>NW_025963792.1:600000-922857 GCF_023055435.1 Haliotis rufescens
GTGGGGGGTGTACCCTTGTGGGGTATTGTACCTTTGTGGGGCATTGTACCTTTGTGGGGTATTGTACCCATGATGGGTATTTTACCCATGTGGGGCATTGTTCCCATGTGGGCATTGTACCCATGTGGGGTATTGTACCCATGTGGGGCGTTGTACCCATGTGGGGCATTGTACCCTTGTGGAGCATTGTGCCCATATGGGGTATAGTACCTTCGTGGAGCATTGTACCCATGTGGGGTATTGTACCGATGATGGGTTTTGTACCCATGTGGGGCATTGTACCTTTGTGGGGTATTGTACTCTTGTTGGGTATTGTACCAATGTGGGGCTATGTTCCCATGATAGGCATTGTACCTATGTGGGCCATTGTTCCCATGTTGGGTATTATACCCATGTTGGGTGTTGTTCCCATGTAGGCCATTGTACCCATGATGGGCATTACACTCATGTGAGGTATTGTACCCATGTGGGGCATTGTACCCATGTGGGGTATTGTACCCATGTGGGGCAATGTACCCATCTGGGGCATTGTACCCTTGTGGAGCATTGTACCCATGTGAAGTATTGTCCCCTTATAGGTATTTTACCCATGTGGGGTTTTGTACCCTTAAGGGGCATTGTTCCCATCTGAGGCATTGTACCCATGTGATGTATTGTACCCTGATGGGAATTTTACCCATGAGGGGTATTGTACCTTTGTGAGGCATTGTACCTATGTGGGGCATTGTACCCATGTGGGGCGTTGTTCCCAGGTGGTGTATTATACCCATGTGGGGTATTGTTCCAATGTGGGGTATTGTACCCATGTAGGCCCCTGTACCCATGATGGGCATTGTACCCATGTGTGGTATTTTAGCGATGTGGGGTATTGTACCCATATGGGGCATTGCACCCATGTGGTGTATTTTACCCATGTGGGGTTTTGTACCCTTTAGGGGCATTGTTCCCATCTGAGGCATTGTACCCATGTTATGTATTGTACCCTGATGGGAATTTTACCCATGAGGGGTATTGTACCTTTGTGGGGCATTGTACCTATGTGGGGGATTGTACCAATAAGGGGCATTGTACCAATGTGGAGTATTGTACCAATGTGCTGTATTGTACCAATATGGGGTTGTACCCATTCGGGTTATTGTGCCCATATGGGGTATTGTACCCATGTTGAGCATTGTAGACATGTGGGCTATTGTACCCATGATGGGCATTGTACTCATGTGGGGTATTGGCATGTAGAGCATTGTACCCATGTGGAGTATTGTACCCATGTAGGACATTGTACCCATGTTGGGTATTGTACCCATGTGGGGCATTCTACCCAAGCTTGGCATTTTACCCATTGGGGGTATTGTACACTTGTAGGTTATTGTACCCATGTGGTGCATTGTTCCCATGATGGGCGTTGTACCCATGTGGGGCGTTGTTCCCATGTGGTGTATTATACCCATGTGGGGTATTGTTCCAATGTGGGGTATTGTACCCATGTAGGCCCTTGTACCCATGTGTGGTATTTTAGCCATGTGGAGTATTGTACCCATATGCGGCATTGTACCCATGTGGTGTATTGTACCCATGTGAGGTATTGTACCTTTATAGGCAATTTACCCATGGGGGATATTGTACCCATCTGGGGCATTGTGCCCATGTGAGATATTGTACCCTTATAGTCATTGTACCCATGTAGGGCACTGTACCCATGTGATGTATTGTACCAATGAGGGGTATTTGACCCATGTGGAGCCTTGTACCTATGTGTGGCCTTGTACGCATGTGGGGCATTGTGCCCATGTGGGTTATTGTACCCATGTGGGGTATTGTACATATGTGGAGCCCTGTACGCATGTGGGGCATTGTACCCATGTGGGGTATTGTACCATATGGGGTATTATACCCATGTTGGGTATTGTACCCTTTTGGGGGATTGTACCCATGTGGGGCATTGTACCAATGTGGGGCCTTGTACCCATGTGGGGCCTTGTACACAAGTGGGGCATTGTACCAATGTGGGGTATTGTACTCATGTTGGGCATTGTATTCATGTGGGGTATTGTACCCATGGGGGGCATTGTACCCATGTGGGGCATTGTACCCATGTGGAGCATTGTACCCATGTGAGGTATTGTACCCTTATAGGTTTTTTACCCATGTGGGGTTTTGTACCCTTTGGGGGCATTGTACCCATGTGAGGCATTGTACCCATGTGATGTATTGTACCCTTGTAGGTTATTGTACCCATGTGTGGCATTGTTCCCATGATGGGCGTTGTACCCATGTGGGGCGTTGTTCCCATGTGGTGTATTATACCCATGTGGGGTATTGTACCCATGTGGGATATTGTACCCATGTAGGCCATTGTACCCATGATGGGCATTGTACCCATGTGTGGTATTGTACCCATGTTGGGTATTGTACCCATATGCGGCATTGTACCCAAGTGGGGTATTGTACCGATCTGGGGCATTGTGCCCATGTGAGGTATTGTACCCTTATAGTCATTGTACCCTTTGGGGGCATTGTAAACATGTAGGGCACTGTACCCATGTGATGTATTGTACCAATGAGGGGTATTTGACCCATGTGGAGCCTTGTACCTATGTGTGGCGTTGTACGCATATGGGGCATTGTATCCATGTGGGTTATTGTACCGATGTGGGGTATTGTACCCATGTGGAGCCTTGTACGCATGTGGGGCATTGTACCCATATGGGGTATTATACCCATGTTGGGTATTGTACCCTTTTGGGGGATTGTACCCATGGGGGGCATTGTACCTATGTGGGGCATTGTACCCATGTGGGGTATTGTACCCATGCGGGGTATTGTGCCCATATGGGGTATTGTACCCTTGTGATGCATTGTACCCATGTGGGGTATTGTACCGATGATGGGTATTGTACCCATGTGGGGCATTGTACCTTTGTGGGGTATTGTACCCTTGTGGGGTATTGTACCCATGTGGGACTATGTTCCCATAATAGGCATTGTACCTATGTGGGTCATTGTTCCCATGTTGGGTATTATACCCATGTTGGGTATTGTTCCCATGTGGGGTATTGTACCCATGTGGGGTAATGTACCCATGTAGGCCATTGTACCCATGATGGGCATTTCACCCATGTGAGGTATTGTACCCATTTTGGGCATTGTACCCATGTGGGGCATTGTACCCTTGTGGAGCATTGTACCCATGTGAGGTATTGTACCCTTATAGGTATTTTACCCATGTGGGGTTTTGTACCCTTTGGGGGATTGTACCCATGTGATGTATGGTACCCTTATGGGTATTTTACCCATGAGGGGTATTGTACCTATGTGGGTCATTGTACCAATAAGGGACATTGTACCAATGAGGGGTATGTACCCATGTGGTGTATTGTACCCATGTTGGGTATTGTACCCATGTGGGGTTGTACCCATTCGGGTTATTGTGCCCATATTGGGTATTGTACCTATGTGGAGCATTGTACACATGTGGGTATTGTACCCATGATGGGCTTTGTACTCATGTGGGGTATTGGCATGTGGGGTATTGTACCCATGTGGGGCATTGTAGCCATGTAGGGTATTGTACCCATATGGGGTATTGTACCCATGTGGGGTATTGTACCCATGATGGGCATTGTACCGATGTTGGGTATTGTACCCTTGTGGGGTATTGTACCCATGTGGGGTATTGTACCTATGTGGGGCATATTGGACAAAACATCTGCAAGGGTTAATCAATACAGACTTTGAGTCTTTTATTCATTGTGTAATCAATCATAATTGTAATATTGCTATTGTTAGGTACTGTAAATAATTCTTCAGAGGTTGCAATGAGGTTTGGACAGTCTACCACTGCTCAGCATTAATAAAATGTGTTATGAATTATGGGATACGGTTGTTTGTTTGTTCAGGTAGATAGACATGACAGCGGCAACTTCTTCCCTACGTGCTGTAGTTATGTGAACAACTACACCTGAGATGGCCAGTTCAGATGACCTCACAATTGTGTTGCCAACACAGGATGACCCTGAAGACGAGATGATGGAGCTTATCACCTCAGAGGGTATTCCACAGACTATCAACTCAGGTCTGTTGGCATTTCTATTTCACAATTAATCAACCAAGAAATCATTTTAAAACATAAAGTACCCAAATCACCTGAAATCAACGATTAAGTACTGTACCTTCAAGGCAGATGTGTGGCCCAATTCCATGTATAATTGATTGATGATAGAAAATATAACCAAAACCAAGCTTATCTTCATCAGGTGATTATTTAACATTGTAACAGGAGACTAGATTAACAAATCCAACGTGGACGTAAACACTGGGATAAATGTGTTTGTCTTGTGTGGAAGGAGAAAGCTCACCATCTTCTGTAGCTGTGCCTTTTGCTATCATGGTTTCATCAGTAAATGTATTTGTTCTGTTTCTATGGATACCAGTTTGCACTTCGTCTCCAATATGAGGCATTGGGTGTCGTTTCTTCTGCAGAATTATTCAGGACATGTTTATTTACATAGTACACACTTTCAACACTCACGTTCAAAGACCGCCTCCATGGTCTAATGGTAGAGCGTCCGAGGTTCGATCCCAGGCGGCGTCATACCAAAAGACGTTAAAACATGGTACTTGTTGTTTCCCTGCCTGGCGCCCGGTACTAAGGGGCTCATATAAGGCTGGTCGGCTCGTCGTCAGTATACTGTGTCTGAGTAGGGAAGTCTTGTTAAACCGCGGCATCATACCTCATGATACCTATAAAATCGGCATTAGTTCAAACTAGTACAAGCACCAAACCAGACGGTCCGCAAGATGACGTGGGGTCAATACATGACGTCGAACAGGTCTTCGTGCAAAACGTCCAGCCTCCCTCAGTCTGTTGCATACCGTTTGATCTGATATTCTGCTTACCCCAGGGATCTGTGTGGTTGTAGATGTGGCTGTGGTAGTGCGGTCTGGGAGGTGTCGCAGCCGGATGTATCGATCTTGTGCTTGGGTTGTCACCCTTGGTCTTCCTGACCTTGGTCTGTCGTCAACCCTCTTGGTGTTGGTGTTTCGGGTCCACAGTGCGGAGATTGTCTGTCTGGATACGCCAAAGTGCCTGGCCACTTCTTGCTGAGTTGCTCCAGCTTGTAATATCCCAATGGCGTTGTTCCGTTGAGCTGCATTCAGTCTTGACATTCTGTCACCGCCTCTACTGCCGTTATAAAGACTGTATGAACAGACGTTGATGTGGATTTTTATACCCATTCAGCAGGGGGGCCTGCATGCCTAAATGCAGGATCCTGTTGCGTTTGGATGAAGCTGTAAAATTGATCCTCAAACGCTACGTTTATGTGCTTTGCATGTGTTTGAGCGAATTATAGACACACCATCTTTCTGTTTGACTTATCTGGTTCTCATTTAATGTTATTATTTTAGATATTTGGCAAAAGTGGTTTTACATCTATGTCAAGTTTCTTTTTTTGAAGAGTATATAATTGTAAGCTTGCAGGGATTGTGAGGGATGTGGATGGCACTGTCTTCTTGTTTATAATGGTATGAAATTTGAGTTGAAGCCTTTACAAAAAACTGAAGAATAATATCACTATTCAAAACGTAATGCACATGTGCTCCAGTAGAAGGTGAGCTACACAGGTCATGTGTGTTTCTAAAATGTTATTAAGCGTTATACTCTTGTGTCATTGATTGGTGTTGACAGGCGATGTCACTCATAGCATCACCACTCTCGTCGGGACGCAGAACATATTTACTGGGCCGACAGGGACAGTTGGTGAAGGTAGGTCCAACCACCTTGACAGGTTTGAAGGAAACTTAAAAGTTAGGACACTGATGGATATTGCTTATGGCACAATAGGGTTGCCTACAAAAGTAGAAGATGTTTCACATATTAATATTTCTCACATATCAGAGCGAGTGAGTGAATGATGTTTGACGCTACCATCAGCAATGTTGCGGATGCATGCATTTCACGGCATCACATATAAACTACTCATGTTCAATATTTAAAACAATTAACTTTAATCTAGAAAAAGATTGTTTCTGCTGCTAGCAAGTAAGTTATTTTGTTCTTAAATACTGTTATCAAATTGAACAATTTCACAACTATTTATTTAAAACTAACTAGACTGTGATTTCCTGGGTAGAGAGAGAAGCTAGAATTTAGGAATCATGAGTCGAGACAAACAGTTCTTTATGCCAAATATTCAAAACATGGATTATAAACCCACAGCAGAAGCATTCTTAATAATAATATTATTTCATTATAAAAGAAATAACAAGATTGTTTTATTTGTAGCTACCCTTGATCTCCGTATAGATGATGCCGAAGAAATATTTGTTGAAACGGAGAGCTTCAGGAATGTGGAAAGGAAACTAAAGGATTTTGGTCATGTCACCATCTGTGGTGCTTCAGGGGAAGGTAAAACTACGGCAGCTCTCGTGCTGGGTTCACAGTACAGACAAAAGGGGTACAAACTTGCATTTGTGGACAGAATTGAACAGTTTGACTTGGATAGCTTCTTGAGCTCATCACCTAGAGTATTTCTGATCATAGATGATATGTTTGGTACTGTTAGGTTATCTACAGATGTTTCACAGCTTACAACAATTCTCAATACACTTTATCAACACTTACGACACTGCAAAAGGGCGTCTGAGAAACGAAAGCGGCAACCTAAGAAAGAAGGTAAAGATGAAAGTAAAACGAGTGGAGTTTCTGACCCAAAAGAACATCCCACAAAGGATATTCGTGTTATCTTCACATCCAAGACATATAACTTCCATGCTGGACTTACCCAGCTGCAGTATGAGAGATTCGCACTGTTCAAGAGTCAAACAGTAATGGATTTAACAACTCAGAAGCAACACCGGTATACTCAAGCAGAGAAAATGGCTATATATGATCACCATAGGAATCTACACAGAGAATCTTCTGATGAAGATTGTGAAGATCTACCTGATTATGAAGACTTGGACACAGATTCAAATATTTTTGGAATTCCTCTTACTTGTAAACTTTTTTTGGAATTTTCATCTTTTACCCGAAATGCAAAGAACTTTTTCAAGGAACCTCTATTTTATCTCAAGCTAGAACTTCTAAAATTACTGAAGTCCAACACTGATCGATCTGCCATATTAATTCTAATGCTACTGTGTGAGGATAAGTTAGATTTGGCCAAGTTGCAAGCAGACGGCAAGGACCAGAAACTGGACATCATGGTCAGAACTGTTTTAGAGTTACGGCCAAAAGCTTCACGTTTAGGAATGCACGAAGCGGCAACGACTTTTAGAGGAACATTCTTTAGCCGTGGTGATGTTGTTGGATTTGCCCATCCCTCGATATCTGATGCTTGCGCTTGTTCGTTGTTTGACATCAGTCCAGAATTTGTGCTGACTCATTGCAGTGACAATTTTATATATGAGCGTGTGCAACCACAGCCAGTTCAAGAAACCATAATTGATGATCATCTCCACCTGATCTATGTCTCAGAAGCATATCATGATATCCTAACTACACGATTTGCTGAGTCAATAAAGAATGGTCAGTTTTCAAAATCAGTGACACACCCCATTCTCCAACAAGAACAAGTAGCTCTTCAATTACTTGAGAAACTACAACATGATGGATCCATGGACGAATGCTGGGTCCACAAGAGAGAAAAGGAGAAATGCTTTTTGTTTTGGGCAGTTCTTGGACATAATAACAATTTTGTCTTTGAACTAGAAAACCTAACCCGAGAAGAATTTACTCAAACAGAGATCAGTGAAGCGATGTTAGGTTGTGTGTTCAAAAATAACCTGACCGCATTAAAGTGGCTTTTCTCCAGAAGTGAAAGTCCAGGTATTGGTATTAACAGTTTGCTTTTGCTGGCAGCTGCAAATGGGAGTTCGGAAATACTTGTTTATCTAATAGAAAATGGTGCCAATGTATTAAGTACTGATGCAGACAAGAAAACCATCATACACCTAGCATGCATGGCAGGACATGCGAATACACTAACGGTATTAAAAGAACACGACATCAAACTCTTTAATGATGAGTTGAAGGATAAAGTAATGAACTCTACAGATAATGAAGGCAGGACTCCTCTTATGGTTGCAGCACTCACAGGATCTAATGATTGCTATGAGGTATTGCAATCAATATCAAACAAGAAAACCAAAGACTACAATGGAGATGACATAGTTCACCTAGCCTGTAAGGGTGGTAACGAGGCTATAGTACAACATCTTGTGTCCCCTTCAAATGTCAATACTAGAGGACAGTATGGGCTCACTCCTGTAATGATGGCAGCCTTCGAAGGACATCAAAGTGTGTTTGACCTCCTAGTATCTAAAAATGCTGATTTGACACTGGTGGACAACAATGGTGATAGCTTACTTCATAATGCCTGTTATGGTGGTAACACCGCCATAGTACAATATCTTGTGTCCCCTTCAAATGTCAATACTAGAGGACAGAACGGGTGGACTCCTGTAATGATGGCAGCCTTCAAAGGAGATCAAAGTGTGTTTGACCTGATATCTAAAATTGCTGACCTGACACTGGTAGACAAAGACGGTGATAGTTTACTTCATCTTGCCTGCTATGGTGGTGACACCGCCATAGTACAATATCTTGTGTCCCCTTCAAATATCAATACTAGAGGACATTATGGGAGGACTCCTGTAATGATGGCAGCCTTCAATGGACATCAAAGTGTGTTTCACCTCCTGGTATCCAAAAAAGCTGACCTGACACTGGTGGACAAACATGGCAATAGTTTACTTCATAATGCCTGTTATGGTGGTAACACCGCCATAGTACAACATCTTGTGCCCACTTTAAATGTCAATACAAGAGGACAGAACGGGTGGACTCCTTTAATGATGGCAGCCATGAAAGGACATCAAAGTGTATTTGACCTCCTGGTATCTAAAGATGCTGACCTGACACTGGTGGACAACAACGGTGATAGTTTACTTCATGATGCCTGTTTTGGTGGTAACATCGCCATAGTACAATATCTTTTGTCCCCTTTAAATGTCAATACTCGAGGAAAGAACGAGTGGACTCCTGTAATGGTGGCAGCCTTCAATGGACATCAAAGTGTGTTTGACCTCCTGGTATCTAAAGATGCTGACCTGACACTGGTGGACAACAACGGCAATAGTGTACTTCATAAAGCCTGCGATGGCGGTAACACCAACATAGTACAATATCTTGTGTCCCCTTTAAATGTCAATACAAGAGGACAGGACGGGTGGACATCCATAATGATGGCAGCCTTCAAAGGACATCAAAGTGTGTTTGACCTCCTGGTATCTAAACATGCTGACCTGACACTGGTGGACAAACATGGCAATAGTTTACTTCTTCGTGCCTGTTTTGGTGGTAACACCGCCATAGTACAACATCTTGTGTCCCCTTCAAATGTCAATACAAGAGGACAGAACGGGTGGACTCCTTTAATGATGGCAGCCATGAAAGGACATCAAAGTGTATTTGACCTCCTGGTATCAAAACATGCTGACCTGACACTGGTGGACAACAACGGTGATAGTTTACTTCATAGTGCCTGTTTTGGTGGTAACACCGCCATAGTACAATATCTTGTGTCCCCTTCAAATGTCAATACTAGAGGACAGTATGGGCTCACTCCTGTAATGATGGCAGCGTTCGAAGGACATCAAAGTGTGTTAGACCTCCTGGTATCTAAAGATGCTGACCTGACACTGGTGGACAACAACGGTGATAGTTTACTTCATAATGCCTGCTATGGAGGTAACACCGCCATAGTACAATATCTTGTGTCTCAATCAAATATCAATACTAGAGGACAGAACGGGTGGACTCCTGTAATGATGGCAGCCTTCAAAGGACATCAAAGTGTGTTTGACCTCCTAGTATCTAAAAAAGCTGACCTGACACTGGTGGACAAGAAAGGCAATAGTTTACTTCTCATTGCCTGCGAAGGCGGAAACACCGCCATAGTACAATATCTTGTGTCTCCGTCAAATGTCAATACTCGAGTACGGAACGGGTGGACTCCTGTAATGATGGCAGCCATGAAAGGACATCAAAGTGTGTTTGACCTCCTTGTGTCTAAAAATGCTAACCTGACACTGGTGGACAACAACGATGATAGTTTACTTCATATTGCCTGCAATGGCGGTGACACCGCCATAGTACAACATCTTGTGTCCCGTTCAAATGTCAATACAAGAGGACAGAACGGGTGGACGCCTGTAATGATGGCAGCCGGCAAAGGACATCAAAGTGTGTTTGACCTCCTGGTATCTAAACATGCTGACCTGACATTGGTGGACACAAATGGCAATAGTTTACTTCATCTTGCCTGTTATGGTGGTAACACGGGCATAGTACAACATCTTGTGTCCCCTTCAAATGTCAATACAAGAGGACAGAACGGGTGGACTCCTGTAGTGATGGCAGCCATGAAAGGACATCAAAGTGTGTTTGACCTCCTGGTATCTAAAGATGCTGACCTGACACTGGTGGACAACAACGGTGATAGTTTACTTCATAATGCCTGTTTTGATGGTAACACCGCCATAGTACAATATCTTGTGTCCCCTTCAAATGTCAATACTAGAGGACAGTATGGGTTGACTCCTGTAATGATGGCAGCCTTCGAAGGACATCAAAGTGTGTTTGACCTCCTGGTATCTAAACATGCTGACCTGACACTGGTGGACAACAACGGTAATAGTTTACTTCATATTGCCTGCAATGGCGGTGACACCGCCATAGTACAATATCTTGTGTCCCCTTCAAATATCAATACTAGAGGACAGTATGGGTGGACTCCTGTCATGATGGCAGCCTTCAAAGGACATCAAAGTGTGTTTGACCTCCTTGTATCTAAACATGCTGACCTGACACTGGTGGACAACAACGGTGATAGTTTACTTCATATTGCCTGCGAAGGCGGTGACACCGCCATAGTACAATGTCTTGTGTCTCCATCAAATGTCAATACTAGAGGACATTATGGGAGGACTCCTGTAATGATGGCAGTCATGAAAGGAAATAAAAGTGTGTTTGACCTCCTGGTATCTAAAAATGCTGACCTGACACTGGTGGACAACAACGGTGATTGTTTGTCTGTGGTGACACCGCCATAGTACAATATCTTGTGTCTCCATCAAATGTCAATACTAGAGGACATTATGGGAGGACTCCTGTAATGATGGCAGTCATGAAAGGAAATAAAAGTGTGTTTGACCTCCTAGTATCTAAACATGCTGACCTGACACTGGTGGACAACAACGGTGATAGTTTACTTCATATTGCCTGCAAAGGCGGTGACACCGCCATAGTACAATGTCTTGTGTCTCCATCAAATGTCAATACTCGAGGACAGAGCGGGTGGACTCCTGTAATGATGGCAGCCTTCAAAGGACATCAAAGTGTGTTTGACCTCCTGGTATCTAAAAATGATGACCTGACACACTGGATAGCAATGATAATAGTTTACATGATTATACCTTTAGTCAGATCAAGACAATGATAGTATAACAACATCCCCTGCGTTCATTGTTAAATCCATTTAGGTGTTCCTTGTATAATGGGAGAGTTGCGTTGAAAACTACGACAGTTGCCGATGTTTCTGAAATCGGCAATTTCCGGATGACGTAATGCCGAGTAAGAGTTATCCACCGTTTTGTAAACGATGCTTTGGCAAACCTCTTTTTAGCAATATAAAACTCGGAAGATACACAAACAGAGACGGAAGGACGACGGGGCGTTGCTATCTCCAACCTAGTGGCCTGCAAGTACTGCAGATTGGGTCATGTTCCCTAACTTATATGAATATTGTCAGGGAAATGAGGATAAGTCTAAGCGGTTATTCATATGTATCATATGTGAATCGCATGATTCAGAATTGGGGGAAGAGATACTCAGGGAGAAGGAGTACATATATATATATATATATATATATATATATATATATATATATATATATATATATACTCTTCAAAAAAAAGAAACTTGACACTGACTTTCAAAATGCAATTGTGTCAAAATAGGACACAGAAACCATAACTGAGACACTGTTTGAAGATCAATGTACACAATGTTCGAAACATTATTCGTGTCACCAAGACAGACACACGTACACGATACAGTTAATATCACAGGGGTACAGAAAATGTCAGTATCGGTTGTGCCCACCACGTGCATCAATCACCGATTGACACCGACGACCCATAGATGCAATCAAGTTGTCAATAACACGCTGTTGGATGTGCTGCCATTCATGCTGAAGTGCATCGAGAAGCGCCGGAAGTGTTTGGGGTGGTGGATTCCTTCTGAGAACGCGTCGATCCAACTCGTCCCACAGATGCTCAATCGGGGACAAATCTGGTGACCGGGCTGGCCAAGGTAATGTCTGGATGTTATTGTGCTGTAAGAAGTCCTGACAAACACGTGCAATATGCGGTCGAGCGTTGTCCTGCTGGAACTGTCCGCCATGAACGTTGACGTGGGGAAGAACGTAAGGCTGTAGAATCAAGTCTCTGTAACGCACACCTGCCGCATGCACGAGAGGCGTCCTACCACCGTGATGAATTCCGGCCCATGCCATGACACTCCCGCCGCCAAATGGGAAAACCTGCTGTACACGGTTGGGGGCGTAACGTTCATCCCGACAGGTTGTCATGTAATGCAATGATGTCGGGTAAAACTGTATGCTGACGCAAATTATGTCTTAAAGCCTGAAGACATGACAGTCTGAAGAAATAATGAATTGGCTATATTTAGACTGTTTATTGATGTATTCTTGAGCTGTGTAAATGACTTTTGATTCGACTGTGAAAGGGAAAAACTACGTTGTAATCTCGTTGAAAAACGTCTGGATCCAACGATGGTGGTGTTGGCAACAGCGTCACCATCCTTCGACCCATCGGTAAATTTCGATTTGTAAGTATTAGATGTACTTCAAAGTGATTACATTTTAGTTGATACTGTTTCTGATTTGGTTAGTTTAGTCAAGGCGGAGAAGAAAGTATATATATATATATTATCAAGTTTAAAATTAGCAGCAGAACTAAAAGGGTTAATTCTTATTCCAACAGGCGTAATAAAAGATGACATTTTATTATTCAGATCCCCATAATGGGGGTTAAACACAATGTTGTATGCAGGGTTGGACTTATTATGATATAACTTTGTGCTATACTGTCAAGATAGTTTAATGCGGGGTTTAAGATATATCTCATCGGCCTCAGCGTACAGACTGTCAAAAGAAGTTCGGAAAGATACAAGACAAAGTCTTAGAACTTGATGGTGGATAGTATTTAATATCCTAAGGTTGCTTTTAAGGGTTCCGCCATAGTTGATTGAACCAAAGTCGAGTTTTGAAAGGATAAGTTATGTTTACAAGTGAAGGAGGGTCAACTGACCACCTCCCCATTCGGAAATTTAAATTTAAAATCAAGTGCCTTCAGACACTTAGCTTTCAGATGTTTGACATGTGGCAAAAAAGTAGGGGCTGATGAAGAATTATTCTAAAAAATGTGGATTCCTTTACAACTTTAATGGGAGTGCCTGCTTGATTTAAGTCTGGGTCACTATGGGGTATATATTGTCGACAGAATAGAACTTGAGGCTGGTTACGCTGTGACCAACCATTGGATTGTATTTAGAAAGAGCTGCAACTGTCTTTCAATTGTGTGCATATATGTAACAATGTTTCTAAGCATGTCTCGGGTAAATGTTTGAGTGACAGATAACGAATATTATCAGCACAAGTAGCAGTATCATGCACTTGCTCTAAGGCAGTGTGCAACTCATAAAGAAGGTTTGTTTGTTTGTTGTTTTACGCCGCACTCAGCAATATTCCAGCTGTATGACTGCGGCCTGTAAATAATCCAGTCTGGACCAGACAATCCAGTGAGTGGAATCATTAGCATCGATCCACGCAATTTGGGATCGATGACATGCGTCAACCAAGTCAGCGAGCCTGACCACCCGATCCCGTTAGTCGCCTTTTACGACAAGCATAGTCGCCTTTTACGGCAAGCATGGGTTGCTGAAGACCTATTCTACCCCGGATCTTCACGGGTCTCATAAAGAAGGATGAGACATTCACCATTTGAGGTCAGGTGACATGAATGTTTGTAGATTTTCGAAATGACATGCTCATTAATCTACGGAGTCTTCAGAATATATGCTACTTATTTTATCAGAGAGTTTTTAGTATCATGGGGAAAATGTAATTGGCATAATGCAGCATAATATTGATACAATCATACAGAATGTATTGATGGCTTAATGGTCTTATTCCTAGGTCCCTAAAGAGTTGTGCCTCTGAGCAGTACCAGGTTCTGCTGTCTATTGTATGAAAACAGCTTGATTATTATCCGTATGTGAGTGGTGCTCACTGTATTGACTATTGGTTGGCTCAGGATGCATTAGATGATGATGTATGGAATGGTCAGGTGTTCTCAGACATCCAAATTCCTTGAGTGGCATCTGAGAGACATGCTGCAACCTGATGTTCAGGGTGAGTGAGTGAGTGAGTGAGTTTAATTAAAGTCACGTCGGCAATATTTCAGCCATAATGTGACTTGAACAAGTTATACAATAGTTATAAAAACTGTCGACGAAGGACAGTATAATCACTAGCAATATATCACAGATTGACTTAAAACTAGTTGTAGAACATTAAAAATATCTGATTATTGAGGTACGACACAATATAAAAATGGGGCTATAGATCGCCAGCAACAAGGTTAAGGTCAGCATACTGGGGAACAAGGGGCCTTACGATACCTCTGCTACCTGTTTGTTTCCTTGATGTTCAGGGATGTACCTGATTTATCCTGATCAAGATCCTTGATTTGTCAGTCCCATACCCATGCTCTTGAATCACAAAGTCTTACATAAGAGTAAACAAAACTTATCCACGCTCAATGTTCAAAGTCAAACTGCACACACTGTTGGTATTAGCTTGGCCAATGTTGACCTCATAGCCGAGATATTGATGACTGTGACATTAAAATTTATTTACCCACTAGGTTATACATGTTATGTCATAATGTCATGATGATATATATAAACAATGTTTCATTGTATACATATGAATAATTTTGATAAATGTAAGCATTTGCTTGGAAGAATAATGAATTACACATTGAACCTTTGAACTTGTTGATACAAAAATATTTCATTTACGTATTTAGGGATACTTCTTCGGAAATGATCATTTCCATTTGCATAATAAAGCATTTGACAGAAATATTGTTTTAATTATTTTAAAATATCATCCCATGGAGATATAGACAACCTCCGTGGTCTTTAAGATAGAGCATCGCCCCGGAGATGGGTCGGCTCGGAGTCAGTACACTGTGTCTGAGGGGGGCATGGGTGGCCCAGTCGTCTGAGGCGCCGCGATTCGCTGTGCAGAGTGGTGTCCCTTGGGCACGCCAGAAACCTATGATTGTGGGTTCGAATCCCGGTTCGCCCCGATTATGTTTCTAAGTTTGTCAGCACCATACCCGTGCTCGTGGGTTTCACCGAACTGGTGAACGTCTGAGACCTGCATCACTTCGGGCTTTCCTCCCACATTAAGCTGACACGCCGTGATATAGCTGGAATACTTTTGAAAGCGGCGTGAAACCCAACTCACTCACTCTGAGAGGGTATCCATGCATCTCATTGTACTCAGTGGGCTAGCACTATAAAACCGGCATTAGTCCGGACTAGTACAAGCAGCCACACACACACGTGCATGCCCATATGGGGGTGTTGCTATATACGTGCAGTAATCTTGAACGCGACATTTTGAAGCCCTATATCCCCTCACTTCACCCGATGGAGATACCCGGGTAGAATAGCTCCTCAGGTTACCATTCTTTGTGTAAGAGTTGAGGAAAATGAATTATAGAGTGACAATGTGTGACCTGACTAATTCATGTAGTAGTATACCTGTAGGGTAATACATTGTTCATGCTATCAACCACTGGTCTCTTGGATCAGAGACAGTGGTGTACAGACCTCTGTGAGTGAGTGAGTATTGTTTTACGCCGCAATATTCCAGCAATATTCCAACAATATCACGGCTTCAGACATTGTACCCCTGTCGGGAATCGAACCCGGTTCTTCGGTCTGACGAGCGAACGCTTTAACCACTAGACTACCCTACCTCCCCAGACCTGTGTGACACAGCTGGGATTTTACTTTCTTGTAATGCACCCAGTCACACAATTATAGCTATCGCTTGAACACACATATATGTGTATGACCACTCGAGCAGCAGTGACCCATAGCATGAGCAGTGATCTATGACATTCGACACTTTTACACACAATCAGTCGAGTCACAAATTGTAACCAAAGAGTATGCTTGACAAGTACTGTAAACCTTGGAAAAAATGCAACTCAAAATCAATGCGACTCCCCCCACCTCATTCCCTGTGGAATGATACATATTCTAACTTAATCCAATCAAACACAAATAACATCGCTTATATGCACTGAGTAAAGCACTTCCGTAATAACAATATAAAGTGTTTTCCTAAAAACAATACACGGTTGATATGTTTATTCTGTTGACTGGCATTAAGAAAGTTCAAAGGCAAAAGATAATTGAACCAACAACAGTTCACTGATTGGAGTTGTCAATGATGCCTAGATTGACGCGAGTAGGTAGAACTCTTGACCACAGCTGTGATAACTCACCGGATGCCTATTGTGTAATTCCTTTTCTGTAAATGACATTGTTTTGTACTTGTTACAACTGCTGCTCAATAAACCGTGTTTGTGTATATATTCAAGTTGGTATTTCCGCAGTTAGTCCGTCTCATTGTTGATAGTGATTTTTGGAGACATAAATGCGAAGTTTCATTAATGCGAACAATGGCCATTCGTATCTTTCGCATTTAATTCACGCTCGCGTTAATTTCAAGATTTACAGTATATATACAGGTAGGACACCGTGTTTATACTGTAAAGTAGATATCAGATGTAGTTACACTGGAGTGGAGAAGCCTGTTATGTACACAAAAGGGTAGGAAACATATTGACAGGCGGAGTGAGTGAGTGAGTGAGTGAGAGTGAGTGAGTGAGAGTGAGTGAGTGAGTGAGTGAGTGAGTGAGTCCGTTAGTCCGTCCGTCCGTCCGTCCGTCCGTCCGTGAGTGAGTGAGTGAGTGAGTGAGTGAGTGAGTGAGTGAGTGAGTGAGTGAGTGAGTGAGTGAGTGAGTGAGTGAGTGAGTGAGTGAGTGAGTGAGTGAGTGAGTGAGTGAGTGAGTCAGTGAGTGAGTCAGTGAGTGATGCCTCTCAAAGAAGCCTGACCACCCGATCCCGTTAGTCGCCTCTTACGACAAGAATAGTTGCCTTTTACGGCAAGAATGGGTTGCTGAAGACCTATTCCACCCCGGATCTTCACGAGTTTCCAGGTTAGAATAGGTCCCTAGGGACCCGTGCTGGCCGTAATGGATCTTGTGGTCAAGGCTCGGTGACTCGGTTGACTGCGTGTCATCGTAGCCTAAGATGTGTTTTGAACTGCTCTCGCCAGCTACAGTGAAAATCGACCTTTTTACAAGTTTTACAAGGAGAACACTGGTAAAAAGCTGCTGAAATAGTATTTAGAGACTCTGTTGTAACATCACTTCTATATTGTATGCTGTATTTCTCGGAAAATGACGGACATGACTCTGAGTGATTCAAATGACGTGGAATCTGTCATGTCGGGCCCGTCGTTCACTCAACCGCCACAAGTCAACAGCGATCGAAAGCGACATCGATCAGGTGAGAACAAACACTGTTCTAGCGACACAAAGAAAAGAAGAGAGGAAGACGTCCATACAGACAAAAAATAGGCATTCTGTAACATGTGATGTGCATTCGAGCATGACGAGTGCACGTGAGGCGAACGGTGATAATGTCGGACAGCAGGGGTCAGAGTCCAACCCGGCCAGGACGAGTGGTGATAGTAATCCCGACACGGAAATGATACTAGCAGCGATTGAAGATTTGAAGCGTTCCTTTAATCAAAAACTTGTGGACAGTGAATCGAGAATTATTGAAAAGATTCTAGCAAAAGTGAACACTGAGTTGAAACAGGTGCATACTGAGTTGAAGAAGGATGTGAAGAGATTAGATGTTAAGACTGATAAGTTGGAGAAAAGTGTGAAAGTTTGTGAACAGCATATAGAAGAAACTAGATCGACACTGCGTAAAGAAATAGAATGTCATAAAGACTCGTGTGAACATCTGAAGAAACAACTTACACAAGGGACACCGAGTCAAGGTATAGAACTGAACATTGTGCTACGAAATGTGCCAGAATCTAATAATGAGGACCAACATATGCGGGAGTGGAAGCAGATGGTAGCTTGTACTTACAGTAAGCCTGGCAAGGGAGGTAACAAACTTAGACACTACTCTGCTTTCAAGACCGAGTTTACTGCTGAGCCATACATTACAGAGAGAATACCCCGACGCCACAGAAGAGCCCTGTCGTTGTTCCGATGTGGAGTAGCCCCCTTACATGTGGAGACAGGGCGAGATAATAATACACCCTTGAAGAGGGAGTATGTTTTAATTGTAAAGATGTTGTGGAAAATGAAGCACATGTACTTTTCACTGCCCCTATATATAAATGTTACTAAAAATATGTTAGTTTTATGTTCAACGTTAATCGCAATTTTTACGATATGTCTGATGTTGATCATCATACGGAATGGCTCATCACATGTATTTTATCACGTGACCTGTATATATATTTTTTATGTGTATGAGGTGAGACATGAAATACAAAATATATATAAAAGATTACCTACCTACCTATCAAGGAACTGAAATGCGTTAAGCAAATTTTTCCGTCATTTTTGTTGTACATTCATGAAATATAAACCTTTAATTACCGGACTATAAAAGCTGGTGGTTTAAACTCTTGTGATAGTAAATTGGCGCAGCCCACGGCAAATAGGTCGCCTTTTACGACCAGCAGTGGGGTGATGAGGACATTCCATCCCAGGCCCAAAAGGGGACAGTCCGTTGGAATACTATTCCAGACTGGAAAACTATTTCAAACAAGTGTGAAATAGTTTGATTTTTGAATAATCAGCTGATAATATATTTATTTCGATCACCATTTTCTGAACAAATCGATATATTTTGTTTGGTAATGGTATTATGTAAGGTGAATGTAACAAGTGACTATTTACAAGATTTGTTCTAAATCTATGTGTACCCATATGTGTACCTATACATCCCCTAGTGACATATAACTATATATCTCTAGAAAAGGGACCGCCTCCGTGGTCTAGAGGTAGAGCGTCCGCCTGGAGAGCGGAAGGTCCAGGGTTCGATCCCCGACCGCGTCATACCAAAAGACGTTAAAAGATGGTACTTGTTGTTACCCTGTCTGGCGCTCGGCATTAAAGGGCTAGAACAAGGACTGGTCAGTATATTGTGTCTGAGTGGGGTTTTCATGTTAAACTGTGGCATGGTATCTCAGTGAGCTAGCACTATAAATCGGCATCAGTCCGAACTAGTACAAGCGGACACACACACGTGCATGCACGTCGCTATATAAGTGCAATAATCTTGGACGCGACGTTAAACACAATTTCACCTCACCTCACCTGTAGATACCTTTGCATTCCATATGAAATCGAATGTTTTTTAAATACATTCTCTCATGTTTTATCGATTGCTCCACGACTAGTTTAACGATTTCATTTGGCTCTCATTAAAATATTAACAGCCGTTTCTTGGGAAACAGTGGGGAAAACCCATGGGGGTGATAGGTATTTACAGGTAACTACAGTAACAAACAACACATTAACCAAAACAATATTGTTGTTAACTAATATAAAGTATCAGATCTGAAAGCTTTATTCATGACATTATCGCACACATTTTGTGACAAACATGTATGTTTATTGATTTCTCCTACCTGATTTCCCCAGACTGAAATAAACTCGCCTCAGGTTATTCCTGGGAAATGAATGATCACACAAAGTGCTTTGAGACTTGCGCAATCAATAACACGCGACATATTGATTGGTTGCTGTCCTTGTAACCAAAGGTCCGTGTGTTTGACTCGATCATGGACGACTTTCTACATTCATTTTGATAGGTGAGGTGAGGTGAGGTGAAGATTATTGCACTTTTATAGCGACGTGCATGTACGTGTGTGTGTGTTTGTGTGGCTGCTTGTACTAGTCCGGACTGATGCCGATTTATAGTGCTAGCTCACTGAGATACCATGCCGCAGTTTAACATGAATACCCTACTCAGACACAGTATACTGACTCCGAGCCGACCAGTCCTTGTTTTAGCCCCTTAATGCCGAGCGCCAGACAGGATAACAACAAATACCATCTTTTAACGTCTGTTGGTATGACGCGGTCGGGGATCGAACCCCGGACCTTCCGCTCTCCAGGCGGACGCTCTCCCACTAGACCACGGAGGCGGATCATTTTGATAGAAACAACTAGAATATACTCAGCTGTACTGTACCTGATATTTCCTGGACGCAATGGCCGGCAATGTAGCTTCATTATCTTATCTATTTATATTCCTGAACATTGATCAATATGTTTATTCAGTAAACAAAGATCTGTATCTCCTCCATGAAACATAAAATAAGCTGATCACGGTTGGTGACTTTCAAATCTCTGTTTGAATAATACAGTTGATAGTCCTATTAACGAGCCAGCACTTGTTTGTCAGATAGGTTTCGTTAAGACTTGGATCGTGTTGTCTCTTGCCTAACCCCCGACTTCCTTGGTCACAAGTCAGCGAACTAGAAATGGGCTTCACACATTGTACCCATGTCGGGAATCAAACCGTTTCTTCGGCGTGATGAGCAAACGCTTTAACCACTAGGCTACCCGACCGCCCTATAGCCTCATGAAAACATTGGGGCAAATAACCAACGTAGCATTACTCATCCTGTCCTGACGTTGGTTGAATCAAACTCCATATGAACTGTCAACTATAATATTCAGAGTAAGAAGCATTCCAATACTTTACTGGGGGGCACGGGTGGCCCAGTCGTCTAAGGCGCCGCGCTACTCTGTGCAGTTCGAATCCCGGTTCGCCTCGATTATGTTTCTAGGTTTGTCAGCACCATACCCGGGCTCGTTGGTTTCACCGAATTGGTTAACGTCTGGGACCTGCATCACTTCGGGCTTTCCTCCCACATTAAGCCGACACGCCGTGATATAACTGGAATACTGTTAAAAGCGGCGTTAAACCCAACCCACCAAATACTTAACTACAATTTATTCAAAGTATAATTAATTTGACTGGAGGTGATTACTTCATGCTGTGGTTGAATAAGATCTGTACAGTAAAGTGAGTGAGTGAATATGTTTTTACGCCGCTTTTAGCAATATCCCAGCAATATCACGGCGCAGCACTCAAGAAATGGGCTTTACACATTGTACCCATGTCGGGAATCGAACCAAGGTCTACGATGTGACGAGCTCGAGCGAACTGTCATGTCCGTTGGATGTCTCAAACAACGGATGACTCAAACAACAAACTTGTTGAATCAGTGGCCTTGTTGTTGTTGCCAAGGGTGTTCTTGCAGTAAAGTGTTCGCTGAGCATGCCACAGACTCGAGTTCCATTCCAAATGTGGTTCTCACTCATTCCAGTGACGTATTCACATGTGTGTATACATTGCGGATATTCTCAGGAACTTTGGTTGTTCCTAATTGTTACTAATTAAAGAAGGAGCACGGGTGGCCCAGTCGTGTGAGGCGCCGCGATTCGCTGTGCAGAGTTGTGTCCCTTGGGCACGCCAGAAACCTATGATTGCGGGTTCGAATCCCGGTTGGCCCCGATTATGTTTCTAGATTTGGCAGCACCGTGGGTTTCACCGAAGTGGTAAACGTCTGAGACCTGCATCACTTCGGGCTTTCCTGCCACATTAAGCTGACATGCCGCTATACAACTAGAATACTTTTAAAAGCGGCGTTAAACCCAACTCACTCACTCTCTCTTAATACTATCATGTACGTTGAACGTAACGGGTACCATTTTGAAAATATTTTCTAAATCTATGTGTTCGGAATCAACAAATTGAAGTGTACCCTATATCCCATAAAGACATATGTATATAAACTATTATTTACCTACTGATCTCTAGATAACAATGAATTCCATATGAAAATGAAATAAACTTGGTAATACATCCCTTCATGTTCTTATCGATTGTTCCAAGGCCCGAGTTTCGATTTTCTACCTTGCTCCTCATAATAGGGTGATGTAAATCATAAATAGAACCACAGCCCTTTCTTGGGAAAGAGTGGGAAAAATCAATGGGGGTGTCAGGTATTTTCAGGTAACAACATTAAAAACATCATGTCAACAAAAACAAGTTTGTTCTTAATTAATATAAAATCTCCGATCTGTAAGCTTTATTCATATTATTACACATGTATTTTTATCAGACCCACATGTTTCGTGATTTCTCTCTCCTATTTTCCCTGTACTCAAAATCGACTTGCCTTGTGCTAATCCCTGGAAGTTATCGATTATATATTGGATGACAATGAAACTTGCGCAATGTCTCACACGTGACTATATTGATTGTTTGGTCTCCTGCTAACCGAGGTGTTTGTGTAGACTTGATCACCGACGAGCTTCTACATTTTGTGGATAGGAACAACTAGAACATACTCTTTTGTATGATGGGAACACAGTTTCACTTGAAGGAGCACTAGGTCCTGACATGTAGGCCTACCTCGCTGTCTGACACTGCCTGCGTGAGATCATCAGCTGCCGTGAGTTTATTTTTCTGTCTGACGCAACTGAGTGTGACGAGGGATTGGGATACCGTAGGTAAATTAATAAGGACAGCGGATGTTTAAAGAATGTTCAAGAATAGGGTGTATACTTATATATGTTGACCAGGATATAAGGTGAAATTAGACTTGACTTGAGGTAAGGGGATTTCAGTTGGGTGAATTGCTTGTTATGTAAATGAATGTACAGCTTGTGATCTGATTGATTCAAGTGAGTAGCTGTTTTCAGTGAAAGTAGGTAGCTTATCGGCAAATCATTTTAAAACACTTGTGATTGTTGTAGAAGGGCAGTGGTGTTTGTAAAGTGATGTGACACAGCCTCGAGTGTTGCCTCTCCCTGTTTTATCTGTAATGTGTGTCTGTGTGTTTGTTGTTTAACGCTGCACTCAGCAATATTCCACCTTTATGACGGTGGGCTGTAAATAATCAAGTCTGGTCCATATAAGCCTGTGATTGACATCATGAGCATCGATTACAGTAATTGGGATATGATGACATCTGCAACTGGGAGCACAATGACCTTCGACCTGTCTATTTCTGTCCCGCAAACCGTTCTGTCCGATATCCGATTTTCTATCCCGTTATATTCTCAACCTTTCCTCTCCCATCTTCCAAGATTATTAAACGTGACGTCACAGAGCGCTAGTTACACTGGCTCGTACCAGTCTGCTCCTTGTAACTCAAGTTATCAAGCCCAAGATTGATTAAGTAACCATCCGCTTAGTGACTTCTACAAGGTTTGGACCTGGTTCCCTCGGCCAATACCATTTATCCCCCCTTTGAACACTTCCCAAACTACCAACTACGCCACCCGTGCCTTACTTCCCACACTTACTCTACCAGTCCCTCGTAAATAAATCGCATTGTATCCTGTCATCATTTGATTCCTACATAGACCCGAGATATACCTTCTCTTCCAGGTATACTGTCTCAGGTCGCCTTTTCCATATTTTAATCACAGCAAATACTTTGCTACTTGCGCTCCTAGTTTGACACAGCTCATGTACATCCATATACACTAAGTAAAACAAGTTTACATGTCCAATTACGTTTCTTTTAAAAATTAAAACATTCTCTATTAATTATTTATTAATGACATAAAATAAAATCCGGGAGTGTAACCCCAGGTTACAGTACCATTTTGAAATAACGATGTCTGATGTGGATTTGGAGAATCATACGACTTGTGATTATGACTTTGCATATTAATAATGCCATATTGTCGTAATGAATTATTTGTATTGTGGTATTAATACAATCTTCTTAACTGCAGTTAGATTGTTTAGTAAATCCATTTTAATTGTGCGAGTGGTTTTGAGGTAAACGCCTTTGCTTCACCTTGCCTCCTAACAGTGTTTTTTTTCAACTGATCTTCCCTTAACTAACCTGCTAGGTACGCTGACAAAGCCGGTACAATCTTAAAACTTATAGCGCATGTTGTACAGACAGTCAACCAGTGCATCCTTCGCCTTTATCAGTAATGTAAAATGTGGTGTATGGAGAATATATCTTTTCAACTAAACAATGACATGTCTTATATTGTTATAGTAGACCACTAAATTGGTGCGGGTATATGGTGCCGTTTCTGATATGGTGAAGCGAGGCACTGGGTTCTGCTACTTGTTCCCGACAGTTCACATTGTTGACGTTTTGCAATTGGTATTTCAAGTATTGCCCTTTATGCTTGAATATTACACAAGAAATTATTTTAATTGTGTGTTTAAAGATTGGGGAAAACCAATTGAGATGCTCGGTATTTACAGGTAACAACATTAAAAACAACATATCAACAAATACAGTATCGTTCTTAATGAATGTTTAGTCTTCGATCTGTAAGCTTTGTTTATGATATTATTATTCTCCTATATATCACCTTCCAATACAACAAATAATGCAACACTCTCTGGATTGCTATGCAGTGCACCACACCACACCGTTTAAATCAACTTTAATATCACATTTACATATATCTCAGTCATTTCACATCCATGATATACACAATATCTAACATATGACATTGAATAAATTGACATTATACAAATACTGACGACGAGTCTCGATTAACGCGACGAGCTTCAAATATACGTGGCAACGAGCCCTACAAAAGGCAACAAGCCATAATCAGTGATAATAAAATATCATGAGCAACGAGCTACTGTTTCCATGCGACAGGCATCAATTTCTCCGCGCGACAAGCCTCCATGTTTGCGACATTCTCAGGGCGACAAGCCTCCATGTTTGCGACATTCTCAGGGCGACAAGCCTCCACCTTTTGCGACATACCTTGTCGTGGGCGACAGGCCATCATGGTTAACACCGTTAACCGCACATGCTGCAACTTAGAAACAATCATTAATAAAAGTAAAGTTTTCAGTGGTGCACTGCAAACGAGAATGACCACAGCAAAAAAAGTTAGACGGAAACGTTCCGGATACCTACCAATTTTGGATCCGGCCCGGATACCTTCCGGAAACCTTCCCCCCAAAATATCAAAATTTGGGGGGTGCATTTTGTTCACTTAAGTGTGAAACACATAACAAAATTATCTTGAAAATACCAAGAAATTTGAAGGTTGCTGAAGGCATCTGGAAGGTTTCCGGAAGGTTTCCGGAAGGTATCTAGATGCAAATTTTCTTCATGTCTTGTTTCTGGTAAATTATGTTAGCCTGTGCATAACAGATAGCTGTTGTAATATTCTGTGTTACTTTAATGGTAAATATCCTCCTAAAACATTTTTGGAGAAGACAATTGTTCAATTGCATATATTGTTCTTTTCAGATGTTAATGGTATTTAATGAACAAACATCAGTTCTCGTATAATGATATCCTTAAATTTTGTGTCCAGACTTCCAGTTTGTACTGAGAAAAAGAAAAAGTCATTGACAATGTGCTCACTTGGGCCTTTGGTCCCAGTGAGATTATAATACGACTATTTGCAACGGTACATGTACTTGTTATATCCAAAATGCTAACTTCATTGAAATTTATCTCACCCTAGTTTTATGGTACTACAGTGAGCTCTTCCTCAGTTACTGTGAATTCTTTTATTAAAAGAGATTGAGGGTTAACTTGACACTGGAGTTGTAACCACTGCTCATATATGTGTATTCAAATAATATAACTACGTGCTTAATACTTCACAAATATCTCCAGAAATAGGCATTTTAGTTATAATTGCAGAAATACTTTATGAATGACCCCTTCACTATTGCCTTGATCTTACACTTCAACCCTTCATGAGTTATCACTTTTGAGTGTGAATTTGACCTTCAATATCAATGATAAATATTTCAAAAACATTTCAAAGAGCTATCCAGCATATAAACCAAATATGCAGTCCTTTGGTAGAATTCAACATATCATTGACAAAAATATGAAAATAATATAACCAGTATATGTATAAAAGTTCCTAAGATTTCTGCAGAAAAGGCAATTTAGGGGAAAATGTAGTATATATAGGTCACGCACGACCTTTTTTCCAACTTCGACCCCTGCCCAAAGGAAGAGTTAGACCACATACAAACATTTTGTCTGGTTGTGACTTTGACATAACAGATCAATGTGTCATCAGACGTTCTCAGAGCTAAGGAAACAAGTGTTATTTATTCCTGAGATGCCCAAATTGAGGCAAAATCATGAAACATCCCCATTTACACAGCTGGCAAATGAAACATAAGCAACAATCAAATTATCAATTTCTTTTATTCATATGCCTATAGTATATCGCACATTGAACAGTGTTCACATGATGGTTCCTGATGGAGTATGCAATTTCATCCTATTCAATACTCATAACAGAGTGTGATAACTGTTCGCTTGACAGTACCTACGGATAATGTTCACCAGTTCAGAGAACTTACTTTCCCTCAATCCTCCTTTTCTTTCTATATTGCCATGGATGAACAGGAACCAGGATGAGGGTATGCCAGTTGGACAATCTCTGCTGCATTGTGTTAGTAGAATTGTGAACTTTCCATTTCGTGTTTGGGCCCACATTGAAAGACAATAAGTCCCATTTATCATTCCTGTCATGTGTTTACCACATTGCTCAAGACAAAAATTTCTTGAATGTCCTGTAATAAAAGCTATCTGACTTATTTTACTGACATTTTTCGGAGCTACACACTGTCCAAAATGTTTTAATGCACAAAACACACTCGCTGTACATTTGAGGGTTTTTGGGGGGTATGATGTTTATATGGGACTTTTCCCCTCCCTGTTCTGAAACATCTTTGTAGCTTGAACAGATGATATATACTGAAGTAAGTAAATCAATATACTTCCATTAATTGGACTCTGCCTACATGGAAATAACATGCTTAAGTTTTATTCCATTGATTCAAGTGTGTACTAGCGAACACGCTAAAAGTATATCCTAATAAGTGAGTGAGTATGGTTTTACGCCGCTTTTATCAATATTCCAGCAATATCACGGTGGGTGGCACCAGAAATGGGCTTCACACATTGTACCCATGTCGGGAATCGAACCCGGGTCTTCGGCGTGACGAGGAAATGCTTTAACCACTAGGCTACCCGACCGCCCCTTGTACAGTTCAGCAGCGGAATCATGTATAATAATTCTTTCCTGATATTTTCTGGTGTTGTGTTCATGGTTATTCACAGTCAATGTTATGAAATGTGTGTACAGTTGAAACGTAGCAACAGACACCAACGAACCGTGAGACTATCGTTGTCACAACAAAATATATTTTGCGGCCAATTTGTAAGTGGTGGTGTATGTTCACTGTACATCAACGTTCAAGTTGACGATATAATTTAATCATCTGTAATACTTTTGTAAAGCCAAACCACAGTGTCCCATTGACAACGAGAAGCTGGTGATCATTGTGTTTCACTCTATAACATTGGATTCACTCCAGAATATTCGATTTTAACATGTACCACTGGAACACATATAATTATTTGGTTGATTTGATTGATTTGTTGTTTAACTCCGCACTCAGCCATATTCCAGCAAAATGACAGCGGTCTGTAAAATAATCGAGCCTGGACCAGACAATCAAGTGATTAATATCATGAGCATCGATGGACGCAATTGGGATCGATGACATGTATCAACGGTCATGTCCGTTGGATGTCTGAAACAACAAACTTTTGGAATCAGTGGCGTTGTTGTTTTTGGTGTTCTTGCAGTAAAAGTGTTCGCTTAGCATGCCACAGACTCGAGTTCCATTCCAAATGTGGTTCTCACTCATTCCAGTGACGTATTCACATTTGTGTATACATTGCGGATATTCTCAGGAACTTTGATTGTTCCTAATTGTTACTAATATAAGAAGGAGCACGGGTAGCCCAGTCGTGTGAGGCGCCGCGATTCGCTGTGCAGAGTTGCGTCCTTTGGGCACGCAAGAAACCTATGATTGTGGGTTCGAATCCCGGTCAGCACCATACCCGTGCTCGTGGGTTTCACCGAAGTGGTATGCTGTGATATAACTGGGAAACTGTTAAAAGCAGCGCTCAATCCAACTCACTCACTCTTAATACTATTATGTACGTTGAATGTAACGGGTACCATTTTGAAAATATTTTCTAGATCTATGTGTTCGGAATCAACAGATTGAAGTGTACCCTATAACCCATAAAGACATATGCATAAAAGCTATAAGATACCTACTGATATCTAGATGACAATGAATTCCATATGAAAATGAAATAAACCTGGTAATACATAGAACCACAGCCATTTCTTGGGAAAGAGTGGGAAAAACCAATGGGGGTGTCAGGTATTTTCAGGTAACAACATTAAAAACATCATGTCAACAAAAACAAGTTCGTTCTTTATTAATATAAAATCTCCGATCTGTAAGCTTTATTCATATTATTACACATGTATTTTTATCAGACCCACCTGTTCGTGATTTCTCTCTCCTATTTTCCCTGTACTCAAAATCGACTTGCCTTGTGCTATTCCCTGGAAGTTATCGATTATATATAGGATGACAATGAAACTTGCGCAATGTCTCACACGTGACTATATGGATTGTTTGGTCTCCTGGTAACCGAGGTGTTTGTGTAGACTTGATCACCGACGAGCTTCTACATTATGAGGATAGGAAGATCTAGATTAAACTCTGTTGTACGATGGGAACACTTGAAGGAGCACTGTAGGTCCTGACCTGTACCTTGCTGTCTGACACTGCCTGCTAGAGATCATCAGCTGCCGTGAGTTTATGTTTTGTCTGACGCAACTGATCATGAGTGTGACGAGGGATTGGGCTACCGTAGGTAAATTAATTAGGACAGCGGGTGTTTAAGTATAGGGTATATACTTTTATCTGTTGATCAGGATATCAGGTGCAATTAGACTTGACTTGAGGTAAGGGGATTTCAGTTGGGTGAATTGCTTGTTATGTAAATGAATGTACAGCTTATGATCTGATTGATTCAAGTGAGTAGCTGTTTTCAGTTAAAGTAGGTAGCTTATCGGCAAATCATTTTAAAACACGTGTGATTGTTGTAGAAGGGCAGTGGTGTTTGTAAAGTGATGTGACACAGCCTCGAGAGTTGCCTCTCCCTGTTTTATCTATACTGTTTGTCTGTTTGTTCGTTTTTTAACGCTGCACTCAGCAATATTCCACCTATATGACGGTGGTCAGTAAATAATCGAGTCTGGTCCATACAATCCTGTGATTGACATCATGAGCATCGATCCGAGCAATTGGGATATGATGACATCTGCAACTGGGAGCACAATAATCTCCGACCTGTCTATTTCTGTCCCGCAAACCGTTCTGTCCGATATCCGAATTCTATCCCGTTATATTCTCAACCTATCCTCTCCCATCTTCCAAGATTAATTAACGTGACGTCATAGAGCGCTAGTTACACTGGCCCGTACCAGTCTGCTCCTTGTAACTCAACTCATCAAGCCCAAGATTGATTAATTAACCATCCGCTTGGTGACTTCTACAAGGTTTGGACCTGGTTCCCTCGGCCAATACCATTTATCCCCCCTTTGAACACTTCCCAAACTACCAACTACGCGACCCGTGCCTTACTCCCCACACTTACTCTACCAGTCCCTCGTAAATAAATCGCATTGTATCCTGTCATCATTTGATTCCTACATAGACCCGAGATATACCTTCTCTTTCATGTATACTGTCTCTCGTCGTCTTTTCCATATTTTTATCACAGTAAATACTTTGCTACCTGTGCTCCTAGTTTGACACAGCTCGAGTACATTCATATACACTAAGTAAAACAAGTTTACATGTCCAATTTACCTTTCTTTTAAAAATTATAACATTTTCTATCAATTATTTATTAATGACATAAAATAAAAACCGGGAGTGTAACGCCAGGTTACAGTACCATTTTGAAATAACGATGTCTGATGTGGATTTGGAGAATCATACGACTTGTGATTATGACTTTGCATATTAATAATGCCATATTGTCGTAATGAATTATTTGTATTGTGGTAATCATACATTCTTCTTAAAGCCCCACCCTGACTATAAATAGCCGCAAGGTGGCGGTGTTTCAGTTTCGAACAATGACTGTCAATGTAAACACAACCGAGTGTCGGGAGACGTTTTTTGAAAACCATACGGGAACGAGATTACCTTTGACCGTCAAACTTCGTATCAACTTGAATGACAAACCATGGATACAACAAATGCCTCCATATCAAGATATAAGTCAATAAATTTTCTGTAGTTTTATCCTAAAAAATCGAATCGATCGTGTTTGGCGTCTGCATCGATCTAAGTGGGCGGAGCTTATTTACGGTTGCGCTATAAATGGCAAAGCACATGGTCATGTGTACATGTGGCACATTTAATGCATTTGTGGTCAAAGTGTATTGTGTTGTATATTTTTACGTCAGAACAGTAGCAGAACATCAGTTTCGGTTAATGTAACAGTATCGATACTTAAATACGAAATTGACGACGCGATTCTTTCAGTTCAATCCGAAAATTACAGATATTTGTTTAGTTTTTGTCATTTGCATTCAACAGTTAGATTTGTGCCACACAATAATCAGTTTATATTCATAAAACGTAAATTATTACACAGATTTTTCAACTAGTGTTTAGGAAGGGGCCTAGGCCTAATTTGAAGCACCAGAAGTTGCGCCAATATTTCTCAGCTTGACTACAATAGATGAATATGTCACGTGTATCAACATAACAATGCACATAAGCAACTGGTAAATAAGTAACTATATATAATTGATGTTTTGGCCTCATGATAATAATGTTCTTACGATAAACGAAAACTCCAATACACATATTCCAAGACAACTCTAATTATGAATTTCCTTTTCTTTCCAGAATTTTCACACACAAAACTGAGTTTGATCATTAGATCCACACTTGTCCCATGTATTTTTTGTTTGGGGTATTTGGATACACTTCGCGCACAAGTTTTAAAATGCATTTTGGGATCCCTTTCCCGTTTTGTCCACACCAATCCTTCATTTGCTGCAACGTTTAATTCCGTTTCTTCAAGTCCAAGTATCTACGATCTCTCCAAACACTTCGTTTATTTAGCTCAGTCCAGATCAATGTGTTCGAACATGGTTGCCGCACCATTCCCTAACTGCGATTGCCTGTGCCGTGTCACGCATGGTTGACAAAAAAAGTGTGAACATACATATTCGCCTTCATCTGGTTCCACAATGAAATCTAGCTGTGACACTGATTCACTAATCACAAGAATCGACACTGAATTTATCAAAGTTTCTGTTGCACTTGCACGGGCGGGAAGAGAGGCGCCATCTTGTCGATTCAAGTTGTGAATCGGAATGATGTCATCTTGAATTGGAACTTTCTCCACGATAAAGTCACAAATGTCATAATCGAAATGACCTAAGGCTCCCTGATTATCTCGAACAATTCTTCGTCCAATTAAGCTTCACATGAAAATGTTCTGTTGCTCATATTGAAGACAAGCGAAATTGCAAAGTTCTTGACAGTTGTAAGCAGCAACTCGATGCGCTCATCGGGCGAGATCGCGTGTTCAGAAAGGCAAAAATAAAGTTTTAGAAAGTAATAAAAGAAATACCCAGTACAATGAAAAAGTACAATGTTCAGGATATTTTTCTAATAATAATATTCACGAAAATCTTTTCTTAAAATGCAAAATAATTTATTAATTTATCACAAGGTCGTAACCCTGATCACGTGGTGGGTATTTGGAAGGAATCTTTGCGATGACGCCGTGAATGAGGCCGTGTGTATTACATTGTTGAATTCAACTGCCCAGGAAGATTGTTGAGGCATTGACATTATGACAGATGTTCGTCATGGATGGAGAGAAAAATGTATCTGAGAGAAACATTGTTGCTTTGAGCTTCGAGACAAAATACTACTGCCGAAGTAGCCAGCGACCTCAATGTAAGCTTGATGAAAGTAATGTTGAAACCCATTTTCACGCACATGACAGAATTAATGTGAACAAATATTTATCTGAACATCGTTTCGAAGTCTGTGAGGCTGTCCGTATTTGAATATTTTTATCTCCATTCCGACGTGAAATAATATAATGTCTTCGTGTCTCAATTTTGCTGCCGCTGTGGAAATTTTAAATTGCGCACGGGTCTAATAAAAGAAATACTACTAGATCTACAATTGCACCGTCATAGAAGAACCAGGTCAACTTTATCTTTGTTCCCATGTTTATTAAAAATTCGTTTCCGAAATAAGCGAATCGATCTACATCATAAATTAATTCATAGACTAGACTCTAGAACCAAGTGTTGAACCTTTTTTAAAATGTCATAAAATAAATCACACAATTATTGAAAGGCATTTTTTGATAAGTCATATATATTATTTCGTCCGCCCGCTCTCTGATTAGTTGAGGCTTGAGGGGAGAAACACATACAAAACATATGGATGGCCTTATGCAAATGACACTTGGCATGCCAATCAACAGGGATCTGGGTCACTGGGACCCGCCAAGTTTCACGGATCGAGTTACCTCGGTATGACGAGCTTCGTGAGACAAGTGTTACTTTGCCAAAATACTTGGCAATGAAAAAACGACAAGAAACTACTTTGATCACTTGAAAATATTTTTGACCATTACCAGGGTTTTTTACACGATCGTTGTCATCCAGATTCCAGATGAGGCAAGACGAACACAGCGAAGAAAAACATTGTTGAAATCACCGATTGCCGTATATATTGTGAGAAATGCTATATATAAACTGCAGATATACCGTACACCACAGGATAACGATTGGTGCCCCAACACATATTATGTTTCTTGTTAATTTACACTGCTCATATGCATCACGACAAACGTATTTCGTTCCAGTCCAGAGAACTAGAACTATAATTTGTGTGTTGGATAAATCGTGGACATTAACACGGTATCATTTTATGAAGATGTGAAGACGACATGGCAGGTAGGTTTTGAAACCAAAGAAGTACGCGTTTGTTGAAAAATCTTAGAATCGTTTGGTAGATATTTATATTATCATTAAAACTTGCGTCCTTGTTGTCAAACGGCCCAAGTGGGTGGGTGTTTACATGACGTCACCCGTTTACGCATTAACTAATGAAATGTACGTGTAATCATGACGTCATATTGACCTGTCAAATCACTTGGATAAGCTCCGCCCAGTAGAGTGCGGTAGTTACTACCGCAGATGGGGCTTTAACTGCAGTTAGATTGTTTAGTAAATCCATTTTAATTGTGCGAGTGGTTTTGAGTTAAATGCCTTTGCTTCACCTTGCCTCTCAACAGCGTTCTTTTTCAACTCCTGCTAGGTACGCTGACAAAGCCGGTACAATCTTAAAACTTACAGCGCATGTTGTACAGACAGTCAACCAGTACATCCTTTGCCTTTATCAGTAACGTAAAATGTGGTGTATGGAGAATATATCTTTTCACCTAAACAATGACATGTCTTATATTGTTATAGTAAACCGCTAAATTGGTGCCGTTTTTGATATGGTGAAGCGAGGCAATGGGTTCTGCTAATTGTTCCCGACAGTTCACATTGTTGACGTTTTGCAATTTGTATTTCAAGTATTGCCCTTTATGCTTGAATATTACACAAGAAATTATTTTAATTGTGTGTTTAAAGAATGGGGAAAACCAATTGAGATGCTCAGTACTGGTCTGGTCCATACAATCCTGTGATTGACATCATGAGCATCGATCCGAGCAATTGGGATATGATGACTTCTGCAACTGGGAGCACAATGACCTTCGACCTGTCTATTTCTGTCCCGCAAACCGTTCTGTCCGATATCCGATTTTCCATCCCGTTATATTCTCAACCTTTCCTCTCCCATCTTCCAAGATTTATTAACGTGACGTCATAGAGGGCATGTGACACTGGCCCGTACCAGTCTGCCTCTTGTAACTCAACTCATCAAGCCCAAGATTGATTAATTAACCATCCGCTTAGTGACTTCTACAAAGTTTTGACCTGGTTCCCTCGGCCAATACCATTTATCCCCCTTTGAACGATTCCCAAACTACCAACTACGCGACCTGTGCCTTACTTACCACACTTACTCTACCAGTCCCTCGTAAATAAATCGCATTGTATCCTGTCATCATTTGATTCCTACATAGACCCGAGATATACCTTCTTTTTCAGGTATACTGTCTCTTGTCGTCTTTTCCATATTTTAATCACAGTAAATTCTTTGTTACTTGCGCTGCTAGTTTGACACAGCTCGAGTATATTCATATGCACTAAGTAAAACAAGTTTATATGTCCAATTACGTTTCTTTTAAAAATTAAAACATTCTCTATTAATTATTTATTAATGACATAAAATAAAAACCGAGTGTGTAACCCCAGGTTACAGTACCATTTTGAAATAACGATGTATGATGTGGATTTGGAGAATCATTCGACTTGTGATTATGACTTTGCATATTAATAATGCCATATTGTCGTAATGAATTATTTGTATTGTGGTATTAATACACTCTTCTTAACTGCAGTTAGATTGTTTAGTAAATCCATTTTAATTGTGCGAGGTAAATGCCTTTGCTTCACCTTGCCTCTTAACAGCGTTCTTTTTCAACTGATCTTCCCTCATTTCACATCCATGATATACACAATATCTAACATATGACATTGAATAAATAGACAATATACAAATACTGACGACGAGTCTCGATTAACGCGACGAGCTTGAAATATACGTGGCAACGAGCCCTACAAAAGGCAACAAGCCATAATCAGTGATAATAAAATATCATCAGCAACGAGCTACTGTTTCCATGCGACAGGCATCAATTTCTCCGCACAAGCCTCCATGTTTGCGACATTCTCAGGGCGACAAGCCTCCGTCTTCTGTGACATACCTCGTCGGGGGCGACAGGCCATCATGGTTAACACCGTTAACCGCACATACTGCAACTTAGAAACAATCATTAATAAAAGTAAAGTTTTCAGTGGCGCACTGCAAGCGAGAATGACCACAGCCAAAAAAGTGTAGGTTTCCGTCTTCCGGAAACCTTCCGGATACCTACCCATTTTGGATCTGGCCCGGATACTATCCGGAAACCTTCCCCCAAAAATGTCAAAATTTGGGGGGTGCATTTTGTTCACTTAAGTGTGAAAAATTATCTGGAAAATACAAAGAAATTTGAAGGTTGCTGGAGGCATCTGGTAGGTTTCCGGAAGGTTTCCGGAAGGTATCCGGATGCAAATTTTCTTCATGTCTTGTTTCTGGTAAATAATGTTAGCCTGTGCATAACAGATAGCTGTTGTAATATTCTGTGTAACTTTAATGGTTAATATCCTCCTAAAACATTTTTGGAGAAGACAATTGTTCAATTTCATATATTGTTCTTTTATGTTAATGGTATTTAATGAACAAACATCAGTTCTCTTATAATGATATCTTAAATTTCGTGTCCAGACTTCCAGTTTGTACTGAGAAAAAGAAAAAGTCATTGACAATGTGCTCACTTGGGCCTTTGGTCCTAGTGAGATGATAATAAGACTATTTGTAACGGCACATGTACTTGTTATATCAAAAATGCTAACTTCATTGAAATTTATCTCACCCTAGTTTTATGGTACTACAGTGAGCTCTTCCTCAGTTACTGTGAATTCTTTTATTAAAAAAGAGACACTGGAGTTGTAACCACTGCTCATATATGTGTATTCAAATAATATAACTACATGCTTAATACTTCACAAATATCTCCAGAAATAGGCATTTTAGTTATAATTGCAGAAATACTTTATGAATGACCCCTTCACTATTGCCTTTATCTTACATTTCAACCCTTCATGAGTTTTGAGTGTGAATTTGACCTTCAATATCAGTGATAAATATTTCAAAAACATTACAAAGAGCTATCCAGCACATAAACCAAATATGCAGTCCTTTGGTAGAATTCAACATATCATTGACAAAAATATGAAAATAATATAACCAGTATATGTATAAAAGTTCCTAAGATTTCTGCAGAAAAGGCAATTCAGGGGAAAATGTAGTATATATAGGTCACGCACGACCTTTTTTCCAACTTCGACCCCTGCCCAAAGGAAGAGTTAGACCACAAACAAACATTTTGTCTGGTTGTGACTTTGACATAACAGATCAATGTGTCATCAGACGTTCTCAGAGCTAAGGAAACAAGTGTTATTTATTTCTGAGATGCCCAAGCAATGCATGGTTTCATAAGATAAGTGTGGCTATTAAACTGAGGCAAAATCATGAAACATCCCCATTTACACAGCTGGCAAATGAAACATCAGCAACAATCAAATTATCAATGTCCTTTATTCATATGCCTATAGTATATCGCGTTCACATGATGGTTCCTGATGCAGTATGCAATTTCATCCTATTCTTCAATACTCCAAACAGAGTGTGATAACTGTTCGCTTGACAGTACCTACGGATAATGTTCACCAGTTCAGAGAACTTACTTTCCCTCAATCCTCCTTTTCTTTCTATATTGCCATTAACGAACAGGAACCAGGATGAGGGTATGCCAGTTGGACAATCTCTGCTGCATTGTGTTAGTAGAATTGTGAACTTTCCATTTGGTGTTTGGGTCCACATTGAAAGACAATAAGTCCTATTTATCATTCCTGTCAAGACAAGAATTTCTTGAATGTCCTGTAGTCAAAGCTATCTGACTTATTTTACTGACAGTTTTTTGAGCTACACACTGTCCAAAATGTTTTAGTGCACAAAACACACGCGCTGTACATTTGAGGGGTTTTTGGGGGTATGAAGTTTATATGGGACTTTTCCCCTCCCTGTTCTGAAACATCTTTGTAGCTTGAACAGATGATATATACTGAAGTAAGTACGCTAAAAGTATATCCTCATAAGTGAGTGAGTATGGTTTTACGCCACTTTTAGCTATATTCCAGCAATATCACGGCGGGGGACACCAGACATGGGCTTCACACATTGTACCCATGTCGGGAATCGAACCCGGGTCTTCGGCGTGACGAGCAAAAGCTTTAACCACTAGGCTACCCGACCGCCCTATAGCCTCATGAAAACATTGGGGCAAATAACAAACGTAGCATTACTCATCGTGTCGTGACGTTGGTGGAATCAAACTGCATATGAACTGTCAACTATAATATTCAGAGAAAGAAGCATTTCAATACTTAACTACCATTTATTCAAAGTATAATTAATTTGACTGCAGGTGTTTACTTCATGATGTGGTTTAATAAGACCTATACAGTAACGTGAGTGAGTGAATATGGTTTTACGCCGCCTTTAGCAATATTCCAGCAATACCAAAAATGGGCTTCACAAATTGTACCCATGTCGGGAATCGAACCCGGGTTTTCGGCGTGACGAGCGAACGCTTTAACCACTAGGCTACCCGACCGGCCTTGTACAGTTCAGCAGCGGAATCATGTATAATAATTCTTTCCTGATATTTTCCGGTGCTGTGTTCATGGTTATTCACAGTCAATATTATGAAATGTGTATACAGTTGAAACGTAGCAACAGACATCAACGAACCTTGAGTCTATCGTTGTCACAACAAAATATATTTTGCGGCTAATGTGTAAGTGGTGGTGTTTGTTCACTGCACATCAACGTTCAAGTTGACCATATAATTTAATCATCCGTAATACTTTTGTAAAGCCAAACCACAGTGGCCCATTGACAACGAGAAGCTGGTGATCATTGTGTTTCACTCTATAACATTGGATTCACTCCAGAATATTCGATATTAACATGTACCACTGGAACACATATAATTATTTGCTTGATTGGATTGATTTGTTGTTTAACGCCGCACTCAGCAATATTCCAGCTTTATGACGGCGGTCTGTAAAATAATCGAGTCTGGAACAGACAATCCAGTGATTAATATCATGAGCATCGATGGACGCAATTGGGATCAATGACATGTATCAACGGTCATGTCCGTTGGATGTCTCAAACAACAAACTTTTGAAATCAGTGGCGTTGTTGTTTTTTGCCAAAGGTGTTCTTGCAGTAAAAGTGTTCGCTAAGCATGCCACAGACTCGAGTTCCATTCCAAATGTGGTTCTCACTCATTCCAGTGACGTATTCACATTTGTGTATACATTGCGGATATTCTCAGGAACTTTGGTTGTTCCTAATTGTTACTAATTAAAGAAGGAGCACGGGTGGCCCAGTCATCTGAGGCGCCGCGATTTTCTGTGCAGAGTTGCGTCCCTTGGGGACGCCAGAAACCTATGATTGTGGGTTCGAATCCCGGTTCGCCGCAATTATGTTTCTAGATTTGGCAGCACCATGGGATTCACCGAAGTGTTAAACGTCTGAGACCTGCATCACTTCGGGCTTTCCTCCCACATTAAGCTGACATGCCGTGATATAACTGGAATACTTTTAAAAGCGGCGTTAAGCCCAACTCACTCACTCACTCTTAACACTTTCATGTACGTTGAACGTAACGGGTACCATTTTGAAAATATTTTCTAAATCTATGTGTTCGGAATCAACAAATTGAAGTGTACCCTATATCCCATAAAGACACATGGATATAAACTATAATATACCTACTGATCTCTAGATAACAATGAATTCCATATGAAAATGAGATAAACTTGGTAATACATCCCTTCATGTTCTTATCGATTGTTCAAAGGCCCGAGTTTCGATTTTCTATCTTGCTCCTCATAATAGGGTGATGTAAATCATAAATAGTACCACAGCCATTTCTTGGGAAAGAGTGGGAAAAACCAATGGGGGTGTCAGGTATTTTCAGGTAACAACATTTAAAACATCATGTCAACAAAAACAAGTTCGTTCTTAATTAATATTAAAGCTCCGATCTGTAAGCTTTATTCATATTATTACACATGTATTTTTATCATACCCACGTGTTTCGTGATTTCTCTCTCCTATTTTCCAAGTATGCAAAATCGACTTGCCTTGTGCTATTCCCTGGAAGTAATTGATTATATATAGGGTGACAATGAAACTTGCGCAATTTCTCACTCGTGACTATATGGATTGTTTGGTCTCCTGGTAACCGAGGTGTTTGTGTAAACTTGATCACCGACGAGCTTCTACATTTTATGGATAGGAAGAACAAGAAACTCTGTTGTACGTTGGGAACACAGTTTCATTTGAAGGAGCACCAGGTCCTAGCCTGTACCTCGCTGTCTGACACTGCCTGCTTGAGCTCATCAGCTGCCGTGAGTTTATTTTTCTGTCTGACGCAACTGAGTGTGACGAGGGATTGGGGTATGGTAGGTATATTAATAAGGACAGCGGATGTTTAAAGTATCTTCTAAGATTAATTAACGTGACAGCATAGAGGGCATGTGACACTGGCCCGTACCAGTCTGCTCCTTGTAACGCTACTTATTAAGCCCAAGATTGATTAATTAACCATCCACTGAGTGACTTCTACAAGGTTTGGACCTTGTTCCCAATACCATTTATCCCCCTTTTGAGACCTTCCCAAACTACCAACTACGCGACCCGTGCCTTACTCCCCACACTTACTCTACCAGTCCCTCGAAAATAAATCGAATTGTATCCTGTCATCATTTGATTCCTACATAGACCCAAAATATACCTTCTCTTTCAGGTATACTGTCTCTTGTCGTCTTTTCCATATTTTAATCACAGTAAATACTTTGCTACTTGGGGTCCTAGTTTGACACAGCTCGAGTACATTCCTATACACTAAGTAAATCAAGTTTACATGTCCAATTTACCTTTCTTGTAAAAATTATAGCATTCTCTATTAATAATTAATTAATGACATAAAATAAAAACCGAATGTGTAACCCCAGGTTACAGTACCATTTTGAAATAACGATCACTGATGTGGATTTGGAGAATCGTACGACTTGTGATTATGACTTTGCATATTAATAATGCCATATTGTCGTGATGAATTGTTTGCATTGTGGTATTAATACATTCTTCTTAACTGCAGTTAGATTGTTTAGTAAATCCATTTTAATTGTGCGAGTAGTTTTGAGGTAAATGCCTTTGCTTCACCTTGCATCGTAACAGCCTTCTTTTTCAGCTTATCTTCCCTAAACTTACCTGCTAGGTACGCTGACAAAGCCAGTACAATCTGAGAACTTTTAGCGCATGTTGTACAGACAGTACACTAGTACACCCTTCGCCTTTATCAGTAACGTAAAATGTGGTGTATGGAGAATATATCTTTTCACCTAAACAATGACATGTCTTATATTGTAATAGTAAACCACTAAATGGGTGCGGGTATATGGTGGCGTTTCTGATATGGTGAAGTGAGGCACTGGGTTCTGCTAATTGTTCCCGACAGTTCACATTGTTGACGTTTTGCAATTTGTATTTCAAGTATTGCCCTTTATGCTTAAATATTACACAAGAAAATATTTTAATTGTGTGTTAAAAGAATGGGGAAAACCAATTGAGATGCTTGGTATTTACAGGTAACAACATTAAAAACAACATATCAACAAATACAGTATCGTTCTTAATGAATTGTTTAGTCTCCGATCTGTAAGCTTTGTTTATGATATTATTACATATGTATTTTTGACAGAACCGCATATTTAATGAGTTCTCTTACATATTTTCCCTGTACTAAAAAATCATCGACTTGCCTTGTGCTATTCCCTGGAAGTAATGCGCATCACACGTGACTATATTGATTGTTTGGTTTCCTGGTAACCGAAGTGTTTGTGTAGACTTGATCACCAACGAGCTTCTACATTTTGTGGATAGGAACAACTAGAACATACTCTGTTGTACGATGGGAACACAGTTTCACTTGATGGAGCACTAGGTCCTGACTTGTAGCAGCGGATGTTTAAAGTATGTTCAAATATAGGGTGTATACTTTTATATGTTGACCAGGATATAAGGTGAAATTAGACTTGACTTGAGGTAAGGGGATTTCAGTTGGGTGAATTGCTTGTTATGTAAATGAATGTACAGCTTATGATCTGATTGATTCAAGTGAGTAGCTGTTTTCAGTTAAAGTAGGTAGCTTATCGGCAAAGCATTTTCAAACACTTGTGATTATTGTAGAAGGGCAGTGGTGTTTGTAAGTTGTTAGACACAGCCTCGAGTGTTGCCTCTCCCTGTTTTATCTGTAATGTGTGTCTGTTTGTTTGTTGTTTAACGCTGCACTCAGCAATATTTCACCTATATGACGGTGGTCTGTAAATAATCAAGTCTGGTCCATACAATCCTGTGACTGACATCATGAGCATCGATTACAGTAATTGGGATATGATGACATCTTCAACTGGGAGCACAATGACCTCCGACCTGTCTATTTCTGTCCCGCAAACCCTTCTGTCCGATATCCAATTTTCCATCCCGTTATATTCTCAACCTTTCCTCTCCCATCTCCCAAGATTAATTAACGTTACGTCATAGAGCACTAGATACACTGGCCCGTACCAGTCTGCTCCTTGTAACTCAACTTATCAAGCCCAAGATTGATTAATTAACCATCCGCTTGGTGACTTCTACAAGGTTTGGACCTGGTTCCCTCGGCCAATACCATTTATCCCCCCTTTGAATGACCACTTCACTATTGCCTTTATATTACACTTCAACCCTTCATGAGTTATCACTTTTGAGTGTGAATTTGACCTTCAATATTAGTGATAAATATTTCAAAAACATTTCAAAGAGCTATCCAGCACATAAACCAAATATGCAGTCCTTTGGTAGAATTCAACATATCATTGACAAAAATATGAAAATAATATAACCAGTATATGTATAAAAGTTCCTAAGATTTCTGCAGAAAAGGCAATTCAGGGGAAAATGTAGTATATATAGGTCACGCACGACCTTTTTTCCAACTTCGACCCCTGCCCAAAGGAAGAGTTAGACCACAAACAAACATTTTGTCTGGTTGTGACTTTGACATAACAGATCAATGTGTCATCAGACGTTCTCAGAGCTAAGGAAACAAGTGTTATTTATTCCTGAGATGCCCAAACCGAGGCAAAATCATGAAACATCCCCATTTACACAGCTGGCAAATGAAACATAAGCAACAATCAAATTATCAATTTATTTTATTCATAAGCCTATAGTATATCGCACATTGAACAGTCTTCACATGATGGTTCCTGATGCAGTATGCAATTTCATCCTATTCTTCAATACTCATAACAGAGTGTGATAACTGTTCGCTTGACAGTACATGCGGATAATGTTCACCAGTTCAGAGAACTTACTTTCCCTCAATCCTCCTTTTCTTTCTATATTGCCATGGATGAACAGGAACCAGGATGAGGGTATGCCAGTTGGACAATCTCTGCTGCATTGTGTTAGTAGAATTGTGAAATTTCCATTTGGTGTTTAGGTCCACATTGAAAGACAATAAGTCCCATTTATCATTCCTGTCAAATGTTTACCACATTGCTCAAGACAAGAATTTCTTGAATGTCCTGTAATCAAAGCTATCTGACTTATTTTACTGACAGTTATTGGAGCTACACACTGTCCAAAATGTTTAAATGCACAAATCACATGCGCTGTACATTTGAGGGTTTTTTGGGGTATGAAGTTTATATGGGATTTTTTCCCTCCCTGTTCTGTAACTTCCTTGTAGCTTGAACAGATGATATATTCTGAAGTAAGTAAATCAATATACTTCCATTAATTGGACTCTGCCTACATGAAAATAACATGCTTAAGTTTTATTCCATTGATTCAAGTGTGTACTAGCAAACACGCTAAAAGTATATCCTCATAAGTGAGTGAGTATGGTTTTACGCCGCTTTTATCAATATTCCCGCAATATCACGGTGGGGGGCACCAGAAATGGGCTTCACACATTGTACCCATGTCGGGAATCGAACCCGGGTCTTCGGCGTGACAAGCGAACGCTTTAACCACTAGGCTACCCGACCGCCCCTTGTACAGTTCAGCAGCGGAATCATGTATAATAATTCTTTCCTGATATTTTCCGGTGTTGTGTTCATGGTTATTCACAGTCAATATTATGAAATGTGTATACAGTTGAAACATAGCAACAGACACCAACGAACCGTGAGACTATCGTTGTCACAACAAAATATATTTTGCGGCCAATATGTAAGTGGTGGTGTTTGTTCACTGCACATGAACGTTCAAGTTGACGATTTAATTTATGCATCTGGAATACTTTTGTAAAGCCAAACCACAGTTGCCCATTGACAACGAGAAGCTGGTGATCATTGTGTTTCACTCTATAACATTGGATTCACTCCAGAATATTCGATATTAACATGTACCACTGGAACACATATAATTATCTGGTTGATTGGATTGATTTGTTGTTTAACGCCGCACTCAGCAATATTCCAGCTATATGACGGCGGTCTGTAAAATAATCGAGTCTGGAACAGACAATCCAGTGATTAATATGATAAGCATCGATGGACGCAATTGGGATCAATGACATGTATCAACGGTCATGTCCGTTGGATGTCTCAAACAACAAACTTTTGAAATGAGTGGCATTGTTGTTGTTTTTCTGCCAAAGGTGTTCTTGCAGTAAAAGTGTTCGCTAAGCATGCCACAGACTCGACTTCCATTCCAACTGTGGTTCTCACTCATTCCAGTGACGTATTCACATTTGTGTATACATTGCGGATATTCTCAGGAACTTTGGTTGTTCCTAATTGTTACTAATTAAAGAAGGAGCACGGGTGGCCCAGTCATCTGAGGCGCCGCGATTCGCTGTGCAGAGTTGCGTCCCTTGGGCACGCAAAGAAACCTATGATTGTGGGTTCGAATCCCGGTCAGCACCATACCCGTGCTCGTGGGTTTCACCGAAGTGGTATGCTGTGATATAACTGGAATACTGTTAAAAGCGGCGCTAAATCCAACTCACTCACTCTTAATACTATCATGTACGTTGAATGTAACGGGTACCATTTTGAAAATATTTTCTAGATCTATGTGTTCGGAATCAACAGACTGAAGTGTACCCTATAACCCATAAAGACTATAATATACCTACTGATCTCTGGATGACAATGAATTCCATATGAAAATGAAATAAGCCTGGTAATACATCTCTTCATGTTCTTATCGATTGTTCAAAGGCTAGATTTTCGCTTTTCTATCTTGCTCCTCATAATAGGGTGATGTAAATCATAAATAGAACCACAGCCATTTCCTGGGAAAGAGTGGGAAAAACCAATAGGGGTGTCAGGTATTTTCAGGTACCAACATTAAAAACATCATGTCAACAAAAACAAGTTCGTTCTTATTTAATATATAATCTGCGATCTGTAAGCTTTATTCATATTATTACACATGTATTTTTATCAGACCCACATGTTTCGTGATTTCTCTCTCCTATTTTTCCTGTACTCAAAATCGACTTGCCTTGTGCTATTCCCTGGAAGTTATTGATTATATACAGGATGACAATGAAACTTGCGCAATGTCTCACACGTGACTATATTGATTGTTTGGTCTACTGGTTATGACTTTGCATATTAATCATGCCATATTGTCGTAATGAATTATTTGTATTGTGGTATTAATACATTCTTCTTAACTGCAGTTAGATTGTTTAGTAAATCCATTTTAATTGTGCGAGTAGTTTTGAGGTAAACGCCTTTGCTTCCCCTTGCCTCTTAACAGCGTTCTTTTTCAACTGATCTTCCCTAACTAACCTGCTAGGGATGCTGGCAAAGCCGTTACAATCTTAAAACTTATAGCACATGTTGTACAGACAGTCAACCAGTACATCCTTCGCCTTTATCAGTAACGTAAAATGTGGTGTAGTGTTATAGTAAACCACTAAATTGGTGCGGGTATATGGTGCCGTTTCTGATATGGTGAAGCGAGGTACTGGGTTCTGCTAATTGTTCCCGACAGTTCACATTGTTGACGTTTTGCAATTGGTGTTTCAAGTATTGCCCTTTATACTTGAATATTACACAAGAAAATATTTTAATTGTGTGTTTAAGGAGTGGGGAAAACCAATTGAGATGTTCGGTATTTACAGGTAGCAACATTAAAAACAACATATCAACCAATACAGTATCGTTCTTAATGAATGTATAGTCTCCGATCTGAAGCTTTGTTTATGATATTATTACACAATTCAACAAGTCTGGAATCTGGTCAGCATTTTCAACGCCAACATGTTAAAATGCAAATGCTCAATACCAAATATTCCCCGTCTACCTGGCACGTTAGCCTATCTTTCTCTAGGTAGATAACAGAAATCCAACACTTGTGGTTTGAAGATTAGGACACAATAATGGCCAGTAATTTGCAGAATACCACGACGGAACTATCAAAGTACCTTTCGCTTTTGACGATTTCATGTGTTTCAACACTCTACTCACGAGGTACACAGGGGGAACTACCCAGTTATTTACACTATCCCAACTCTGAGTGAACGCATCGATGTATTCACAGCCAGGATTCCAAAACCTTGAACAGAATCTGACAGCTTTACAGTTGTAATGCATGGCAAATCTATCGATGTCACATTTACCCCATTTTCGTTCGAGCTCATTGAAAATGTGGGTAGCTATACCCCAATCATCATAATCTACAATCCTACTGATATCATCTGCCTTCTGATTCTCTGATCTGGGTATGACACACATAAATCAAATATCTCTAAAGCAATTTCCTGCAAATCTGCTTTCATACTTCCTTTAGACACTATGGATTCCACATTGCTGTTATCGGTAAACCATTTTACCCTCTGGGATGTTAGAAATCTGGATAAAGCATGTAATACAAACTTAACCGCTGTTAATTCTCTCCAAGTTGAACTTTGTTCTGCCTCGTCACATGACCATTGACCTTGAGCCCTCTGGTTTCCATATTGAACACAGTAACCACCATATCCCGAAGCACTTGCATCGCTATATACAACACGAGTCACACCTTGTGTTTCAGATAATGTACATTGTGGATGCTTATGAATGTTACTTTTCCAAAACTCTAACTGGCGCAAACTAACTTCATTCAATCTGATACTTTCGTTCCATGATGATACATCTAATGTTTGCATACTCATAAACCGAGTCATCAATTGAAACACTGAGCCTGTAACCATTTTCATAGAAATAATTTGACCAATCACTGATGCAACATCTCTCACAGAAACCTTGCTTCGAACGCCTATGTCTAACAAACGATCTATCATTTTCAGAACTTTTTCCAATCTTCTGGCCGGAACTGTCAAAGACATACTTTTAGTTTCAATGATAAGACCCAACCACTCAATGCATTGTTGAGGCTCCAAAAAGAATTTTCTACTTTCGGAAGAAATCCTGATTTGATTAAGTCATTCTTTATAGAACCACTTGTAGACACTGCACAATCTTTCGTTTTATCAGACACAATTCCATCATCCAAAAACGTTACAACCTTATGACCTTGAAACCCCCAGTATTTAACCAATTACCTTGTAACTTTCGTGAAAACATACGGGGCGGTTGTTAAGCCAAAGGCAAAACTAGAAATTTGTAGAATATGCGATTCTGACCTTTTCCCAACGCAAATCCTAAAAAGTCAGTATGTGCAGGATAAATGTCTATATGATGATAGGCAGAATGAATGTCAAATTTTGATAACCAATCTCCTTTTTCAATATACATCAAAACTGATCTCCAATCTTCATTCTTCACTGAAGCTTTCCAAATATGTTTATTTATAATAGATAAGTCTAGAATAAGTCCTTTCCTCCCTGACGATTGTGTAGCGACTGATAGAGGGCTCACTATATGAGGTTTTACGTCACAAACATCTACGAGACCTTTATGTACTAAATCTTGAATGGCCGAATCTACAAAGTCACTGTTTTTTAATAGCAGATCTGTTATTTCTCTTATCCATCATTGGAGGAGTCGAGTAAAACAGGATCTTGTACCCGTTTTAAATAATGTCTAACACAAAATCTGTTGCTCCGATATACTTCCAAAAAGAAACATTCTCTTTAAGTCTATTCTTCACGCAAATCTCAGCCTGACCCTGCTTATACTCATAATAATCGGTTGTAATTTTGAATGAATCATTATTGAGTGAAGAAGATTCAAAACTACACTTAACTTTTGTCCCGGCTTCTTCGTGATGACCTTCACCTCGTTGATTGTTTGTCTGAGTTGAGCTTGGGCTGGGTCTGGCCGTTGGCGAGTGGACAATGTCGTCTCCAATGCGAGAAGTCACCGCAGTGAAAGCAGGCCCCTGTTGACCTCTGACCTCCACGGGCACGAAAAAGTTGAGAACCACCAGCAGCAGACTGACCGTGCATGCTGTCGCTGACCGCTGTTGACGCTGGAATGGGTCGTGATCCATACCTATATGGCTTTGTTCTCGGCCCTCGTGATGCGACGGTCATCGTCGGAGTCGTCAGCCAATTCACTGGACACGTAGTTTCTCACAGTCTCCCAGCCTCCCTCGGACGAATCTGCAATCTTTATGTGTTTGTTTCTGTTCTCGATCCTAGCTATCTCGTTCAGATACGTAATCACTCTTACCGTACTGAATTCCAAATTCAATTTGTTTAAATGTCTCTAAAGTCTCTTCATTAAAAGAAGATTGCCCTCTCGTGACCATAAGTAATCTTTCTCTGCTTTCAGTTTCTGTAACTCCTTGCTTGTTTTTGAGAATTCTTCTCTTAAACCAGCAACTCTAAGATCTAATCGTTCATCTATACTTTTCGCTATCTCTTCTTAAGATGAATTCAACTGTTTCAAAATGGCGTCTAACTTGTCGTTGATAGGTGTTTGGGCTTCCATAACAAAAGTAAAGTTTTCAGTGGTGCACTGCAAGCGAGAATGACCACTCTATACATTCTTGACCTTATATAGCCCCTTATAAGCGCCCTCTACTATTACACAACACCATGTTGTATTTTCCTACGGTAGTAGAAAGTAATTTCTTTCTTATTCGTACCTCAAACGAAAGAAATAATATCAGATGTATTTTTGACAGACCCGCATATTTAATGATTTCTCTTACATATTTTTCCTGTACTCAAAATCATCGACTTGCCTTGTGCTATTCTCTGGAAGTAATTGATTATGCACAGGTTGACAATGAAACTTGCGCAATGTATCACACGTGACTATATTGATCGGTTAGTGTCCTGGTAACCGAGGTGTTTGTGTAGACTTGATCACCAACGAGCTTCTACATTTTGTGGATAGTAACAACTAGAATATACTCTGTTGTACGATGGGAACACAGTTTCATTTGAAGGAGCACTAGGTCCTGACTTGTAGGCCTACCTCGCTGTCTGACACTGCCTGCTTGAGCTCATCATCTGCCGTGAGTTTATTTTTCTGTCTGACGCAACTGAGTGTGACGAGGGATTGGGCAAACGTAGGTATATTAATAAGGACAGCGGATGTTTAAAGTATGTTCAAGTATAGGGTGTATACTTTTATATGTTGACCAGGATATAAGGTGCAATTAGACTTGACTTGAGGTAAGGGGATTTCAGTTGGGTGAATTGCTTGTTATGTAAATGAATGTACAGCTTGTGATCTGATTGATTCAAGTGAGTAGCTGTTTTCAGTTAAAGTTGGTAGCTTATCGACAAAGCATTTTAAAACACGTGTGATTGTTGTAGAAGGGCAGTGGTGTTTGTAAAGTGATGTGAGACAGCCTCGAGAGTTGCCTCTCCCTGTTTTATCTATAATGTTTGTCTGTGTGTTTGTTGTATAACGCTGCACTCAGCAATATTCCACCTATATGACGGTGGTCTGTAAAAAATCGAGTCTGGTCCATACAAGCCTGTGATTGACAACATGAGCATCGATCCAAGCAATTGGGATATGATGACATGTGCAACTGGGAGCACAATGACCTCCGACCTGTCTATTTCTGTCCCGCAAACCGTTCTGCCCGATATCCGATTTTCCATCCCGTTATATTCTCAACCTTTCTTCTCCCATCTTAACTAACGTGACGTCATAGAACGCCAGTTACACTGGCCCGTAACAGTCTGCTCCTTGTAACTCAACTTATCAAGCCCAAGATTGATTAATTAACCATCCGCTTGGTGACTTCTACAAGGTTTGGACCTGGTTCCCTCGGCCAATACCATTTATCCCCCCTTTGAACACTTCCCGAACTACCAACTACGTGACCCGTGCCTTACCTCCCACACTTACTCTACCAGTCCCTCGTAAATAAATCGCATTGTATCCTGTCATCATTTGATTCTTACATAGACCCGAGATATACCTTCTCTTCCAGGTATACTGTCTCTTGTCGTCTTTTCCATATTTTAATCACAGTAATTTCTTTGCTACTTGCGCTCCTAGTTTGACACAGCTCGAGTACATTCATATACACTAAGTAAAACAAGTTTACATGTCCAATTACGTTTCTTTTAAAAATTAAAACATTCTCTATTAATTATTTATTAATGACATAAAATAAAAACCGGGACTGTAACCCCAGGTTACAGTACCACTTTGAAATAACGATGTCTGATGTGGATTTGGAGAATCATACGACTTGTGATTATGACTTTGCATATTAATAATGCCATATTGTCATAATGAATTATTTGTATTGTGGTATTAATACATTCTTCTTAACTGCAGTTAGATTGTTTAGTAAATCCATTTAAATTGTGTGAGTGGTTTTGAGGTAAACGCCTTTGCTTCACCTTGCCTCTTAACAGCGTTCTTTTTCAACTGATCTTCCCTTAACTAACCTGCTAGGTACGCTGACAAAGCCGGTACAATCTTAAAACTTATAGCACATGTTGTACAGACAGTCAACCAGTACATCCTCCGCCTTTATCAGTAATGTAAAATGTGGTGTATGGAGAATATATCTTTTCACCTAAAAAATGACAAGTATTATATTGTTATAGTAAACCACTAAATTGGTGCGGGTGAATGGTGCCGTTTCTGATATGGTGAAGCGAGGCACTGGGTTCTGCTAATTGTTCCCGACAGTTCAGATTGTTGACGTTTTGCAATTGGTATTTCAAGTATTGCCCTTTATGCTTGAATATTACACAAGAAAATATTTGAATTGTGTGTTTAAAGAATGGGGAAAACCAATTGAGATGCTCGGTATTTACAGGTAACAACATTAAAAACAACATATCAACAAATACAGTATCGTTCTTAATGAATGTATAGTCTCTGATCTGTAAGCTTTGTTTATGATATTATTACATATGTATTTTTGACAGACCCGCATATTTAATGATTTCTCTTACATATTTTTCCTGTACTCAAAATCATCGACTTGCCTTGTGCTATTCCCTGGAAGTAATTGATTATGCACAGGTTGAAAATGAAACTTGCGCAATGTATCACACGTGACTATATTGATTGTTTGGTTTCCTGGTAACCGAGGTGTTTGTGTAGACTTGATCACCAACGAGCTTCTACATTTTGATGATAGGAACAACTAGAACATACTCTTTTGTACGATGGGAACACAATTTCATTTGAAGGAGCACTAGGTCCTGACTTGTAGGCCTACCTCACTGTCTGACACTGCCTGCGTGAGATCATCATCTGCCGTGAGTTTATTTTTCTGTCTGACGCAACTGAGTGTGACGAGGGATTGGGCTACCGTAGGTAAATTAATAAGGACAGCGGATGTCTAAAATATGTTCAAGTATAGGGTGTATACTTGTATATGTTGACCAGGATATAAGGTGAAATTAGACTTGACTTGAGGTAAGGGGATTTCAGTTGGGTGAATTGCTTGTTATGTAAATGAATGTACAGCTTGTGATCTGATTGATTCAAGTGAGTAGCTGTTTTCAGTGAAAGTAGGTAGCTTATCGGCAAATCATTTTAAAACACGTGTGATTGTTGTAGAAGGGCAGTGGTGTTTTTAAAGTGATGTGACACAGCCTCGAGTGTTGCCTCTCCCTGTTTTATTTGTAATGTGTGTCTGTTTGTTTGTTGTTTAACGCTGCACTCAGCAATATTCCACCTATATGACGGTGGGCTGTAAATAATCAAGTCTGGTCCATATAAGCCTGTGATTGACATCATGAGCATCGATTACAGTAATTGGGATATGATGACATCTGCAACTGGGAGCACAATGACCTCCGACCTGTCTATTTCTGTCTCGCAAACCGTTCTGTCCGATATCCGATTTTCTATCCCGTTATATTCTCAACCTTTCCTCTCCCATCTTCCAAGATTATTTAACGTGACGTCACAGAGCGCTAGTTACACTGGCCCGTACCAGTCTGCTCCTTGTAACTCAACTTATCAAGCCCAAGATTGATTAATTAACCATCCGCTTAGTGACTCCTACAAGGTTTGGACCTACCATTTATCCCCTCTTTGAACACTTCCCAAACTACCGACTACGCCACCCGTGCCTTACTTCCCACACTTACTCTACCAGTCCCTCATAAAGAAATCGCATTGTATCCTGTCATTATTTGATTCCTACATAGACCCGAGATATACCTTCTCTTCCAGGTATACTGTCTCTTGTCGTCTTTTCCATATTTTAATCACAGCAAATACTTTGCTACTTGCGCTCCTAGTTTGACACAGCTCGAGTACATTCATATACACTAAGTAAAACAAGTTTACATGTCCAATTACGTTTCTTTTAAAAATTAAAACATTCTCCATTAATTATTTATTAATGACATAAAATAAAAACCGGGAGTGTAACCCCAGGTTACAGTACCACTTTGAAATAACGATGTCTGATGTGGATTTGGAGAATCATACGACTTGTGATTATGACTTTGCATATTAATAATGCCATATTGTCGTAATGAATTATTTGTATTGTGGTATTAATACAATCTTCTTAACTGCAGTTAGATTGTTTAGTAAATCCATTTTAATTGTGCGAGTGGTTTTGAGGTAAACGCCTTTGCTTCACCTTGCCTCCTAACAGTGTTTTTTTTCAACTGATCTTCCCTTAACTAACCTGCTAGGTACGCTGACAAAGCCGGTACAATCTTAAAACTTATAGCACATGTTGTACAGACAGTCAACCAGTGCATCCTTCGCCTTTATCAGTAATGTAAAATGTGGTGTATGGAGAATATATCTTTTCACCTAAACAATGACATGTCTTATATTGTTATAGTAGACCACTAAATTGGTGCGGGTATATGGTGCCGTTTCTGATATGGTGAAGCGAGGCACTGGGTTCTGCTAATTGTTCCCGACAGTTCACATTGTTGACGTTTTGCAATTGGTATTTCAAGTATTGCCCTTTATGCTTGAATATTACACAAGAAATTATTTTAATTGTGTGTTTAAAGATTGGGGAAAACCAATTGAGATGCTTTGTATTTACAGGTAACAACATTAAAAACAACATATCAACAAATACAGTATCGTTCTTAATGAATGTTTAGTCTCCGATCTGTAAGCTTTGTTTATGATATTAGTATTCTCCTATATATCACCTTCCAATACAACAAATAATGCAACACTCTCTGGATTGCTATGCAGTGCACCACACCACACCGTTTAAATCAACTTTAATATCACATTTACATATATCTCAGTCATTTCACATCCATGATATACACAATATCTAACATATGACATTGAATAAATTGACAATATACAAATACTGACGACGAGTCTCGATTAACGCGACGAGCTTGAAATATACGTGGCAACGAGCCCTACAAAAGGCAACAAGCCATAATCAGTGATAATAAAATATCATGAGCAACGAGCTACTGTTTCCATGCGACAGGCATCAATTTCTCCGCGCGACAAGCCTCCATGTTTGCGACATTCTCAGGGCGACAAGCCTCCATCTTTTGCGACATACCTTGTCGTGGGCGACAGGCTATCATGGTTAACACCGTTAACCGCACATGCTGCAACTTAGAAACAATCATTAATAAAAGTAAAGTTTTCAGTGGTGCACTGCAAACGAGAATGACCACAGCAAAAAAAGTAAGACAGAAACCTTCCGGATACCTACCCATTTTGGATCCGGCCCGGATACCTTCCGGAAACCTTCCCCCAAAAATATCAAAATTTGGGGGGTGCATTTCGTTCACTTAAGTGTGAAACACATAAAAAAATTATCTTGAAAATACCAAGAAATTTGAAGGTTGCTGAAGGCATCTGGTAGGTTTCCGGATGGTTTCCGGAAGGTTTCCGGAAGGTTTCCGGAAGGTATCTAGATGCAAATTTTCTTCATGTCTTGTTTCTGGTAAATTATGTTAGCCTGTGCATAACAGATAGCTGTTGTAATATTCTGTGTTACTTTAATGGTAAATATCCTCCTAAAACATTTTTGGAGAAGACAATTGTTCAATTTCATGTATTGTTCTTTTCAGATGTTAATGGTATTTAATGAACAAACATCAGTTCTTGTATAATGATATCCTTAAATTTTGTGTCCAGACTTCCAGTTTGTACTGAGAAAAAGAAAAAGTCATTGACAATGTGCTCACTTGGGCCTTTGGTCCCAGTGAGATTATAATACGACTATTTGTAACGGTACATGTACTTGTTATATCCAAAATGCTAACTTCATTGAAATTTATCTCACCCTAGTTTTATGGTACTACAGTGAGCTCTTCCTCAGTTACTGTTAATTCTTTTATTAAAAGAGATTGAGAGTTAACTTGACACTGGAGTTGTAACCACTGCTCATATATGTGTATTCAAATAATATAACTACGTGCTTAATACTTCACAAATATCTCCAGAAATAGGCATTTTAGTAATAATTGCAGAAATACTTTATGAATGACCCCTTCACTATTGCCTTGATCTTACACTTCAACCCTTCATGAGTTATCACTTTTGAGTGTGAATTTGACCTTCAATATCAATGATAAATATTTCAAAAACATTTCAAAGAGCTATCCAGCATATAAACCAAATATGCAGTCCTTTGGTAGAATTCAACATATCATTGGAAAAAATATGAAAATAATATAACCAGTATATGTATAAAAGTTCCTAAGATTTCTGCAGAAAAGGCAATTTAGGGGAAAATGTAGTATATATAGGTCACGCACGACCTTTTTTCCAACGTCGACCCCTGCCCAAAGGAAGAGTTAGACCACAAACAAACATTTTGTCTGGTTGTGACTTTGACATAACAGATCAATGTGTCATCAGACGTTCTCAGAGCTAAGGAAACAAGTGTTATTTATTCCCGAGATGCCCAAATTGAGGCAAAATCATGAAACATCCCCATTTACACAGCTGGCAAATGAAACATAAGCAACAATCAAATTATCAATTTCTTTTATTCATATGCCTATAGTATATCGCCCATTGAACAGTGTTCACATGATGGTTCCTGATGGAGTATGCAATTTCATCCTATTCAATACTCATAACAGAGGGTGATAACTGTTCTCTTGTCAGTACCTACGGATAATGTTCACCAGTTCAGAAAACTTACTTTCCCTCAATCCTCCTTTTCTTTCTATATTGCCATGGATGAACAGGAACCAGGATGAGGGTATGCCAGTTGGACAATCTCTGCTGCATTGTGTTAGTAGAATTGTGAACTTTCCATTTCGTGTTTGGGCCCACATTGAAAGACAATAAGTCCCATTTATCATTCCTGTCAAGTGTTTACCACATGGCTCAAGACAAGAATTTCTTGAATGTCCTGTAATCAAAGCTATCTGACTTATTTTACTGACATTTTTCGGAGCTACACACTGTCCAAAATGTTTTAATGCACAAAACACACTCGCTGTACATTTGAGGGTTTTTGGGTGGTATGATGTTTATATGGGACTTTTCCCCTCCCTGTTCTGAAACATCTTTGTAGCTTGAACAGATGATATATACTGAAGTAAGTAAATCAATATACTTCCATTAATTGGACTCTTCCTACATGAAAATAACATGCTTAAGTTTTATTCCATTGATTCAAGTGTGTACTAAAGACATATCCTAATAAGTGAGTGAGTATGGTTTTACGCCGCTTTTAGCAATATTCCAGCAATATCACGGTGGGTGGCACCAGAAATGGGCTTCACACATTGTACCCATGTCGGGAATCGAACCCGGGTCTTCGGCGTGACGAGGAAACGCTTTAACCACTGGGCTACCCGACCGCCCCTTGTACAGTTCAGCAGCGGAATTATGTATAATAATTCTTTCCTGATATTTTCCGGTGTTGTGTTTATGGTTATTCACAGTCAATGTTATGAAATGTGTGTACAGTTGAAACGTAGCAACAGACGCCAACGAACCGTGAGACTATCGTTGTCACAACAAAATATATTTTGCGGCCAATATGTAAGTGGTGGTGTATGTTCACTGCACATCAACGTTCATGTTGACGATATAATTTATTCATCTGTAATACTTTTGTAAAGCCAAACCACAGTGTCCCATTGACAACGAGAAGCTGGTGATCATTGTGTTTCACTCTATAACATTGGATTCACTCCAGAATATTCGATTTTAACATGTACCACTGGAACACATATAATTATTTGGTTGATTGGATTGATTTGTTGTTTAACGCCGCACTCAGCCATATTCCAGCTATATGACAGCGGTCTGTAAAATAATCGAGTCTGGACCAGACAATCAAGTGATTAATATCATGAGCATCGATGGACGCAATTGGAATCGATGACATTTATCAACGGTCATGTCCGTTGGATGTCTCAAACAACAAACTTTTGGAATCAGTGGCGCTGTTTTTTTTTTTTGCCAAAGGTGTTCTTGCAGTAAAAGTGTTCGCTAAGCATGCCACAGACTCGAGTTCCATTCCAAATGTGGTTCTCACTCATTCCAGTGACGTATTCACATTTGTGTATACATTGCGGATATTCTCAGGAACTTTGATTGTTCCTAATTGTTACTAATATAAGAAGGAGCACGGGTAGCCCAGTCGTGTGAGGCGCCGCGATTCGCTGTGCAGAGTTGCGTCCTTTGGGCACGCAAGAAACCTATGATTGTGGGTTCGAATCCCGGTCAGCACCATACCCGTGCTCGTGGGTTTCACCGAAGTGGTATGCTGTGATATAACTGGAATACTGTTAAAAGCGGCGCTCAATCCAACTCACTCACTCTTAATACTATCATGTACGTTGAATGTAACGGGTACCATTTTGAAAATATTTTCTAGATCTATGTGTTCGGAATCAACAGATTGAAGTGTACCCTATTACCCATAAAGACATATGCATATAAGCTATAATAATACCTACTGATCTCTAGATGACAATGAATTCCATATGAAAATGAAATAAGCCTGGTAATACATCCCTTCATGTTCTTATCGATTGTTCCAAGGCTAGATTTTCGATTATCTATCTTGCTCCTCATAATAGGGTGATGTAAATCATAAATAGAACCACAGCCATTTCTTGGGAAAGAGTGGGAAAATCCAATGGCGGTGTCAGGTATTTTCAGGTAACAACATTAAAAACATCATGTCAACAAAAACAAGTTCGTTCTTTATTAATATAAAATCTCCGATCTGTAAGCTTTATTCATATTATTACACATGTATTTTTATCAGACCCACCTGTTCGTGATTTCTCTCTCCTATTTTCCCTGTACTCAAAATCGAAATCGACTTGCCTTGTGCTATTCCCTGGAAGTTATCGATTATATATAGGATGACAATGAAACTTGCGCAATGTCTCACACGTGACTATATTGATTGTTTGGTCTCCTGGTAACCGAGGTGTTTGTGTAGACTTGATCACCGACGAGCTTCTACATTATGAGGATGGGAAGATCTAGATTAAACTCTGTTGTACAATAGGAACACTTGAAGGAGCACTGTAGGTCCTGACCTGTACCTCGCTGTCTGACACTGCCTGCTAGACATCATCAGCTGCCGTGAGTTTATGTTTTGTCTGACGCAACTGATCATGAGTGTGACGAGGGATTGGGCTACCGTAGGTATATTAATTATATTGTAAATGAATGTACAGCTTATGATCTGATTGATTCAAGTGAGTAGCTGTTTTCAGTGAAAGTAGGTAGCTTATCGGCAAATCATTTTAAAACACGTGTGATTGTTGTAGAAGGGCAGTGGTGTTTGTAAGTTGATGCGACACAGCCTCGAGTGTTGCCTCTCCCTGTTTTATCTGTAATGTGTGTCTGTTTGTTGTTTAACGCTGCACTCAGCAATATTCCACCTATATGACGGTGGACTGTAAATAATCAAGTCTGGTCCATACAATCCTGTGATTGAAATCATGAGCATTGATCACAGCAATTGAGATATGATGACATCTGCAACTGGGAGCACAATGACCTTCGACCTGTCTTTTTCCGTCCCACAAACCGTTGTGTCCGATATCCGAATTTCCATCCCGTTATATTCTCAACCTTTCCTCTCCCATCTCCAAGATTAATTAACGTGACGTCATAGAGCGCTAGTTACACTGGCCCGCACCAGTCTGCTCCTTGTAACTCAACTTATCAAGCCCAAGATTGATTGATTAACAAGCCACATAGTCACTTCTACAAGTTTTGGACCTTGTTCCCAATACCATTTATCCCCCTTAAATGCTAGGTACGCTGACAAAGCCGGTACAATCTTAAAACTTATAGCGCATGTTGTACAGACAGTCAACCAGTACATCCTTCGCCTTTATCAGTAACGTAAAATGTGGTGTATGGTTATAGTAAACCACTAAACCAACAAATACAGTATCGTTCCAAATGAATATATATTATCCGACCTGTAAGCTTTTTTCATAATATCATTACACAATGTCATGTATTTTCGACAGACGCGCAAATTTAATGATTTCTCTTACATGTTTTCCTTGTACTCAAAATCGACTTGCCTTGTGCTATTCCCTGGAAGATATTGATGACACACGGGTTGACAATGAAACTTGCGCAATGTATCACACGTGGCTATATTGATTGTTTGGTTTCCTGGTAACCGAGGTGTTGGTGTTGACTTATTTCAACACACACGTAAAAAGGCCAAATGATATCTCCATACCAAACGTTTGTCATAACCTCGGGTTACACAAACAACTAAAATATATTTCATGTGTAATATTCAAGCATCAACGTCAACGTCATTTTAATACTGATTACGAAACGTCAACAATGTGAACTGATGGGAGCAATCAGCTGATCCCACTGCCTCGCTTCAGATGGCACATGTGACGTTATCAGAAAGGGCACCATATAACCGCACTCATCAAGACGTTTACTAAAACAATGTAAGCATCAATGATGTCAGGACTTGACACTAGACTTGCATTGTTTAGACTAAAAGATGTATTGTCCATACACCACACTTTACCTTACTGATAAAGGTGAAAGATGTACTGGTTAACTGTCTATACAACATGCACGGTACGTATTAAGATTGTGTCAAAGTCTACACAAACACCTCGGTTACCAGGACACTAACCAATCAATATAGTCGCGTGTGATACATTGCGCAAGTTTCATTGTCAACCTGTGCATAATCAATTACTTCCAGGGAATAGCACAAGGCAAGTCGATTTTGAGTACAGGGAAAATATGTAAGAGAAATCATTAAATATGCGGGTCTGTCAAAAATACATCTGTAATAATATCATAAACAAAGCTCACAGATCGGATACTATACATTCATTAAGAACGATACTGTATTTGTTGATATGTTGTTTTTAATGTTGCTACATGGAAATACCTAACACCCCCATTGATTTTCCGCACTCTTTCCCAAGAAATGGCTGTGGTTAAATGCTTTACATCACCCTATTATGAGGAGCGTCAGAGAAAATCGTTGAGTTATTCTTGGAACAATCGATAAAAACATGAAGGGATGTATTACCAAGTTTATTTCGCTTTCCTATGCATGGAATCCATTGTTATTGAGAGATCTGTAGGTATATTATAGTTTTTATGCATATGTATTTAGGGGATGTATGGGTCTGTCAAGTCTGTCGATTGCAAACAAATAGATTTAGAAAAAATCTTCAAAATGGCACCAGATACATTCAACTTAGCTAACACTATAAAGAAACAAAACATAATCGATTTGTTCACAAACGGGTGATCAAAGTAAATATATTATCAGTAGGATGTTTGACAACACTTATGCTTACCCCTCATCAAACAATTTATGTAAGTGGGTAAATGTTTCAAAGTTTAGTGAAAGTCATAAGGACAGGTATGTGTGATTGTATCCGCTCTTCACCTCAGCAGGGACTTCTACTTTCGTTATTGAGTTGGCAAGAGAGGCAATTGCAGGAGCTAACTGCTGATTCAGGGATTCTTCTGTGAGAGGTTGGAATTCTTCTTATGACGTACTGTGTTATGTGGTTGCTGGTTTTGAGGGGTCTGATTGTTTGATGTGTTTGTTTATTTTAAGGACGTGTTGTTTAATGGGACAGGTGTTTTTGGTAGATGTGTAAGCAAAGACGAGTAATGGTTATTTATATACATCTATATTTCTTGTAATAAGAAGACTATTCGCCAAATGCATTTGAAAAGAAACTACCTTTTCCTGGGATCTATTGAAAATAAATCATCACATATTTATACTTTAAATTTGTTAGTTTTCATTCATAATTAACTTTCGTCAGTTGCTCGGTATGGTCAGCTCAAAGTGATATATTGTCTAAATCAGGAACTATCTGTTTCCAGTGTCTCCTATGGTAATTTATAGAACAATTCTCAATGAATTAGTTTAAATTGCTAGAAAAAACATCCGACATCATCCTGAAGTGTTGCATCCGTCATTAAAGTATAAACTTAGCAATTTATCCCACCCTCCAAACACAAGACCACGCCCACACTGACGTGTTAAAAAACACAACAATACCAATGTCATTGAATAAATTGTTCTCCCACTCCTTACCAACCTAATTAAATAAAATATTTGGGTGTCGGGTATTATCCTACAAGGAGTCGGGTAATGGCTGATGGGGTATTGGCATGTGGGGTATTGTACCCATGTAGGGTATTGTACCCATGTGGGGCATTGTACCCATGTGGGGTATTGGCATGTGGGGCATTGTACCCATGTTGGATAATGTACCCATGTGGGGTATTGAACCAATTTTGGGCATTGTACCCATGTGGGGCATTGTACCCATGTAGGGTATTGTACCCATGTAGGGTATTGTACCCATGTGGGGTATTGTACCCATGTGGGGTATTGTACCCATGTGGGGCATTGTACCCATGATGGGCATTGACAGTCAACCAGTACATCCTTCGCCTTTGTCAGTAACGTAAAATGTGGTGTATGGAGAATATATCTTTTCACCTAAACAATGACATGTCTTATATTGTTATAGTAAACCACTAAATGCGTGCGGGTATATGGTGCCGTTTCTGATATGGTGAAGCGAGGCACTGGGTTCTGCTAATTGTTCTCGACAGTTCACATTGTTGACGTTTTGCAATTGCTATTTCAAGTATTGCCCTTTATGCTTGAATATTACACAAGAAAATATTTTAATTGTGTGTTTAAAGAATGGGGAAAACCAATTGAGATGCTCGGTATTTACAGGTAACAACATTAAAAACAACAAATACAGTATCGTTCTTAATGAATGTATAGTCTCTGATCTGTATGCTTTGTTTATGATATTATTACATATGTATTTTTGACAGACCTGCATATTTAATGATTTCTCTTACATATTTTCCCTGTACTCAAAATCATCGACTTGCCTTGTGCTATTCCCTAGAAGTAATTGATTATGCACAGGTTGACAATGAAACTTGCGCAATGTATCACACGTGACTATATTGATTGTTTGGTTTCCTGGTAACCGAGGTGTTTGTGTAGACTTGATCACCAACGAGCTTCTACATTTTGTGGATAGGAACAACTAGTACATACTCTTTTGTACGATGGGAACACAGTTTCACTTGAAGGAGCACTAGGTCCTGACTTGTAGGCCTACCTCGCTGTCTGACACTGCCTGCTTGAGCTCATCAGCTGCCGTGAGTTTATTTTTCTGTCTGACGCAACTGAGTGTGAGGAGGGATTGGGCTACCGTTGGTAAATTAAAGACAGCGGAAGTATGATCAAGTATAGGGTGTATACTTTTATATGTTGATCAGGATATAAGGTGAAATTAGACTTGACTTGAGGTAAGGGGATTTCAGTTGGGTGAATTGGTTGTTATGTAAATGCATGTACAGCTTATGATCTGATTGATTCAAGGGAGTAGCTGTTTTTAGTTAAAGTAGGTAGCTTATCGACGAAGCATTTTAAAACACGTGTGATTGTTGTAGACGGGCAGTGGTGTTTGTAAGTTGTAAGACACAGCCTCGAGTGTTGCCTCGAGTGTTGCCTCGAGCTCTCCCTGTTTTATCTGTAATGTGTGTCTGTTTGTTTGTTGTTTAACGCTGCACTCAGCAATATTCCACCTATATGACGGTGGTCTGTAAATAATCAAGTCTGGTCCATACAATCCTGTGATTGAAATCATGAGCATTGATCACAGCAATTGAGATAAATGACATCTGCAACTGGGAGCTCAATGACCTTTGACCTGTTTATTTCTGTCCCGCAAACCGTTCTGTCCGATACCTGAATTTCCATCCCGTTAAATTCTCAACCTTTCCTCTCCCATCTCCCAAGATTAATTAACGTGACGTCATAGAGCGCTAGTTACACTGGCCCGTACCAGTCTGCTCCTTGTAACTCAACTTATTAAGCCCAAGATTGATTAATTAACCATCCGTATGGAGAATATATCTTTTCACCTAAACAATGACATGTCTTATATTGTTGTAGTAAACCACTAAACTGGTGCGGGTAAATGGTGCCGTTTTTGATGTGGTGAAGCGAGGCACTGGGTTCTGCTAATTGTTTTGCAATTGCTATTTCAAGTATTGCCCTTTATGCTTGAATATTACACAAGAAATTATTTTAATTGTGTGTTTAAGGATTGGGGAAAACCGATTGCGATGCTTGGTATTTACAGGTAACAACATTAAAAACAACATATCAACAAATACAGTATCGTTCTTAATGAATGTATAGTCTCCGATCTGTAAGATTTGTTTATGATATTATTATTCTCCTATATATCACCTTCCAATACAACAAATAACGCAACACTCTCTGGATTGCTGTGCAGTGCACCACACCACACCGTTTAAATCAACATTAATATCACATTTACATATATCTCAGTCATTTCAAATCCATGATATACACAATATCTAACATATAACATTGACTAAATTGACAATATACAAATACTGACGACGAGTCTCGATTAACGCGACGAGCTTCAAATATACGTGGCAACGAGCCCTACAAAAGGCAACAAGCCATAATCAGTGATAATAAAATATCATGAGCAACGAGCTACTGTTTCCATGCGACAGGCATCAATTTCTCAGCGTGATAAGCCTCCATGTTTGCGACATTCTCAGGGCGACAAGCCTCCATCTTTTGCGACAAACCACGTCGTGGGCGACAGGCCATTATGGTTAACACCGTTAACCGCACATACTGCAACTTAGAAACAATCATTAATAAAAGTAAAGTTTTCAGTGGCGCACTGCAAGCGATAATGACGTCCACTCTATACATGCTTGACCTTATATAGCCCCTTATAAGCGCCCTCTACTATTATACAACACTATGTTGTATTTTCCTACGTTAGAAGAAAGTAATTTCTTTCTTATTCGTACCTCAAACGAAAGAAATAATATTTCTCCTATATATCACCTTCCAATACAAGAAATAACGCAGCACTCCCTAAATTGCTATGCAGTCCACCACAACTCGAGATTCAAAGAACGGGCTGATAATATAAAATACTATAGTCCTAACGACATTGATACTGACAAACGATGTTCTACTGAAACCTTTACATATCCATCTTTTGCGTTCTCACTTTACCATCTACCATGCCTCTTAAACATCCTGTCCGGGACACCATTGTTAGCTGCAGCTGTTGCACCGCCCGCACGGAAACTATGCAAACCATACTTTGATATATTTCTGACAAAGGGGGCAAAAGCTTCAATAAACTCTTCCCTCAAACGATTATATGACATACTTGAATTTTGTTTTCTTAAGACGTAAGATGTCTTACACTTTGATAAGTTTCTGAAAAGATACTCTTGTGACTCATTATCAATACAAGCTGCTTCAACATATTTTTCTAATCAAGAAACCGGGCATAGCTTCCCTCTTGTTCTGCTTATTAATAACCAGGCACCATCTCGATACATATCAGTTTTCGATTTCTCAATAAACACTGTCATATAAGATTCGTAAAAAATAATATCACATCTCTTCAAATTGAGAAGCTCAGCAGATCTCAAAAAGCCGGCATAAGCAACTAAACTCATAGCAACAATGCGAATATCCTTCAAGCAATCGCTGTGTTGCCTAACATCAACCAGTTGCTCTAAAATATCTACAGTAATTGGCTCTTTTTTACATTTGGGTTTAGAAAGCTTTCTCTTAGCAGCCTCAAGAATATTTTGAACAAGAGAATTATCTGTCGGACTTGGCAGTCCCAACAAATTATGCACATGGCGTATGCTATAAAACGCAGTCTGAACTGATGAAAACGAATCATTACGCTGCATTACAACAACAAGATAAATAGCACAATGCAAAGGCTGAACAGGAACTCCTACACATATGCTATTTGAATTACCCCACCTTTGCCACGCTTTAAATCCGTAATGGTACCTCCTGCTAGTAGAATCAACTCGAGGACCATTCAACAAGTCCGGAACTGGTCAGCTAAATCCCAGGCAGTTCCAGGCAACATCTCCAACTCAGAAACATAAGCACATCTATAAACATAAACATCAAAATTGCATTTTCAACGCCAACATGTTAAAATGCAAATGCTCAATACCAAATATTCCCCCTTGACATCTACCTGGCACGTAAGCCTATCTTTCTCTAGGTAGATAACAGAAATCCAACACTTGTGGTATGAAGATTAGGACACAATAATGGCCAGTAATTTGCAGAATACCACGCCGGAACTATCAAAGTACCTTTCGCTTTTGACCATTTCATGTGTTTCAACACTCTACTCACGAAGTACACAGGGTGAACTACCCAGTTATTTACACTATCCCAACTCTGTGTGAACGCATCGATGTATTCACAGCCAGGATTCCAAAACCTTGAACAGAATCTGACAGCTTTACAGTTGTAGTGCGTGGCAAATCTATCGATGTCACAATTATCCCATTTTCGTTCGAGCTCATTGAAAATGTGGGTAGCTATACCCCAATAATCATAATCTACAATCCTACTGATATCATCTGCCTTCTTTTTCTCTGATCTGGGTATCCATTGAATCTCCATATGAATAGCATGTGACACACATAAATCAAATATCTCTAAAGCAATTTCCTGCAAATCTGCTTTCATACTTCCTTTAGACACTATGGATTCCACATTGCTGTTATCGGTAAACCATTTTACCCTCTGGGATGTTAGAAATCTGGATAAAGCATGTAATACAAACTTAACCGCTGTTAATTCTCTCCAAGTTGAACTTTGTTCTGCCTCGTCACGTGACCATTGACCTTGAGCCCTCTGGTTTCCATATTTACCACAGTAACCACCATATCCTGAAGCACTTGCATCGCTATATACAACACGAGTCACACCTTGTGTTTCTGATAATGTACATTGTGAATGCTTATGAATGTTACTTTTCCAAAACTCTAACTGGCGTATCACACGTGACTATATTGATCGGTTAGTGTCCTGGTAACCGAGGTGTTTGTGTAGACTTGATCACCAACGAGCTTCTACATTTTGTGGATAGGAGCAACTAGAATATACTCTGTTGTACGATGGGAACACAGTTTCACTTGAAGGAGCACTAGGTCCTGACTTGTAGGCCTACCTCGCTGTCTGACACTGCCTTGTGTGAGCTCATCAGCTGCCGTGAGTTGACGAGGGACGAGGGATTGGGGTACCGTAGGTATATTAATTAGGACAGCGGATGTTTAAAGTATATTCAAGTATAGGGTGTATACTTTTATATGTTGACCAGGATATAAGGTGCATCCGATTTTCTATCCCGTTATATTCTCAACCTTTCTTCTCCCTTCTTCCAAGATAAATTAACGTGACGTCATAGAGCGCTAGTTACACTGGCCCGTACCAGTCTGCTCCTTGTAACTCAACTTATCAAGCCCAAGATTGATTAATTAACCATCCACTTGGTGACTTCTACAAGGTTTGGACCTGGTTCCCTCGGCCAATACCATTTATCCCCCCTTTGAACACTTCCCAAACTACCAACTACGCGGCCCGTACCTTACTTCCCACACTTACTCTACCAGTCCCTCGTAAATAAATCGCATTGTATCCTGTCATCATTTGATTCCTACAAGTTTCATTGTCAACCTGTGTGTCATCAATTACTTCCAGGGAATAGCACAAGGCAAGTTGATTTTGAGTACAGGGGAAATATGTAAGAGAAATCATTAAATATGCGGGTCTGTCAAAAACACATCTGTAATAATATCATAAACAAAGCTTACATTCATTAAGAACGATACTGTATTTGTTGATATGTTGTTTTTAATGTTGCTACATGGAAATACCTAACACCCCCATTGATTTTCCGCACTCTTTCCCAAGAAATGGCTGTGGTTAAATGCTTTACATCACCCTATTATGAGGAGCGGCAGAAAAAATCGTTGAATTATTCTTGAAACAATCGATAAAAACATGAAGGGATGTATTACCAAGTTTATTTCGCTTTCCTATGCATGGAATGCATTGTTATTGAGAGATCTGTAGGTATATTATAGTTTTTATGCATATCTATTTAGGGGATATATGGGTCTGTCAAGTCTGTCGATTGCAAACAAATAGATTAAAACAAATCTTCAAAATGGCACCAGATACATTCAACTTAGCTAATACTATCAAGAAACAAAACATAATCGATTTGTTCACAAACGGGTGATCAAAGTAAATTTATTATCAGCAGGATGTTTGACAACACTTATGCTTACCCCTCATCAAACAATTTATGTAAGTGGGTAAATGTTTCAAAGTTAAGTGAAAGTCATAAGGACAGGTATGTGTGATTGTATCCCATCTCCACCTCAGCAGTGACTTCTACTTTCGTTATTGAGTTGGCAAGAGAGTTTGGAATTCTTCAACCTGGTGTTATGATGTATTGTGTGACTCGTAAATGGTTGCTGGTTTTGAGAAGTCTGATTATTTGATGTGTTTGTTTATTTTAAGGATGTGTTATTTAATGGGACAGGTGTTTTGGGTAGCTGTGTAAGCAAAGACCAGTAATGTTTTACTTATATACATCTTTATTTCTTGTAATAAGAAGACTATTCTCCAAATGCATGTGAAAAGGAACTACTTTTTTACTGGGGACTATTGAAAATAAATCATCACATATTTCTTACTTCAAACTTGTTAGTTTTCATTCATTATTAACTTTCGTCAGTTGCTCGGTATGGTCAGCTCAAAGTGATATATTGTCTAAATCAGGAACTATCTGTTTCCAGTGTCTCCTATGGTAATTTATAGAACAATTCTCATGAATTAGTTTAAATTGCTAGAAAAAAACATCCGACATCATCCTGAGGTGTTGCATCCGTCATTAAAGTATAAACTTAGCAATTTATCCCACTCTCTAAACACAGGACCACGATCACACTGACGTGTTACAAAACACAACAATACCAATGTCATTGAATAAATTGTTCCCACTCTCCTTACAAACGTAACAAAATAAAATATTTGGGTGTCGGGTATTGTCCTTCTAGGTGTCGGTTAATGGCTGATGGGGTATTTGCATGTGGGGTATTGTACCCATGTTGGGCATTGTACTCATGTGGGGCATTGTACCCATGTGGGGTATTGTCCCCATGGTGGGCGTTGTACCCATGTGGGATATTGTACCCATGTGGAGCATTGTACCCATGCGTGGCATGTTACCCATGGGGGGTATTGTACCCTTGTGGGGTATTGTACCCATGTGGGGCATTGTACACATGTTGGGCATTGTACCCTAGTGGGGCATTGAACATTTGGTGGGCATTGTACCCATGTGGGGTATTGTACACATGTGGGGTATTGTACCCATGTGGGGCATTGTACACATGTGGGGCATTGTACCCTTGTGGGGCATTGTACACATGATGGGTATTGTACCCATGTGGAGCCTTGTACGGATGTCGAACATTGTTCCCATGTGGGGCATTGTACCCTTTGGGGGCATTGTACCCATGTCGGGCATTGTAGCAATGTGGGGCATTGTAGCAATGTGGGGCCTTGTACACATGTTGGGCATTGTACCCATGTGGGGTGTGTACCCTTGTGGGGTATTGTACCTTTGTGGGGCATTGTACCTTTGTGGGTATTGTACCCATGATGGGTATTGTACCCATGTGGGGCATTGTTCCCATGTGGGCATTGTACCCATGAGGGGTATTGTACCCATGTGGGGCGTTGTACCCATGTGGGGCATTGTACCCTTGTGGAGTATTGTGCCCATATGGGGTATAGTACCTTTGTGGAGCATTGTACCCATGTGGGGTATTGTACCGATGATGGGTTTTGTACCCATGTGGGGCATTGTAGCCATGTAGGGTATTGTACCCATATTGGGTAATGTACCCATGTGGGGCATTGTACCCATGTTGGGTATTGTACCCATGATGGGCATTGTACCCATGTAGGGCATTGTAGCTATGCGGGGTATTGTACCCATGTTGGGCATTGTACGTAAGCGTGGCATTTTACCCCAGGGGGGTATTGTACCCTTGTGGAGCCTTGTACCTATGTGGGGCCTTGTACGCATGTGGGGCATTGTACGTATGTGGGGCATTGTACCCATGTGGGGTATTGTACCCATGGGGGATATTGTACCCTTTTGGGGCCTTGTACCCATGTGGGGTATTGTATCAATGTGGGGCATTGGACCGATGTGGGGAATTGTAGCCACGTGGGGCATTGTAACCATGTGGAGTAGTGTACCCATGTGGGGCATTGTACCCATGTGGGGCATTGTACCAATGGGGGGAATTGTACCCTTTTGGGGCACAGTACCCACGTCGGGCATTGTAGCAATGTGGGACATTGTACAAATGTGGGGCCTTGTACACATGTTGGGTATTGTACCCATGTGGGGTATTGTACCCATGTGGGGTGTGTACCCGTGCGGGGTATTGGGCCCATATGGGGTATTGTACCCTTGTGAAGTATTGTACCCATGTGGGGCATTGTACCCATGTGGGGTATTGTACCCATGTGGGGCATTGTACCTTTTTTGGGTATTGTCCCCATGATAGGCATAGTACCCATGTGGGACACTGTTCCCATGTGGGCATTGTACCCATATTGGGTATTGTACCCCTGGGGGGTATTGTACCCTTTTGGGGCATTGTACCTATGGGGGGCATTGTACCAAGTTGGGGCATTGTACCCATGTGGGGCCTTGTACACTTGTGGGGTATTGTACCCATGGGGGTTATTGTACCCTTTGGGGGCATTGTACCTATGGGGGGATTGTACCAATGTGGGGCCTTGTACACTTGTGGGGCATTGTACCCACGCAGGGTATTGTACCCATGTTGGGTATTGTACCCATATGGGGTATTGTACCCATGTTGGGTATTGTACCCATGTGGGGCATTGTACCGATGAGGAGCATTGTACCCATGTGATGTATTGTACCCTAATAGGTATTTTACCCATGTGGGGTATTGTACCCTTTGGGGGCATTGTACCCATGTGAGGCATTGTACCCCTGTGATGTTTTGTACCCTTATGGGCATTTTACCCATGAGGGGCATTGTACCCAAGCGTGGCATTTGTACCTGTGGGGCATTGTACCAATGAGTGGGATTGTACCAATGAGGGGTATTGTAACCACGTGGGGCATTGTACCCATGTGGGGTTGTACCGATTCGGGTTATTGTGTCCATAAGGGGTAATGTACCCATGTGGAGCATTGTATCCATATGGGGTATTGTACCCATGATTGGAATTGTACTCATGTGGGGTATTGTACCCATACGGGGCATTGTAGCCATGTAGGGTATTGTACCCATACGGGGCATTGTAGCCATGTAGGGTATTGTACCCATATAGGGTAATGTACCCATGTTGGGCATTGTACCCATGTTGGGTATTGTACCCATGATGGGTATTGTACCCATGTAGGGCATTGTACCCATGTGGGGTATTGTACCCATGTGGGGCATTGTACCCAAGCGTAGCATTTTACCCCGGGGGGGTATTGTACCCTTGTGGGGCATTGTACCCATGTGGGGTATTGTACCCATGTGGAGCCTTGTACGGATGTCGAACATTCTTCCCATGTGGGGCATTGTACCAATGTCGGGCATTGTACCAATGTGGGGCATTGTACCAATGTGGGGCATTGTAGCAATGTGGGGCATTGTACCAATGTGGGGCATTGTAGCAATGTGGGGCATTGTAGCAATGTGGGGCCTTGTACACATGTTGGGCATTGTACCCATGTGGGGTGTGTACCCTTGTGGGGTATTGTACCTTTGTGGGGCATTGTACCTTTGTGGGGTATTGTACCCATGATGGGTATTGTACCCATGTGGGGCATTGTTCCCATGTGGGCATTGTACCCATGTGGGGTATTGTACCCATGTGGGGCGTTGTACCCATGTGGGGCATTGTACCCTTGTGGAGCATTGTGCCCATAGGGGGTATAGTACCTTTGTGGAGCATTGTACCCATGTGGGGTATTGTACCGATGATGGGTTTTGTACCCATGTGGGGCATTGTACCTTTGTGGGGTATTGTACTCTTGTTGGGTATTGTACCAATGTGGGGCTATGTTCCCATGATAGGCATTGTACCTATGTGGGCCATTGTTCCCATGTTGGGTATTATACCCATGTTGGGTGTTGTTCCCATGTAGGCCATTGTACCCATGATGGGCATTACACTCATGTGAGGTATTGTACCCATGTGGGGCATTGTACCCATGTGGGGTATTGTACCCATGTGGGGCAATGTACCCATCTGGGGCATTGTACCCTTGTGGAGCATTGTACCCATGTGAAGTATTGTCCCCTTATAGGTATTTTACCCATGTGGGGTTTTGTACCCTTAAGGGGCATTGTTCCCATCTGAGGCATTGTACCCATGTGATGTATTGTACCCTGATGGGAATTTTACCCATGAGGGGTATTGTACCTTTGTGAGGCATTGTACCTATGTGGGGCATTGTACCCATGTGGGGCGTTGTTCCCAGGTGGTGTATTATACCCATGTGGGGTATTGTTCCAATGTGGGGTATAATACCCAAGTGGGGTATTGTACCCATGTAGGCCCCTGTACCCATGATGGGCATTGTACCCATGTGTGGTATTTTAGCGATGTGGGGTATTGTACCCATATGGGGCATTGCACCCATGTGGTGTATTTTACCCATGTGGGGTTTTGTACCCTTTAGGGGCATTGTTCCCATCTGAGGCATTGTACCCATGTTATGTATTGTACCCTGATGGGAATTTTACCCATGAGGGGTATTGTACCTTTGTGGGGCATTGTACCTATGTGGGGGATTGTACCAATAAGGGGCATTGTACCAATGTGGAGTATTGTACCAATGTGCTGTATTGTACCAATATGGGGTTGTACCCATTCGGGTTATTGTGCCCATATGGGGTATTGTACCCATGTTGAGCATTGTAGACATGTGGGCTATTGTACCCATGATGGGCATTGTACTCATGTGGGGTATTGGCATGTAGAGCATTGTACCCATGTGGAGTATTGTACCCATGTAGGACATTGTACCCATGTTGGGTATTGTACCCATGTGGGGCATTCTACCCAAGCTTGGCATTTTACCCATTGGGGGTATTGTACACTTGTAGGTTATTGTACCCATGTGGTGCATTGTTCCCATGATGGGCGTTGTACCCATGTGGGGCGTTGTTCCCATGTGGTGTATTATACCCATGTGGTGTATTGTACCCATGTGGGGTATTGTACCCATGTAGGCCCTTGTACCCATGATGGGCATTGTACCCATGTGTGGTATTTTAGCCATGTGGGGTATTGTACCCATATGCGGCATTGTACCCATGTGGTGTATTGTACCTATGTGAGGTATTGTACCTTTATAGGCAATTTACCCATGGGGGATATTGTACCCATCTGGGGCATTGTGCCCATGTGAGATATTGTACCCTTATAGTCATTGTACCCATGTAGGGCACTGTACCCATGTGATGTATTGTACCAATGAGGGGTATTTGACCCATGTGGAGCCTTGTACCTATGTGTGGCGTTGTACGCATATGGGGCATTGTGCCCATGTGGGTTATTGTACCCATGTGGGGTATTGTACATATGTGGAGCCCTGTACGCATGTGGGGCATTGTACCCATGTGGGGTATTGTACCCATATGGGGTATAATAACCATGTTGGGTATTGTACCCTTTTGGGGGATTGTACCCATGTGGGGCATTGTACCAATGTGGGGCCTTGTACCCATGTGGGGCCTTGTACACAAGTGGGGCATTGTACCAATGTGGGGTATTGTACTCATGTTGGGCATTGTATTCATGTGGGGTATTGTACCCATGGGGGGCATTGTACCCATGTGGGGCATTGTACCCTTGTGGAGCATTGTACCCATGTGAGGTATTGTACCCTTATAGGTTTTTTACCCATTTGGGGTTTTGTACCCTTTGGGGGCATTGTACCCATGCGAGGCATTGTACCCATGTGATGTATTGTACCCTTGTAGGTTATTGTACCCATGTGTGGCATTGTTCCCATGATGGGCGTTGTACCCATGTGGGGCGTTGTTCCCATGTGGTGTATTATACCCATGTGGGGTATTGTACCCATGTGGGATATTGTACCCATGTAGGCCATTGTACCCATGATTGGCATTGTACCCATGTGTGGTATTGTACCCATGTTGGGTATTGTACCCATATGCGGCATTGTACCCAAGTGGGGTATTGTACCGATCTGGGGCATTGTGCCCATGTGAGGTATTGTACCCTTATAGTCATTGTACCCTTTGGGGGCATTGTAAACATGTAGGGCACTGTACCCATGTGATGTATTGTACCAATGAGGGGTATTTGACCCATGTGGAGCCTTGTACCTATGTGTGGCGTTGTACGCATATGGGGCATTGTATCCATGTGGGTTATTGTACCGATGTGGGGTATTGTACCCATGTGGAGCCTTGTACGCATGTGGGGCATTGTACCCATATGGGGTATTATACCCATGTTGGGTATTGTACCCTTTTGGGGGATTGTACCCATGGGGGGCATTGTACCTATGTGGGGCATTGTACCCATGTGGGGTATTGTACCCATGCGGGGTATTGTGCCCATATGGGGTATTGTACCCTTGTGATGCATTGTACCCATGTGGGGTATTGTACCGATGATGGGTATTGTACCCATGTGGGGCATTGTACCTTTGTGGGGTATTGTACCCTTGTGGGGTATTGTACCCATGTGGGACTATGTTCCCATAATAGGCATTGTACCTATGTGGGTCATTGTTCCCATGTTGGGTATTATACCCATGTTGGGTATTGTTCCCATGTGGGGTATTGTACCCATGTGGGGTAATGTACCCATGTAGGCCATTGTACCCATGATGGGCATTTCACCCATGTGAGGTATTGTACCCATTTTGGGCATTGTACCCATGTGGGGCATTGCACCCTTGTGGAGCATTGTACCCATGTGAGGTATTGTACCCTTATAGGTATTTTACCCATGTGGGGTTTTGTACCCTTTGGGGGATTGTACCCATGTGATGTATGGTACCCTTATGGGTATTTTACCCATGAGGGGTATTGTACCTATGTGGGTCATTGTACCAATAAGGGACATTGTACCAATGAGGGGTATGTACCCATGTGGAGTATTGTACCCATGTTGGGTATTGTACCCATGTGGGGTTGTACCCATTCGGGTTATTGTGCCCATATTGGGTATTGTACCTATGTGGAGCATTGTACACATGTGGGTATTGTACCCATGATGGGCTTTGTACTCATGTGGGGTATTGGCATGTGGGGTATTGTACCCATGTGGGGCATTGTAGCCATGTAGGGTATTGTACCCATATGGGGTATTGTACCCATGTGGGGTATTGTACCCATGATGGGCATTGTACCGATGTTGGGTATTGTACCCTTGTGGGGTATTGTACCCATGTGGGGTATTGTACCTATGTGGGGCATATTGGACAAAACATCTGTAAGGGTTAATCAATACAGACTTTGAGTCTTTTATTCATTGTGTAATCAATCATAATTGTAATATTGCTATTGTTAGCTACTGTAAATAATTCTTCAGAGGTTGCAATGAGGTTTGGACAGTCTACCACTGCTCAGCATTAATAAAATGTGTTATGAATTATGGGATACGGTTGTTTGTTTGTTCAGGTAGATAGACATGACAGCGGCAACTTCTTCCCTACGTGCTGTAGTTATGTGAACAACTACACCTGAGATGGCCAGTTCAGATGACCTCACAATTGTGTTGCCAACACAGGATGACCCTGAAGACGAGATGATGGAGCTTATCACCTCAGAGGGTATTCCACAGACTATCAACTCAGGTCTGTTGGCATTTCTATTTCACAATTAATCAACCAAGAAATCATTTTAAAACATAAAGTGACCAAATCACCTGAAATCAACGATTAAGTACTGTACCTTCAAAGGCAGATGTGTGGCCCAATTCCATGTATAATTGATTGATGATAGAAAATATAACCAAAACCAAGCTTATCTTCATCAGGTGATTATTTAACATTGTAACAGGAGACTAGATTAACAAATCCAACGTGGACGTAAACACTGGGATAAATGTGTTTGTCTTGTGTGGAAGGAGAAAGCTCACCATCTTCTGTAGCTGTGCCTTTTGCTATCATGGTTTCATCAGTAAATGTATTTGTTCTGTTTCTATGGATACCAGTTTGCACTTCGTCTCCAATATGAGGCATTGGGTGTCGTTTCTTCTGCAGAATTATTCAGGACATGTTTATTTACATAGTACACACTTTCAACACTCACGTTCAAAGACCGCCTCCATGGTCTAATGGTAGAGCGTCCGAGGTTCGATCCCAGGCGGCGTCATACCAAAAGACGTTAAAACATGGTACTTGTTGTTTCCCTGCCTGGCGCCCGGTACTAAGGGGCTCATATAAGGCTGGTCGGCTCGTCGTCAGTATACTGTGTCTGAGTAGGGAAGTCTTGTTAAACCGCGGCATCATACCTCATGATACCTATAAAATCGGCATTAGTTCAAACTAGTACAAGCACCAAACCAGACGGTCCGCAAGATGACGTGGGGTCAATACATGACGTCGAACAGGTCTTCGTGCAAAACGTCCAGCCTCCCTCAGTCTGTTGCATACCGTTTGATCTGATATTCTGCTTACCCCAGGGATCTGTGTGGTTGTAGATGTGGCTGTGGTAGTGCGGTCTGGGAGGTGTCGCAGCCGGATGTATCGATCTTGTGCTTGGGTTGTCACCCTTGGTCTTCCTGACCTTGGTCTGTCGTCAACCCTCTTGGTGTTGGTGTTTCGGGTCCACAGTGCGGAGATTGTCTGTCTGGATACGCCAAAGTGCCTGGCCACTTCTTGCTGAGTTGCTCCAGCTTGTAATATCCCAATGGCGTTGTTCCGTTGAGCTGCATTCAGTCTTGGCATTCTGTCACCGCCTCTACTGCCGTTATAAGGACTGTATGAACAGACGTTGATGTGGATTTTTATACCCATTCAGCAGGGGGGCCTGCATGCCTAAATGCAGGATCCTGTTGCGTTTGGATGAAGCTGTAAAATTGATCCTCAAACGCTACGTTTATGTGCTTTGCATGTGTTTGAGCGAATTATAGACACATCATCTTTCTGTTTGACTTATCTGGTTCTCATTTAATGTTATTATTTTAGATATTTGGCAAAAGTGGTTTTACATCTATGTCAAGTTTCTTTTTTTGAAGAGTATATAATTGTAAGCTTGCAGGGATTGTGAGGGATGTGGATGGCACTGTCTTCTTGTTTATAATGGTATGAAATTTGAGTTGAAGCCTTTACAAAAAACTGAAGAATAATATCACTATTCAAAACGTAATGCACATGTGCTCCAGTAGAAGGTGAGCTACACAGGTCATGTGTGTTTCTAAAATGTTATTAAGCGTTATACTCTTGTGTCATTGATTGGTGTTGACAGGCGATGTCACTCATAGCATCACCACTCTCGTCGGGACGCAGAACATATTTACTGGGCCGACAGGGACAGTTGGTGAAGGTAGGTCCAACCACCTTGACAGGTTTGAAGGAAACTTAAAAGTTAGGACACTGATGGATATTGCTTATGGCACAATAGGGTTGCCTACAAAAGTAGAAGATGTTTCACATATTAATATTTCTCACATATCAGAGCGAGTGAGTGAATGATGTTTGACGCTACCATCAGCAATGTTGCGGATGCATGCATTTCACGGCATCACATATAAACTACTCATGTTCAATATTTAAAACAATTAACTTTAATCTAGAAAAAGATTGTTTCTGCTGCTAGCAAGTAAGTTATTTTGTTCTTAAATACTGTTATCAAATTGAACAATTTCACAACTATTTATTTAAAACTAACTAGACTGTGATTTCCTGGGTAGAGAGAGAGAGAAGCTAGAATTTAGGAATCATGAGTCGAGACAAACAGTTCTTTATGCCAAATATTCAAAACATGGATTATAAACCCACAGCAGAAGCATTCTTAATAATAATATTATTTCATTATAAAAGAAATAACAAGATTGTTTTTATTTGTAGCTACCCTTGATCTCCGTATAGATGATGCCGAAGAAATATTTGTTGAAACGGAGAGCTTCAGGAATGTGAAAGGGAAACTGAAGGATTTTGGTCATGTCACCATCTGTGGTGCTTCAGGGGAAGGTAAAACTACAGCAGCTCTCGTGCTGGGTTCACAGTACAGACAAAAGGGGTACAAACTTGCATTTGTGGACAGAATTGAACAGTTTGACTTGGATAGCTTCTTGAGCTCATCACCTAGAGTATTTCTGATCATAGATGATATGTTTGGTACTGTTGGGTTATCTACAGATGTTTCACAGCTTACAACAATTCTCAATAGACTTTATCAACACTTACAACACTGCAAAAGAGAATCTGAGAAACGAAAGCAGCGAACTAAGAAAGAAGGTAAAGATGAAAGTAAAATGAGTGGAGTTTCTGACCCAAAAGAACATCCCAAAAAGGATATTCGTGTTATCTTCACATCCAAGACATATAACTTCAAAGCTGGGCTTGCCCAGCTGCAGTATGAGAGATTCTCACTGTTCAAGAGTCAAACAGTAATGGATTTAACAACTCAGAAGCAACACCGGTATACTCAAGCAGAGAAAAAGGCTATATATGAACACCATAGGAATCGACACAGAGAATCTTCTGATAAAGATGGTGAAGATCTACCTGATTATGAAGACTTGGACACAGATTCAAATATTTTTGGAATTCCTCTTACTTGTAAACTTTTTTTTGAATTTCCATCTTTTACCCGAAATGCAAGGAACTTTTTCAAGGAGCCTCTATTTTATCTCAAGCTAGAACTTGGAAAATTACTGAATTCCAACACTGATCGATCTGCCGTATTAATTCTAATGCTACTGTGTGAGGATAAGTTAGATTTGGCCAAGTTGCAAGCAGAAGGCAAGGACCAGAAACTGGACATCATGGTCAGAACTGTTTTTGAGTTACGGCCAAAAGCTTCACGTTTAGGAATGCACGAAGCGGCAACAACCTTTAGAGGAACATTCTTTACCCGTGGTGATGTTGTTGGATTTGCCCATTCCTCGATATCTGACGCTTGCGCTTGTTCGTTTTTTGCCATCAGTCCAACATTTGTGCTGACTCATTGCAGTGACAATTTTATATATGAGCGCGTGCAACCACAGCCAGAACAAGAAACCAACATTGATGATCATCTACACCTGATCTATGTCTCCGAAGCATATTATGACATCCTAACTACACGATTTGCTGAGTCAATAAAGAATGGTCAGTTTTCAAAATCAGTGACACACCCCATTCTCCAACAAGAACAAGTAGCTCTTCAATTACTTGAGAAACTACAACATGATGGATCCATGGACGAATACTGGGTCCACAAGAGAGAAAAGGAGCATTGCTTTTTGTTTTGGGCAGTTCTTGGACATAATAACAATTTTGTCTTTGAAATAGAAAACATAACCCGAGAAGAATTTACTCAAACAGAGATCAGTGAAGCGATGTTAGGTTGTGTGTTCAAAAATAACCTGACCGCATTAAAGTGGCTTTTCTCCAGAAGTGAAAGTCCAGACATTGGTATTAACAGTTTGCTTTTGTCGGCAGCTGCAAATGGGAGTTCGGAAATTCTTGTTTATCTAATAGAAAATGGTGCCAATGTATTAAGTACTGATGCAGACAAGAAAACCATCATACACCTAGCATGCATGGCAGGACATGAGAAGACACTAGCGGTATTAAAAGAACACGACATCAAACACTTTAATGATGAGTTGAAGGATAAAGTGATGAACTCTACAGATAATGAAGGCTGGACTCCTCTTATGGTTGCAGCACTCACAGGATCTAATGATTGCTATCAGGTATTGCAATCAATATCAAACAAGAAAACCAAAGACTACAATGGAGATGACATAGTTCACCTAGCCTGTAAGGGTGGTAACGAGGCTATAGTACAACATCTTGTGTCCCCTTCAAATGTCAATACTAGAGGACAGTATGGGAGGACTCCTGTAATGATGGCAGCCTTCAAAGGACACCAAAGTGTGGTTGACCTCCTAGTATCTAAAAATGCTGACCTGACACTGGTGGACAAAGACGGCAATGGTTTATTTCATGTTGCCTGTTATGGCGGTAACACCGCCATAGTACAATATCTTGTGTCCCCTTCAAATATCAATACTAGAGGACAGTATGGATGGACACCCGTAATGATGGCAGCCAGCAAAGGACATCAAAGTGTGTTTGACCTCCTGGTATCTAAAGATGCTGACCTGACACTGGTGGACAAAAATGGCAATAGTTTACTTCATGTTGCCTGTTATGGTGGTAACACGGTCATAGTACAACATCTTGTGTCCCCTTCAAATGTCAATACTAGAGGAGAGAACGGGTGGACTCCTGTAATGATGGCAGCCTTCAAAGGACATCAAAGTGCGTTTGACCTCCTAGTATCTAAAGATGCTGACCTGACACTGGTGGAGAACAACGGTGATAGTTTACTTCATAATGCCTGTTTGGGTGGTAACACCGCCATAGTACAATATCTTGTGTCCCCTTCAAATGTCAATACTAGAGGACAGAACGGGTTGACTCCTGTAATGATGGCAGCCTTCAAAAGACATCAAAGTGTGTTTGACCTCCTAGTATCTAAACATGCTGACCTGACAGTGGTGGACAACAACGGTGATAGTTTACTTCATAATGCCTGTTATGGTGGTAACACCGCCATTGTACAATATCTTGTGTCTCCATCAAATGTCAATACTAGAGGACAGTATGGGTGGACTCCTGTAATGATGGCAGCCGTCAAAGGACATCAAAGTGTGTTTGATCTCCTAGTATCTAAAAATGCTGACCGGACACTGGTGGACAAAAATGGCAATAGTTTACTTCATCTTGCCTGTTTTGGTGGTAACACCGCCATAGTACAATATCTTGTGTCTCCATCAAATGTCAATACTCGAGGACAGAACGGGTGGACTCCTGTAATGATGGCTGTCATGAAAGGACATCAAAGTGTGTTTGACCTCCTGGTATCTAAACATGCTGACCTGACATTGGTGGAGAACAACGGTGATAGTTTACTTCATTTTGCCTGCGTTGGCGGTGACACCGCCATAGTACAATATCTTGTGTCCCCTTCAAATGTCAATACTAGAGGACAGAACGGGTGGACTCCTGTAATGATGGCAGCCTCCAAAGGACATAAAAGTGTGTTTGACCTCCTGGTATCTAAAGATGCTGACCTGACACTGGTGGACAACAACGGTGATAGTTTACTTCATTTTGCCTGCGTTGGCGGTGACAACGCCATAGTACAATATCTTGTGTCCCCTTGAAAATATCAATACTAGAGGACAGAACGGGTGGACTCCCGTAGTGATGGCAGCCTTCAAAGGACATCAAAGTGTGTTTGACCTCCTAGTATCTCAAAATGCTGACCTGACACACTGGATAGCAATGATAATAGTTTACAGGATAATACCTTTAGTCAGATCAAGACAGCGATAGTATAACTACAGCGTCCCCTGCGTTCATTGTTAAATCCATTAAGGTATTCCTTGTATAATGTGAGAGTTGCGGTGAAAACTACGACAGTTGCCGATGTTTCCTAAATCGGTAATTTCTTGATGACGTAATGCCGAGTAAGAATTATCCACCGTTTTGTAAACGATGCTTTGGCGATCCTCTTTAGCAATATAAAACTCGGAAGATACGCAAACAGAGACGGAAGGACGAAGGGGCGTTGCTTTCTCCAACCTCGTGGCCTGCAAGTACTGCAGATTGGGTCATGTTCCCTAACTTATATTGTATATTCTTAATGGACCTTGTCATTTCAACTCCTTTCAGCGATTCAATGTATCTTGTTTCAAACTTGGTATTCAGTGAAAACAGTATGTGTTTATTTGCATGAAGTAGGATAGTTGTTGTCCACTATTATTTGAAACAGTTAGAGATATTTTGACTTAGAACTTGGTACATATAAATGTATGTATGTATGTATGTATGTATGTATGTATGTATGTATGTATGTATGTATGTATGTATGTATGTATAAAGCACAGTAAAGTTCTAACTCTCAGGCACAATATAGTAATAATTAAATAAGTGGAGTATGATTGAACACAGTTTTAATAGGCTAGCGCTTTCAACTTGTACCACGTACGAGTCTCATCAGGCCATAACTGAATAACGGACATGAAGTAGTAACATATAGTTACGTGACGTCATAACATTTAGGAGACTACGACGTCACAATACAAAGGTGACAATGGACAAATAACTTACGCCTTGACATTTAACTTAGGCGCGTATTTATGAATGAAATGTTGCTTTGTGATATGAAATATGACTTGTGATACTAGAACTGTTTTTAACTTGATTGTTTGTAGTGGATGCAATGAAAAGTATATCGGAAAGACAGAACTTAAATTAAAAAGAAGAATGAATCTTCACCGTTCACAAATAAAGCAGCCACACAACCGCACGATTCCACTCAGTGAACATTTAGAAACGGCAACTTTTTAGTTTTCCCGCTATATAAGCTAAATTTTGATCATGAACCTACATTGTTTCAAAAAGAGCAACATTTCATTTATAAATACGCGCCTAAGTTAAAGGTCAAGGCGTAAGTTATTTGTCTAAGTGCTAAGCGCTAGCCTATTAAAACTGTGTTCAATCTTACTCCTCTTATTTAATTATTACTGTATCAGAAGTGGTGTCCCAGATCTGTTGAGTGCTGATTTAGCTACCAATGATTCCAACATGGCTAGGTAACCAACAAAGGACGATGTCGCATTGGCTGGTAGCCAGGTTGTCATGTAATTCAATGATTGATGTCAAGTAAAACTGTATGCTGACGCAAATTTTGTCTAATTTCGATTTGTAAGTATTAGATGTACTTTATTTAAACTGATTACGTTTTAGTTTATACTGTTTCTGATTTGGTTAGTTGAGTCAATGCGTAGAAGACACCAAGCGGAAAGTATATATATATATATATATATATATATATATATATATATATATATATATATTAATTATCAAGTTTAATATTGGCAGTAGAACTAAAAGGGTTAATTATTATTCCAAAAGAATAAAAGATGACATTTTATTATTCAGATTATTCAGGGGGTTAAACACGATGTTGTATGCAGGTTAGACTTATTATAATATAACTTTGTGATAAGCTGTAAAGATAGTTTTATGTGGGGTTTAAGAGATGTCTCATCGGCCTCAGCGTACAGACTGTCAAAAGAAGTTCGGAAAGATACAAGACAAAGTCTTAGAATTTGATGGTGGATAGTATTTAATATCCTAAGGTTGCTTTTAAGGGTTCCGCCATAGTTGATTGAACCAAAGTCGAGTTTAGAAAGGATAAGTGATGTTTAAGTCTGGGTCACTAAGGGGTATATATTGTCGAGAGAATATAACTTGAGGCCGGTTACGCTGTGACCAACCATTGATTGTATTTAGACAAAGCTGCAACTGTCTTACAATTGTGTGCATATATATGTAACAATGTTTCTAAGCATGCCTTGGTAAATGTTTGAGTGACAGATAATGAATATGATCAGCACAAGTAGCAGTATCATGCGCTTGCTCTAAGGCGGTGTGCAACTCATAAAGAAGGTTTGTTTGTTTGTTGTTTTACGCCGCACTCAGCAATATTCCAGCTATATGACGGCGGTCTGTAAATAATCGAGTCTGGACCAGACAATCCAGTGATTGACAACATGAGCATCGATCCACGCAATTGGGATCGATGACATGCATTAGGCAAGTCAGCGAGCCTGACCACCCGATCCCGTTAGTCGCCTTTCACGGCAAGCATGGGTTGCTGAAGACCTATTCTACCCCGGATCTTCACGGGTCTCACAAAGAAGGATGACGTGAGAGACATTCACCATTTGAGGTCAGGTGACATGAATGTTTGTAGATTTTCGAAATGACACGCTCATTAATCTACGGAGTCTTCCGAACATATGCTACTTATTGTATCAGAGAGTTTTTAGTATCATGGGGAAAAATGTAATTACCATAATGCAGCATAATATTGATACAATCATACAGAATGTATTGATGGCTCAATGGTCTTATTCCTAGGTCCCCTAAATAACCCTGCAGAGTTGTGCCTCTAAGCAGTACCAGGTTCTGCTGTCTATTGTATGAAAACAGCTTGATTATTATCCGTATGTGAGTGGTGCTCACTGTATTGACCATTGGTTGGCTCAGGATGCATTAGATGATGATGTATGGAATGGTCAGGTGTTCTTAGACATCCAAATTCCTTGAGTGGCATCTGAGAGCCATGCTGCAACCTGATGTTCAGGGTGAGTGAGTGAGTGAGTGAGTGAGTGAGTTTCATTAAAGTCACGTCGGCAATATATCAGCCGTAATGTGACTTGAACAAGTTATACAATACTTATAAAACTGTCGACGAGGTAAGTATAATAACTAGCAATATATCACAGATTGACTTAACACTAGTTGTAGAACATTAAAAATATCTGATTATTGAGGTACGACACAATATAAAAATGGGGCTATAGATCGCCAGCAACAAGGTTAAGGTCACCATACTAGGGACCAAGGGGACTTACGATACCTCTGCTACCTGCATGGTTCCCTGATGTTCAGGGGTGTACCAGATTTATCCTGATCAAGATCCTTGATTTGTCTGTCCCATTTCCATGCTCTTGAGTCACAAAATCTTACATAAGAGTAAACAAAACTTATCCACGCTCAATGTTCAAAGTCAAACTGCACACATTGTTGGTATTAGCTTGGCCAATGTTGACCTCATAGCCGAGATATTGATGACTGTGATATTAAACTTTATTTACCCACTAGGTTATACATGTTATGTCATAATGTCATGATGATATATATAAACAACGTTTCATTGTATACATATGAATTATTGTGATAAATGTAAGCGTTTGCTTTGTTAACTTTTGTTAAAGCTGGAAGAATAATGAATTACCCATTGAACCTTTGAACTTGTTGAAACAAAAATATTTCATTTACGTATTTAGGGATACTTCTTCGGAAATGATCATTTCCATTTGCATAATAAAGCATTTGACAGAAATATTGTTTTAATTATTTTAAAATATCATTCCATGGAGATATAGACCACCTCCGTGGTCTTTAAGATAGAGCATCTCCCCGGAGATGGGTTGGCTCGGAATCAGTACACTGTGTCTCAGGGGGGCATGGGTGGCCCATTCGTCTGAGGCGCCGCGATTCGCTGTGCAGAGTGGCGTCCCTTGGGCACGCCAGAAACCTATGATTGTGGGTTCGAATCCCGGTTCGCCCCAATTATGTTTCTGGGTTTGTCAGCACCATGCCAGTGCTCGTGGGTTTCACCGAAGTGGTAAACGTCTGAGACCTGCATCACTTCGGGCTTTCCTCCCACATTAAGCTGACACGCCGTGATATAACTGGAATACTTTTGAAAGCAGCGTTAAACCCAACTCACTCACTCTGAGAGGGCATCCATGCATCTCATTGTACTCAGTGGGCTAGCACTATAAAACCGGCATTAGTCCGGACTAGTACAAGCAGCCACACACACACGTGCATGCCCATATGGGGGTGTTGATATATACGTGCATTAATCTTGAACGCGACATTAAGCCCTATATCACCTCACTTCACCTGATGGAGATACCCGGGTAGAATAGCTCCTCAGGTTACCATTCTTTGTGTAAGAGTTGAGGAAAATGAATTATAGAGTGACAATGTGTGACCTGACTAATTCATGTAGTAGTATACCTGTAGGGTAATACATTGTTCATGCCACCACTGGTCTCTTGGCTCAGAGACAGTGATGTACAGATCTCTGTGAGTGAGTGAGTATTGTTTTACGCCGCAATATTCCAGCAACATTCCAACAATATCAGGGCTTCAGACACTGTACCCCTGTCGAGAATCAAACCCGGTTCTTCGGTCTGACGAGCGAACGCTTTAACCACTAGACTACCCGACCTCCCCATACCTCTGTGACACAGCTGGGATTTTACTTTGTTGTAATGCACCCACTCACACAATTATAGCTATCGCTTGAACACATATATACGTATGACCACTCGAGCAGCAGTGACCCATAGCATGAGCAGTGAATTATGACATTCGACACTTTTACACACAATCAGTCGAGTCACAAATTGTAACCAAAGAGTATGCTTGACAAGTACTGTAAACCTTGAAGAAATGCGACTCAAAATCAATGCGACTGCCCCCCACTACATGGAATGATACATATTCTAACTTATTCCAATCAAACACAAATAACATCGCTTATTAGCACTGAGTAAAGCACTTCCGTAATAACAATAAACAGTGTTTTCCTAAAAATACAGTTTATATGTTTATTCTGTTGACTGGCATTAAGACAGTTCAAAGGCAAAGGATAATTGAACGAACAACAGTTCACTGATTGGATTTGTGAATGATGCCTAGATTGACGTGAGTAGGTAGAAGTTGACCGCAGCTGTGATAACTCACCGGATGCCTATTGTGTAATTCCTTTTCTGTAAATGACATTGTTTTGTACTTGTTACAACTGCTGGTCAATAAACCGTGTTTGTGTACATATTCAAGGGTTCTGGGCCGGAAGAGCGAAACCTGGCCAAAATTAACTCTAAAATCTCTTCGCTTTCGTGAAGCTACAGTAAGACTGGTCACGCTACAGTAAACACGGGATATTGCTATACCGGGACTCTCAAACTACAAGAAAAACACAGAAGTGCGCATACCGTAATCACAGTAGTAATTTATTAGATGCTGAAGTATAGTATTGTTGCACAAAAGTACTTTACATTTAACAAATTTAATAACTCTAATACTGTAATATTTCATAGATGTACATTATAATTTCTACAAAAACAACAATATCTTATATCTTAAAATATAATGGTAAATACATAAATACATTCTATAATAAATTTGCGGTGGCACTGGCATACACATTGTATTCAAGTCATTCACTCCACGTGGATCAGGTCACCAACGTGATCTGTGTACTCAACGTTGCCGATGACGTTGTTGACGAGATTGTCTTTCTGACCCTGAAGACGGTTGTCAATCAGCCGGTATCTTCTCTTTCTGGGTGGTGCTGACCAGTGGGCTCCAATTCATTGAATGGCGACTTCTACGTTACTTACTTACTTACTTATATTGGAGATTTTACGTGCGCTTTCCGACTGCAGCGTATTCCGCACACGGGCCCGGCCAAGCCATTTAATGTGTTTCCGAAAAGGGGAAAAAGTTGTTTGGCAATCCAGTAGGGGTGTTTTAGTTTAGTGGTTGCTTATATAGAATTTTGGAAATTTTGAAATTATGAAATTTTGAAAAAAATGCCTAGAGGGTTTGGGGGGCGAACTAAGGGACCTGAGTATGGAAGTTTGGACTTCTACGCTGGATTGTTCTCTTTGAAATAGCGTAACAACTTCAAAAATGTTCGGATGTCTCTTCCTGGCAAGTTTGTTGAGTTTGTGATTCCACCCCTCAACGTTATTCTAATCTAAACTACGGTAATCCGGTGTTTTTATAGCAATGACTCATTTCTCGCTTTCGTAGGACAAATACCCCAATTTGGGTTTTCGCTTTACTGATACTAGGGAAAATTGGAATTTCGCTAACCAGGCACGACACCTATTCAAGTTGGTATTTCCGCAGTTCGTCCGTCTCATTGTTGATAGTGATTTTGGGAGACATAAATGCGAAGTTTCATTAATGCGAACAATGACCATTCATATTTTTCGCATTTAATTCACGCTCGCATTATTTTCAAGATTTACAGTATATATACAGGTAGGACACCATGTTTATACTGTAAAGTAGATATCAGATGTAGTTACACTGGAGTGGAGAAGCCTGTTATGTACACAAAAGGGTAGGAAACATATTGACAGGCGAAGTCAGTAATATCTACTCTACTGTATAAACACTGTCGCCTACCAGTATGTATGTATGTTTATATATATATATATATATATATATATATACTTGTCAACCATACTTCCGGACCAACCCGTGTGCGAAATACGCTGCTGTCAGAAAGCGCACGTAAGTAAGTAAGACCATACTTCACAAAGGCAGGCATACAAATAGTATTCATTTGGATCCCATTTCATTTGAAACCATTGACCACGTGTTACTAGAATGTCAAGACCATGCCCCAGCCCGGGCGAGGTTAAAACAAGAATTGCAGTTGGATCCGCTATCTGTCACAGATCTCCTAAAGCCAAGAGATGCAATAGCGAAGGCCAAACTAACTCTATTTCTGAGAGATGGACAGCTACTCGAACGTATGTAAACAGAGCGGCCAGGGATAAAAATGAAATCATATCAATATAAGAAAATAGAAATCATATCAATACAATAACAGAACTTATGTGAATACCAAACTCACAATAGATATGTGTACCCTTCTCTCACACAGGGGTCCCAAAGAGGGACAGGTCAGCCGAAATTGCCTAGACAGAAGGCGACCTCTTAAACACTTAATGCAACAACAACATACTCTGTACCAAATTGGTGTCACATAGACACAGACGGATCATCAGATCAGATCTCAAAAGACACAGGTTTCGGAGTCCACATCGCACAACCCACCAAAAACAACCAATCTTACCGACTCCCAAACAACCAATCCATATTCACGGCCGAACTCATCGGCATGGCCTCAGCACTGCACAATCAGCAATCTACAAAAAAACCACCAAAAATCCTCATCCTAACCGCATCTCTCAGTGGACTACAAGCCCTCAAAAATAAAAAAACGCATTAAAAACCGGCCCAAACTAATAAATCAAATACTCAAAAGCTCAAACAACTTAACTAAGGCAGGTAAACAAATAGAGTTCATTTGGATCACCGCCCACGTAGGAATCTTTGGAAATGAAAATGCAGATAAAGCTGCAAAATTATCCCTTAAACTCCCAGAAATAAGCTCAAACTTACCCAGCTCAAAATCAGAAATAAAAAATGTCACTTAACAAAAAGTCAACAAAAAATGGCAAAATATATACCAAAACCCATATAAACAAATCAGGAAAGTACTAAAAAAAACCTAACTAAACCCAAAATACTACACCCATCCAAAAAAATCGACAGAATAATTACTAAACTACAAACAGGCCACACCAAACTAAATAATCACCGTAAAATAGCTAATCTACACACAACAGGAAACTGCCTACATTGCAAACAACAAGAAAACCCAGAACACGTACTCATTCACTGCACACGCTACCAAACACACCGAACAACACTACAGACCACCCTAAATCTTAAAACCGGACTTACACTAGAATCAATCCTAAATCCACAAAATAAATTAGAAAAATTCAAAGCCTTAGGCATATACTCGTACCTAATTAAAACAGGACTAATTAGTCGCATTTAAACCCCAAATAAAATATTAAAACTAAAACTACTTAATCTAACAACCACCCAACACACACAGCTCCCTTAGTTCGTCCTCCACCCACTCTTGGCATTCATTCCAAATCTCAAAATTTCAAAATTACTATATAAGCAACCCCTAAAGCCCCCTCCTGGGTTGCACAAACTCACTTTTCCTCTTTTCGGAAACACATTAAATGGCCTGGCCGGGCCCGTGTGCGACATACGCTTGCAGTCGGAAAGCGCACGTTAAATCTCCAATATAAGTAAGTAAGTACTCTGTACATCACCTGCTTGAGAGCGGTGTTAGAACCTACACCGAAACGTCGCTCCAGATTGTAATAAAGAAGTTGTTCATCCACAAATCTTATCCTTAATTAGTACCCCAACATCAATGCCTCTCAAAGAAGCCATTAAGAGTTGTGCCATGAATAATACTGTAACAGCACAGTGCTTGTGAACATGTGACATATTCGATGCATTCGTACTCAATATGTCTTCTGGTATTTATTTACGGATGAACAGTAGCATGACACAACATCGTCGGTAAATGTAACACAATAATACTACATTGACGTTGCATAATTATCAGCGAGAAGATTTTTTTCAGTTCAATCCGAAAATGATGAAGAAATTGTTAAGTTTTTGGTTACTAAGTTTAACGTTTCACATCACAAATATCCCAAAATATATAATACCCGTGAAGATCTTGGGTAGAAAAGGTCTTTAGCAAGCCATGCTTGCCGTGAAAGGCGACTATGCTTGTAAGGGGCTACTGACGGGATCGGGTGGTCAGGCTCGCTGACTTGGTTGATGCATGTCATCGTATCCCAATTGCGTGGATCGATGCTGATAATGTCCATCACTGGATAGTCTGGTCTAGACTCGATTATTTACATACCGCCGTCATATAGCTGGAATATTGCTGAGTGCGGCGTTAAAAAACAAATAAACAAACAAATACAAAATTTACTGATTCTCTTCTTAAACAGCATGTAACAGACATCTTGTTTGGAACAGGCCCATTTGAAGGATGCGCCAATAATCCGAAAATACAAGGAAATCCTACATGTACTTCTGATAGAAATGTGCATTGTCTTATTTGCAAGGTTTGCTCGAGTTATGCAAAACAAATTTATTCAAATGATTTGTTTCATAATTAACTTCATTCAAGTCGATCTCCAAACATCATGAATATCCCAAAATCTATAAAGTACAGTTACTTGTTTTCTCCAAAGATGAAGAATTGGAGATTCAAACCTGTAACGAACATATGAGTGAGTGAGTGAGTTGGTTTTAACAGTATTCCAGTTATATCATAGCCTTTCAGCTTAAAGTGGGAGGAAAGCCCGAAGTGATGCAGTACTCAGACGTTTACCACTTCGGTGAAGTCAACGAGCACGTGTTGACAAACCTAAAAACATTTTCGGGGTGAACCGGCATTCGAACCCACAATCGTAGGTTTCTGGCGTGAACATGGGACGCAACTCTGCACTGCGAATTGCGGCGCCTTAGACGACAGGGCCACCCATGTCCCAACATTTTAACTAAGGAAGCACATGTCTTCCTCTCAGGCTCAACAAAATGACGTTTAATATGATGAAATATGTATGATTTCGGACCAAAGAACTTAGTATATTTGATAGTTTCCTGAATTAATCTCACCTAACAAAAGACCGACTCCGTGGTCTTGTGGTAAAGCGTCCGCCCGGAGAGCGGAAGGTCCAGGGTTCGATCCCAGGCGCGTCATACAAAAAGACGTTTAAAGATGGTACTTGTTGTTACCCTGTCTGGCGTTCGGCATTAAAGGGCTAAAACAAGGACTGGTCGGCTCGGAGTCAGTATACTGTGTCTGAGTGGGGTATTCATGTTAAACTGCGGCATGGTATCTCAGTGGGCTAGCACTATAAATCGGCATCAGTCCGGACTAGTACAAGCAGCCACCCACACGCATACACGTCGCTATATAAGTGCAATAATCTTGGACGCAACGTTAAACCCCATTTCACCTCACCTCACCTCACCTAACAAAATCATTGATTTCGTAATGCCATGGCAGTTCCTACCTGCATCATCAACCTCATCATTGTGCGTGGGCGGTGGAGACCGAGTTGTGAGATGAAATGGGGTCTAACGTCGCGTCCAAAATTATTGAACTTACAAGCGACGTGCATGGGTGTGTATGTGTGGCTGCTTGTACTAGTCCAGACGAATGCCGATTTTATGGTGCTAGCTCACTGAGATACAATGACGCATTTTAACACGAATACCCCATTCAGTGTAGCCGACCAGTCCTTGTTTTAGCCCCTAATGCCGAGCAGTGTGAAGCCCACTTCTGGTGACCCACGCCGGATATTGCGGGAATATTGCTAAAAGCGGTGTAAAACCATACTCACTCACTAAGGCAACCGACTGGGCAAGTACCGTTCGGCTCCTGCACTATTGAAGATGAAGGCTGACATTCAGTTGGCTCCTTCTTTCCTGGGGTTGACTCCATGCAGCCTGGGACCGTCTAGTGGTCTAGTGGTAGAGTGGTAGAGATGGGAAGGTCCGTGGTTCGATTCCCGGCCGCGTCAACCAAAATATACTTGCTGTTACCCTGTTAAGCAAAAAGGGGCTAAAACAAGGACTGGTCGCCTCGGAGTCAGTATACTGTGTCTGAGTCATGTTAAACGGCGGCATTGGCCAGCACTATAGATCAGCATCAGTCCTGACTAGCACGCACGCACGCACGCACGCACGCACGCGCACGCACGCACGCACGCACGCACGCACGCACACACACACAATCACACACACAATCACACACAATCACACACACACGAACGCACGCACTCACGCACGCACACACACACACACACGTACGTTCATGCACGTCTCTATATTTGTGCAATAATCTTGGACGGGACGTTAAACCCCATTTCACTTCACCTCGCCCATGAGACTGTTACATGTGAGGTCGTGACGTCACGTACACTTCCATGCACACATCTATCCACATCATCACCAAGTGAATATGTGTGTTTACTTGAGGCCAGCATGTTGTTGACTCAAACAAACAGAAACAAACAGAAGACCATACGTTGCTTTCTTGAATAGATTTATACAGTAAGTACGAAAGACTAGAGCATTTGAATCATTTTTTCAACTTCTAGAAGGTAACACCGTCACTTTACATGACTACACGAATTCACACAGTTTGTACATCGGTTTTTCGATTCATACCTCAATGAACCGAAACAAATACACCGTCAATGCCTATAATTAAATTCGACAACGAAAACATGTTTTATCCACAATAGTTTAACCAATACCAGTTGTTTATATCAAAGCATACAAAAATGACGAGATTGATAAACATTCCTGGTGTAGGAATACATACTGTGGCGTGACATGAATCAGGTGATTGTTTAATTTATGCACATAACTTGACACACCTACAAGTCAGTAGCCAATCATCGGAGAGTAAGATCAAAACAATGTTCATAGGACCTGTCAATCAAGGCAAAAGGCGAGAAGAACCACAACAGTCAGACTGTAACGAACCGGAACAAATATGTCCGGGAGAAGGCGGCTGTTTCAAACGACATGGTCAGTTACTGCCAGATTCGAACATGATTAACCTGAGAACGGGAAAACTCAGTTGAAAAAATGCTAGATAGAAATGAAACCCGAAGACATGAAAGTTGTGGAACCGAGGCGGGGGAAAATGAGGCGAGCGAGCCTGCACGTTTTCTGTTTCATTCCTTCTCGGCCTTCGGTTTCAAAGGGTTGTTTGGACAATGAATATCCATGAATGTCGCTAAATGTCCTGTGCATGACGATACACGTGAGCAGAAAGGGAATTCCCTCGACTGTAATATTGCGATTTCCCGACATTCCCTTGAAATAAAAGTACTTACTACTTACTATTGGTCAATGTTATTTAATATCTAAAACATAAGGCAACTTTGAACCTGTCCTCCTGTGATGTGATGTGCAGTTCAAAGTGACACATGGTAGGGGGATGTGCAAAAAGTCACAAGACTGAACCTAAGTAGTCAATCAGAAGGAATAAAAATAGTCAGTTGATAAACAGGTTTATCAGCTGAGGGCTCAGTCACACACTAAGGCTTTTTACTGCCGACCTTGATAGGAGTGAGTGAGTGAGTGAGTTGAGTTTAACGCCGCTTATAACAGTATTCCAGTTATATCACGGCGTGTCAGCTTAATGTGGGAGGAAAGCCCAAAGTGATGCAGGTCTCGGACGTTTACCACTTCGGTGAAACCCACGATCACGGGTATGGTGCTGTCAAACCTAGAAACATATTCGGGGCGAACCGGGATTCGAACCCACAATCTTAGGTTTCTGGCGTGCCCAAGGGACGCCACTCTGCGCAGACTTAGACGACTGGGCCGCCCGTGCCCATCCTCTTGAGTCTTGAGTCTTTCTTGAATCAAGTTGTTCAGCATCTGCAACTACAATGAAACACTGCAGGTACAAGCCCTCTATTTAGAGGCAGGCTGAGGAGGCACTACGGGTAGCTCAAAGGAGGCAGAAAAGATGCAGAAGCATTGCCCTGATGTCTAAAGGGTTGCCGTGGTCGCCGAATGGAGGCACGGCGGTTGCCACAGTCATCGTTCAATGCACGCTGTTGGTCGCCCATAGGAGGCACAAAGGTGGCAGAAGCATCGCCCAGATTGACGGGAAAATTTGCATCTGAACGCATCTAATACCTGGCGACTTTTGGGCGACCACTGTGCCTTCATTCTGCAACAACGGCAATGCTTGTGCCTCCCTTCTGCCTCCTTTGAGCATCCAACCTCGTCAGTGACCTTTGTGAGACTGTTCAGAACATGTGCAAAAATTAACAGCGACCATGCCTGAACCTCCTGTGTACTACCTTGGAACGACCTAGGCAACCATTCTGCCTCATTTGAGCCGCCAACGACGACCTGGCAAATTTTATGGTCGCACACGGGAGGCACAAAGGTCTCCATCATGTGCACAGGCCCCATAATTTAGGTGTCTGGCCGTTTGGAACTCACCCAGTCTCCCTCTCATTATTGCGGTGAAGTCTCTAAATAATATCTTGAATTCCAGTATTTAAATAAAAATATAACTGAGCAGCTAACAACATGGTTGACATCATGTTATTATCATTTGTTTAAAATAAACAAAATTGCATGTACTTTTTGTTCAAGTACCCAAAATAGCCGCCGTGTTTCTTCTTGAATTATTTTATATGCTTAAAATGAATATACAGTCTAATTATAACGTAATATTTTGTTTTGTTTAGGTACATATTTTGAATGTTTTCACTTTTGTTTATTTATTTAGTTCTTTTTCAGGACATTGTGTGAATCGACTGTATCTTGATTAAAACATCATATTCATGCTTTGAAATTCACTCGCGTTTTAGTTTCATTCGTTTCTATGGACACTGCATATACATTGTTTACTTCAGAAATTATGGATAGAACTCCCCGAGAAGTCCTGACGGAGAATGTAAGCCCGAAGGGGAGGGAAACGGGCGGCCGAAGGCGGCCACGGTTCATATCCTACTTAATGCAAGAAATACCAGGAAAAATGAGAAAACATCGACATACACTAGTGAAACACTATAGTGTATCGCAGTATAAAACGAATTCGCCCAAAGCGTGTGAGAGAAAAAAACACGTGCAGCCTGGACTAGATGAAGTCATGACATGAAAAACTGAACAAATTCTCATCACCTGTCTCGGTAGCTCAGTGGGAAAACAGTGGGTTACAAAACTTAACCGGATATGTGAGGTTGCAGGTTCGATTCACGTCATGGAATGTTCATGTCTAAATCAAATTTCTGACTTTTAACCAATCACCAAAACAATTGTGTTTAAATTTCACGGAATGCCCTAACCCGGGCATACTTTAGCTTGAATGCCCTCTTACCCAGGCATTCATTCGTCAACACTCGCCCCTTTCCGTTACCTGCCAGAAGATTCGTCCCCCTATCGATGAATGTTTTGTCCGAAAATACGACAAACCAATCAGAATGCGCGTATGATTTCAAGTTCTTCGTCAAAGAATCCCTCAGAAATAATTTTTGATTTTATATATGTCTTGCATCTAAAAATATACCCAAGACACAGTTAAATGTGTTCAATCATACTGTATAATTCCACATGTTCCGATGTGCTTTAGCTTGCATCTGAAATATATAATACATGTGGAAATATATGTGAACCATTATGCAACGAGTTGACAATTGTTTTAGGTATGCCCGTTTGCGCTAAGACGGAACCCGGTCGCAAAAATGGCAATGAGAGGGGCACGAGTCGCTATTCGGCTTGTCCCGGAATAACACGAGTTGGTCACGAATGCCAGGCATTCTGAGGGAATAACTCCTTTCCGGGTTTACCTGTCGAACCTGTATCTATAACAGAGTGACATCATAAGATGTTTATAACAAAAACTTCTGAACCGCCTCTGTGGTCTTGTGGTTGAACGTCCGCATGATTAAAGAAGGACTGGAAGGCTCGGAGTCAGCGTACTGTTTCTGAGTCGGGTATATAAATCGCCATCAGTCCTCTTTCTCTTTCTTTAATCAATTGATGCATCTGTAAAATCTCACTTGGAACACCCCTTCATGGACAGCTACGAAGTGGTCGAACGAAGTATCACGCGGCCGACGTTTTCGTTTTCATAAAACTGGAAACAGAGGCAGATGCATCTTATGTGTGTCATGAGGCTGTCAAGAGTTACGTCTCTGATGTGTGCCATATAGGTTAAAATCCCGGTCCGGCCTCATGCTTCTAGATTGGTCAACGTGGTAAACATCACTGCGGCCTTTCTTTCCACATCAAGCGGATATCCTGTCATATAACTGAAATATACTGCTCAGAGCTGCGTTAAACCCGACCCACTCACTCACTTATTCCTACCTCCCTGGGATTCCAGGTCAGATTGGTTGGTTTGTTGTTTTACGCCGCACTCAGCAATATTCCAGCTATATGACGGCGGTCTGTAAATAATCGAGTCTGGACCAGACAATCCAGTGATTGGTATCATGAGCATCGATCCATGCAATTTGGATCGATGACATGCTTCAACCAAGTCAGCGAGCCTGACCACCCGATCCCGTTAGTCGCCTTTTACGGCAAGCATGGGTTGCTGAATACCTATTCTACCCCGGATCTTCACTGGTTTCCAGGTTGGAATGGCCGTAATGGATCTGGTGGTCAAGGCTCGGTGACTCAGTTGACTGCGTGTCATCATACCCAAACAGCGTGGATTGTCTGGTCGAGGCTCGATTATACAGGCATCCGTCATTGAGCTTCATTCTGGGAGTCATACAACAGGTTCATCTTCTCTGCAGCAGTGGTGGGCTGGTCTGAGAGAGACACACATTTGCTGATAGTGGTTGGTTTATTGTCGGCGTCATGGCTGTTGAGTGTAAATATACATCATCAACGCCAGAGAATCACCAGTCTCGACCTCCCACAAACACACACGTCATGGGGCGTTAAATTGAACACAGCCGGGACCACAGAACATCGGTGATGACACAGGTGCCCTATATTGCGACCTTTTGAGGCGACTAAATTGGATCAGGTGAATGGTCATATTATCAACCGCTTGGTTGTCTAGCCTGGTTACTTTCAGGCAAGGCGACTATGCTTGTCGTAAAAGGCGACTATGCTTGTCGTAAAAGGCGACTATGCTTGTCGTAAAAGGCGAGTATGCTTGTCGTAAAAGGCGACTATGCTTGTCGTAAAAGGCGATTAACGGGATCGGGTGGTCAAGCTCGCTGACTTGGTTAATAAATGTCATCGATCCGAATTGCGTGGATCGATGCTTAGGATATTAATCACTGGACTGTCTTGTCCAGACTCGAATATTTACAGACAGCCGTCATATAGCTGGAATATTGCTGAGTGCGGCAGTTAAACAACCAACCAACCAACCAACTTTCATGCAGCCATTTATTTTACTAGATATTGAAACTGTTACGTCCAGACTCGACTGAATGTTTCGTTGCCCTGAACAACATATTGACTTACAGAAAGACAGGTGTTTCTGGCACAGCTGATCATAACATGTCACCTGAGTCGGCTGGATCTTACCTGAGGATACATATGCTTTAAGTAAACAATATAAACCCCATTTCCATAAACCTTTGCATCAACACGAGTGGGGCCCTGGTTTACCTACCGGGGCTATTCAAAAATAAAGCGAAATCCTTTCCACAATCATAGTAAACACCAGAGTCTATGTTTACTCAAACCAAATGTTTACTCTACTTGATGCTACAAAGGATAACATCAGACCTGCGAGATGTGTGAATGTAAACACGCTGAAAGTGCACAAACCGGGCCAGGCTTAGAATACATTGTGGAGGATAGAGCCTGACATTATACTGACAGGTCTCACGATGTTAAAAGTACGCTGAGACCCGTGGAGATCCGGGGTGAAATAGGTCTTCAAAAGGCGACTATGTATGGTGGCCGAGAGGGGACATCGCTTTATCTCTTTCTCGCGGTTAAGTGAGTGAGTGAGTGAGTGAGTTTGGTTTTACGCCGCTTTTAGCAATAGTCAAGCAATATCACGGCGGGGGACACCAGAAATGGGCTAAACACATTATACCCATGACGGGAACTCGCGGTTAAGCAATATCCCCTCTTGATCACTGTAGGGGCCGCATTTGATTAATACCAATTGACTACTTACCTTAAGTGGTAAAGATTTCAGTGACTTTCTTTGTATGTCAAGGTCACTGCAATAGCCACTCGTAGTGTCACGGGGTGAGCTCCTGCGACTAGGGTGTTAATAAAAGTAACTTGGTTAATTCATGTTATAGTATCCCAATTGCGTGGATCAATGCTCATGCCATCAATCACTCGATTATTTACAGACCGCCGTCATATAGCTGCACATTGATTGATTGTTGTTTAACGCCGCACTCAGCAATATTCCAGCTATATGACGGCGATCTTCAAATAGATCGAGTCTGGACCAGACGCTCCAGTGATTGACATTATGAACAACGATCCACTCAATTGGGATCGATGACATGCATCAACCAAGTCAGCGAGCCTGATCACCAGATCGCGTGAGTCGCCTCTTACGACAAGCATAGCTGAGTGCGTAGTTAAAACCAAACCAAAACAAAACATCTTAAAATGTAATATTGTTCATACATATTGTGACATGTAATATTGTTTACACCTATCTGAATGCTGCGTTAAACAACAACCAAACAACAACAACCAAAAGAACTGAAGTCTTTTCTGTTTATTCATACGTATATTTTATCAAACTTTGATGTAGTTCGTCCATTTGGGGACCGACTTACAACGACCTGTAACCCTCAAGGGTAAGTCATGCAAATGTGTACAAACAGTCTAGGAAATAGATAGGGTAGTTTGTGCCGCGGAATACATCACGTGAAGGTACACCACAGTGAACAGTGAGTCAATGTTCTTCTCTTGTGGGACGTGCCAGGGAGAGTTACTTGTAGCATGTAAGGAAACTATCCTGCTCGACTCTGGTTGTTCTGCGTTATTCTTTGAGGACACTTGATCGACAAACGTGGTAAAGATGTGAGTATTTGAGTGTGAATGACATAATTTCTTACTGTTAAGGTATGAAGAAATCGAAGAGGAACAGACCCGTGAAGATCCGGGGTAGAATAGGTCTTCAGCAACCCATGCTTGTCGTAAAAGGCGACAAACGGGATCGGTGGGTCAGGCTCGCTGACTTGGTTGATGCATGTCATCGTATCCCAATTGCGTGGGACCCGTGAAGAACCGGGGTAGAATAGGTCTTCAGCAACCCATGCTTGCCGTAAAAGGCAACCAACGGGATTGGGTGGTCAGGCTAGCTGACTTGGTTTATGCATGTAATCGTATCCCAAAAGGCGACTATGCTTGTAAGAGGCGACTAACGGGATCGGGTGGTCAGGCTCGCTGACTTGGTTAATGCATGTCATTGATCCCAATTGCGTGGATTGATGCCCATGATATCAATCATTTGATTGTCTGGTCCCGACTCGATTATTTACAGACCGCCGTCATATAGCTGGATTATTGCTGAGTGCGGCGTTAAACAACAAACCAACCAAAAAACTGTGTGACCGTAGTAGGTAAAGGCCGACGTGATGTCGGTCCTAGCTGTTTAGGATTTTCGTGAAACGTACGAATGTGGGAATAGTGCTTAGAAACACAATCGGGCGGAACCAGGGATTCGAAATCATGGCCATTCTCAGAAATTACAGCAACATGGCGACAATGTCCATCACATTAACAAGAGTGTGAAAAGAGGAAGGAATGTCCATTTTGGAAAGTGTGGGAAGTCGTTTATTGGTATATATTTTATATATAAATGTCAACGCCAGTTAATCCCAATCTCAATTATCTGCCGAAACAGATTCCATCGGGCGTATCAGGCAAAGGTAGCGGTGAAATGTCTAGGAATGGCGACTTGAAAAGCAATGAGTATCTATCCATCATCGCCACTGCTTACCCCACACACTGATCTGAAACCTACGGAAGCGTAGTAGGGCAACGTCGATTTATTTTTTGTCTAAGTATCTTCTACGTATCTTCTACGTAGGACTTAGTATCTTCTACGTAGCACTCACGTACTTTCTCCTACGCAGAACTTAGTATTTCCTACGTAGGACTTACTATCTCCTTCTTAGGACTTAGTATCTCATGTGTAGGACTTACTTTCTCCTACGTAGCACTTAGATACTAATTCCTACGTAGGAGATAGTAATTCTAGACCATACTAATTCCTACGTAGGATATATTAAGTCCTACGTAGAAGATACTAAGTCCTACGTAGGAGATACTTAGACAAAAAAATCACCGTGGCCTCCGTAAAACGGCAACGAGGTGGCAATTATTAACTGAAAACCAACAATCGGCCATTTTGCGATGATGTATTGTCCGTAGTCGTTTTACCTATGAATATCTGCTAAAACTCGACGAGGATTAGCATCCTTAATCTACCCCCGCTGATGAAAAGTTCACTGTCAAATATATTTTGCCTGGAATTTGCAATCGCAAGTATGAATAAGTGTCGATGTTAAAATAACATGCCTTTTATGTAGTTCATGTTGCTTTTTATGTTTCACAATGATCTTTATGATTATTACTCGTAAGAGGCGACTAACGGGATCGGGGGTTCGGCTCGCTGACTTGGTTGATGTCATCGTATCCCATTTGCGTAGATGGATGCTCATGATGTCAATCAGTGGATTGTCTGGTCCAGATTATTTACAGAACGACGTCATATAGCTGGAATATTGCTGAGTGCGGCGTAAAACAAAAACAAAGCTTACTGCAACCTTTAACATCATTCTTTCACTCGCCCATAACTTCGTTGCAAACAGTTTACAAAAATGGAAAATGTAATTGCTTTTGGCATTCCTCCCATAAAGCCTCTATGCGGTGATATGATGTTTGTTTGTTTGTTGTTTAACGCCGCACTCAGCTATATGACGGCGGGCTGTAAATAGCCAAACAGTTCAGTGATTGACATCATGAGCCTCAATCCACACAATTGGAATATGATGACATTCATCAACCAAGTCAGCAAGCCTGACAACATGATCCTGTTGGTCGCCTCTCACGACAAGCATAGTCGCCTGTTACGTCAAGCATGGGTTGCTGAATATCTATTCTTACGGGTCGCGATGTGATGTTGCAAATGACGGCTAACGTCACTAACCACACTACCTTTGCGGATCCAAGGAAGAATAGGTCTTCAGAAACCAATGTTTGCTAAAATGGCGACTATGCTTGTTGTAAGAGGCGACTAACGGGATCGTCTGTCAGGTTCGCTGAATTGGTTGATGTATGTCATCGTATCCCAACTGCGTGGATCGATGCTCATGATGTCATCCACTGGATTGTCTGGTCCAGACAGATCACCGTCATACAGCTGAGTGCGGAATTACGCACCAACAAACCAAGAAACAAACACCAACCACACCTGTTAATAATGCGACGATAAAGATGACATTATGCAATGACTTTATTTGTTTTATTATCCAGAAGTGGCCAACGACATTGTGACCAACATGCAAACAGACGATCTGATCCAGGCGGTGGGGAGTATGTCCCGCTTCCAAGTCGTGATGATGTTGTACGTGTTGGGGACCCAGATCTTGATGGCGTGGGCCATGTTGATGATGTCTTTTGCGGGCACTGTTCCGGATTGGTGGTGTGTTCCCTCACTAGAACCTACAGTTAATGGGACATCTGTCAACTACCTGAACAACGCCACGTCCATGGTGTGTCCCCGCCCTGACAACATCACCTGTCAGTTTGTCTTCAGACAGGACAAAAACACGATTGCTAACGAGGTACGATGAATTACCTCGTCAGAAATGTGGTACCCCATGAAGACCCGAGTTAGAATTGATTTTCAGCGACCTATTCTTGGCGACTAACGGAATCTGGTGGTCAGACTCGCTTTCGTGATTTAAGTATCGTCATCGTATCCCAATAGCGTAGATCGATGCTTGCGATGTCAATCAATGGGTTGTCTCTTCCAAACTCAATTATTTACAGACCGCCGTCATGTGGCTGGAATATTGCTGAGTGCGGCGTTAAACAACAAACAAACAAAGCTTACAGTAGATAGTACTACATTACTGACAACTAATTATTGTTGAAATACAATGGCATGAACCTCTACTGAATCTTAACAGAGCAAACAAACAAACAAACACTCTTTAAGATATAAATTCTCAGCTAAGAATTAGTTTTGTGAAAGCGTTAACATTTCCAAAATCATATAAATGTCTGTGGCGTTAACAAACAAACAAACAAACAAACAAGAATGTGGAATTTAAGACTAGCTGGTGATCATTGTGTTTCATTTATAACATTGGATTAACTCAAGAATATTCGATATTAACATGTACCACTGGAACACATATAATTAGGTCCATAATTACAAACATATTTCTCAATATAAAGAAGTGTGAAGCCCATTTCTGGTGTCCCCTGACGTGATATTGCGCGAACATTGCTAAAAGCGGCGTAAAACCATACTCACTCACTCACTATAAAGAAACTAGCTCCTCGCGTTTACAAAAATAGAAGACATGTGAAATATAAGGTCGAAGCTCATATCAATGTGACAGGTAAAGAAGTCTGGACCCACTGAATATCGTCACCCTTGCCCCTCCAACATTCGGTTGTTTCAGTGGGATCTTGTCTGTGAGAGAAACGTGTTCAGACCTCTCATCACGTCCATACAGATGGGCGGAGTGTTGATCGGGGCCTTCTTCGGCGGACAGTCCGCTGACACCCTCGGACGGAAGTGGACATTCTACATCAGTCTGGCCCTCCACGCAGGATTCAATCTGGTGGCAGCCTTCTCGACGAGCTGGCAGATGTTTGCGGCCCTGCGTTTTCTAATCGGGTCGATGATTGGCTCCCTGCTGGTCGTCCATTATCCATATTTCTTGGAGTTTTTAGGGACAAAGTGGCGCCCCATCTCTTCAGCAAGTCCAGTCTGGGTGACGGGTGTATGTATATTTGCCCTGTCCAGCTGGCTGAGACCTGACTGGTCTCATCAACACATCATACTGGCTGCATTGCATGTACCGTTCTTCTCAGGCTGGTTGTAAGTATCTCAAGTCGAGAGTGAGAAATTGTCAGAGCCTCCATCCAACCCACGAATGGTTGACTACTAATTATAAGCTACCGATGAAATGTTGCATCATAAGCTTCCAAAATATGCCAACATGATAATCATACATTATATAAAAAATAAATGAACATTTAAATGAGCTTACACTTTTTGAACTTACTATGCTACCTTCAGAATATACCAATGTAGTCCGATTATTTAAAGCCACATTCAGCAAAATACCACCTATATGACAATGGCCAGTAAATGATGACAACTAGACTACACAAAGCAGTTGTTGAGTAGTCAGTATAGATCGCCTTCAGGTCTTCAGCAACCCATGCTGGCCGTAAAAGGCGACTATGCTTGTCGTAAGAGGCAACTAACGGGATCTGGTGGTCAGGCTCGCTGACTTGGTTGATGCATGTCATTGATCCCAAATGCGTCGATCGATGCTCATGATATCAATCACTTGATTGTCTGGTCCCGACTCGATTATTTACAGACCGCCGTCATATAGCTGGAATATTGCTGAGTGCGGCGTTAAACAACAAACAAACCAAACTAATAATAGTCAAGTGGATAGAGCGCCTGTACAGAGAGCGGAAGGTCAGTGGCTCCCTGCAGCATCATAACATTAGAAGTTAAACGACGGTAATTGTTGTTACCCTGCCTGGCGCTCAGCATAAAGGGGATAAAAACAAGGATCAGTCGGCTCGGAGTTTGCATACTTAACCTGAGTGGGGTAGCCACGGAACTTAAGTAGGGTATTTTGACAATTGTAGCCATATCCAAGCATGAATATCCTCCTAGGGATTCCGGGTTAGAATTGCTCATACTCTGTTGACTGGGTGTCATCGTACACGTCGGCGTAGAACGTTGCTCATATTATCAAGTGCTTGTTTGTCTAGTCCAGACTTCATTATTTACAGACCGCCGTTTAAAAGCTGGCATATTGATGTGTATTGTTTAATAACAAAGAACCGCGATAAGATACAGGAATGGGCTTGACACATTGTACGCATGTTTAGAATCAAACCCTGGTCTTTTGTGTCTTTTGTGTTTCTGGCGGTACTCCTGGCCCAGTCGTCTAAAGCGCCACAATTAGCTACCCCTTGGCACGCCAGAAACATATGGTTCTGAGTTGGAATCCCGGTTCGCTGGGGATGTAATTGACCTATTATTGGAATCTTTTAATTTCCAAAGCTATTTTCCCGTGACGTCAAGTGGAATCTGTTTCGGCAGAAAATCTAGGTTGTTTTCTTGCATTGCCAGGGGGCACGGGTGGCCCAGTCGTCTAAAGCGCCGCGATTTGCTGTGCAGAGTCGCGTTTCTTGGGCATGCCAGAAAGCTATGATTGTGGGTTCGAATCCCGGTTCGCCCCAATTATGTTTCAAGGTTTGTCAGCACTATACCCGTGCTCGTGGGTTTCACCGAAGCTGTAAACGTCTGAGACCTGTATCACTTCGGACTTTCCTCCCACATTAAGCTGACACGCCGCGATAAAGCTGGAATAGTGTTAAAAGCGGCGTGAAACCTCACTCACTCACTCTTGCATTGATAATTTATATTATAAACAAAGCAACGCATTTATGGAGATGCACATTTCTAGTGTTTAGCAAATTTACATTGAATAAAATGCTGGTTAGCTTTAATGACGAGAAAACCTTATTCGAATACTAGAGTACTTAGAGCATGTACACATAATATGACACTCATTTTTAACAGAATACACTGTGTACTTACATTTAGATTTATTTCGATTTAGAGTTATCTGCATTTTTGCATTTTATCTTAAATATGTTAAGAAAGTACTCATATGATCACATTTACCTTGCAAAGCATAATCCCAGAAAGTCTGCGCTGGTTGACTGTAAAAGGAAGACTGGACGAGGCAGAGAAGGTCGTGGATCAGATGTGTCGATACAACAAACGAGAGAAACCCAGCAACACTGCACAGTTGCTGAAGGAGGTGGCGGAGGAGGAGGAGAGGCTGAGAGCATCTGGAAAGAAGTACACCTACCTGGACATCTACAGGGGCTGGAGCATCTGCTGGAAGTCTCTCATCATACAGTTTCTCTGGTGAGTATAGAGGTTTAAGCAAGAAAGGGGACCGATATAAATACAGCAACTGTGATTTTTATGCGGAATGGCACATATGTTTGTTTGTTGTTCAACGCCGTACTCAGCAATATTCCAGCTATATGACGGCGGTCTGTAAATAATCGAGTCTGGACCAGACAATCGAAGGGTTTAACGCCGTACCCAGCAATATTCCAGCTATATGACGGCGGTCGGTAAATAATCGAGTCTGGACGAGACAATCGAGTGATTGACATAATGTTCATCGATCCACGCAATTGGGATACGATGACATGCATCAACCAAGTCAGCGAACCTGACCAGCCGATCCCGTCAGTCGCCTCTTACGACAAGCATAGTCGCCTTTTACGGCAAGCTTCGGTTGCTGAAGACCTATTCTACCCCGGATCTTCACGGGTCTACAGTGTGCAGTAACATAGACGGAATAAGACATTACATCACAATTTGCCAGGAGAGTGAGTGAGTGTAAGCATGGGCTGCTGAAGACCTATTCTACCCCGGATCTGCCGCGGATCTGTAGCTGTCACAAAAGAAATCTCTATATCGGTAGACAGTAGATAACCAGGATGTTTACCCATTCTTGCTTATTGTCATCTTACGTATCTACATCAGTTTTTCTGTACGTCCAACTGCAATGAGCCGAGTATGGGCGCAATGATGATATGTTGCATACATCCGCTACGGATACAGCTCAAGAAACCATGTATTTACTATGATAGGCCACAGGATTAGAGTCCTTTCAGTATACAAGAATAATATTGTGCACACATTATTAACGGATAAATTTATTAAGTTCGAAATCCGTCATAGAAGATGTATAGCTTAAGGTTATTTCCTCCTCTTCGTAGTGCAAAGTACCAACTGAAGACAAACTGTATATGACTGTATTATTATCAAAGGGTTTATACATATGAAATTTTGAAACAGTCCTCTATCGATCTTTCGTTTGAGGAGGGTAGGTGACATACTTCTACGTACTTCTAAGGTACATCATATATTCCGCAGCGTTTATTTGATTGATAGTGAACTTGAGGTTGTGCCTCGTTCAATTAATCATGCTTTTACCAAACTTCCATTGTATTCCAGTAACACACCCTTCATCTGATTAGAAGTCTGCCAGTGTATCAACTGTTCATTATCTGCCCCTGTATGCCCCTCTATTAAACCCCTATGCCTGCCGTCATCTGATCCTCAAAGGTGCAGATCCGTGAAGATCCGGGGTAGGATAGGTCTTCAGCAAGCCATGCTTGTCGTAAAAGGCGACTATGCTTGTCGTAAGAGGCGTCAACGGGGCTCTATTGGTCAGGCTCGCTGACTGGGTTGATTGATCGCAATTGCGTGGATCGATGCTCATGATGTCAATCACTGGATTGTCTGGACCAGACTTAATTATTTACGGACCGCCGTCATATAGCTGGAATATTGCTGAGCGACAAACCATCCAAACCAATAAATTAACTATGCTTTTCCCAAGCTTGCATTCTATTACAGTGAAGACGCCCTTCATCTGATTAGAAGTCTGCCAGTATATAAACTATTAATTATATGCCCCTCTGTTACACCTAGGGTGTGTCTTGGGATATTGATGACTAATAGTATGTATTCTTGTGTAAAAAACAAAAAAACTTCATGGTCCATTTTAAATCGTCCAAAATGTTTTCAACTATTTTGCTTTTCTAGAACATTTTCGGCAAATAAGGGAGAGCGATTTTTCTCTGGGATCGGCGTATTATATTTACGTGCCGACCTCATCAACACTGCAGTATATTATGCTTAGGTAAAATATGTTCAGATGCTTTTATAATTGAACCACATTGATGTAATTTCAAATATTTTATTTTATTTTTTTTTCAAAATTGCGTTGTTCCCAGCTGAGTTGAGTCAGGGCACATGTGAACTCTACCCATTAAAATATTATCATCAGTAGGCCTACGACATTTAATAAATATATTCTTACAGGATGTGCCTGTCGATGGTGTACTATGGGATATCATTCGGAGTTGGGAGACTCTCAGGCAGCCTGTATCTGAACATCTTCCTCCTGGCAGTGGTGGAAGTGCCAACCACCGCTTTGACGTTCTTCATGAACAACAAGTGAGTGGACGCTCCAAATGTCCTGTCTGTGTCATGACCCGGAAGATCCGGGTAGAATAGGTATTCAGCAACCCATGCTTGCCGTCAAAGGCGTCTATGTTTGTCGTAAGAGGCGTCCAACGGGATCGGGTGGTCAGGCTCGTTGACTTGGTTGATGCATGTCATCGTATCCAAATGGCGTGGATCGATGCTCATGACGACAACCACTGGATTGTCTGGTCGGGACTCGATTATTTACAGACCGCCGTCATATAGCTGGAATAATGCTGAGTGCGGCGTCAAAACACCAAACAAACAAACATGGAGACTGGGATAGGGTGGGACAAGACATCCAAGGTGCATGGATCGTTATGCGAAAGCTACAATTTTAACTTGTTGATTGCCGTTGTTCATCATATGAATTCCTGGATTTGGAAGGTTAGGACTCGAATATTTAGAGCCTTGATCCTTACAATAATGTGGATCGATGCTCATGATGTCAATCACTGGATATTCTTGTCCGGAACCGTTTATTTACAGACCACGTGCGTACGTAAATGGGTATGGGTAAACTCCAATCAAACATCAAATGTTCTTCCCTCGTCAAACAACTGTATGTCATGGGGGATGAATATAAGACCCCGGTCACGCAGATCAATACTCGCGATGTCAGTCTGTGGGCTGTCTGGATCTAGCTCGATAATACACAAGCGTGAATCATCACAATGAAACCCAATTAGGTAGATCGATATTCACTTGTTTGTCTGGTCCAGACACAAATAACTACAGCGTGCTCTTGGTTTTTATTGGTTTGTTGTTTAACGCCGCACTCAGCAATATTCCAGCTGTCAATTATTGAGTCTGGACCAGGCAATCTCATGTTTGACATCATGAGCACCGATCCACGCAAATTGGAAACGATGACATGCTTCAACCAAGTCAGCGAGCCTGACCACCCGATCCCGTTAGTTGCCTCTTACGACAAGCATAGTCGCCTTTTACGGCAAGCTTCGGTTGCTGAAGACCTATTCTACCCCGGATCTTCACGGGTCTACAGTGTGCAGTAACATAGACGGAATAAGACATTACATCACAATTTGCCAGGAGAGTGAGTGAGATAGCATTTAAAATCGCATCGGCATCGTGACCACCATAACATGAGATGAAGTTATGGAGTTCAGTATATGCAATTAAATATATACCCAAAAGTTACTAGTATATTAAGAACAAGAGAATTACTGGTAAGCCAGGATAAATTGAATTGTGACATGGCAAATAACCCCGTGTTACTGTGTATGAGGTCTGCCCACTGGCGCGTACTGTTGTGAGGAAAGGGGTAGTGGGTGGTCCGCGACAAGTAGTACGATGGATATCTAGTGTCCTGTCTTTGTGAATTGGTTCAACTTATCAAGGTTTACCAGTGGTAAGCAAGTATTGAATTATGGTTTTACTGCTGATTTGTTGAGAAATAATAGATTAGATTGATCTTTATAACCCAAGTCATGTTGAGATAAGAGAACCAGTAAGCATATATTGAATTATGGCTTTACTTTTGAATTCTTTTGAAGCATATACGGGATAGATTTTGGTGCAGTTGAACGCCAGCATACTCTAAATCTAAACTTTTAATACGATATATAAGTACGTCATCTATGTAACATTTGCCTTTTTTGTATAAGTGAAAAACATTACATTGAAGATTTGGCCGAAGATGGACCTCGTTCATGTTTTTCGTCATTGCTGTGAGTGGTGCTTTTGGTGTAGCCATTACAACAAGAACAGGTTTGGATTCTTTGTGACTTAGCTATATCAGCTACCAGGCAAAAGAAAGTACATTCTGAAAATTGGATTGGACCAAAATATTACACAAACGTTATCAAAACGTTACTGGGCTGAAAACACTCGCCAAAACACTGCCACTTAAGATCCAAAACACCTCTATTATACCCGTGTCCAGTTTCCACCCTTGCCGAACTAGGCTGGAATTATGGAGTTACATCTTGCCTGGACAACGATTCTAATCATAGTCCAATCAAAATCGCGTAACGAAATCAACATACGGTTCGTAAACCGCAGTGCAGAATTCGGTCGATTGCAAGATTTGCAAAGCATGTGTACTGTCAACTTAGAGTCAAAATATATTTTCCAAATGTTTTCACTTTTGTAATGAAGGTGCTCACGTAATTTGAAGCACTTCGGGATGTAAGACCCGGTTTATAATAATATTGATATTGATTATCGATTAGATCGTCTTCACTGGGCGCTGCCATTTTGTTTGAAGCAAATGCAAGGTGGAATCTGATTGGTCAGTAGGAGGGGCATAGAAAGGATATAACTCATAATAGCCACTGGTGGCGCTACGATCGAACGTAGAAATTCCAGTCTTGTTCGGCAAGGTTGGAAACTGGACTTCAGTTAACTCCCTTGCCTTGGGAAGATAGTGTAAAGTACATCACCATCGAATAACCATTTCTTGCTTGTTTCTTTTTTAAGCAGCCATCAAACATGGGTATACTTTCTTTTGCTAGGCAGTTTATGTACCATTAAGACATTTCCTTTCCAGTGTACTATATCTCTATTTTATTATGATAAATAGCAAAGGAACCATCCGCCAACCCCTGTCCCTCCCAAGTTTCGTTTTGTATTCGTTTCGAAAATCCGTGTTGCTATATAAGGAGCTGTCCAATAAAAATACAACAATGAGCAAGAGTAGTTATGCACGAGGCGAGGTGAGGTGAAATGGGGTTTAACGTTTTGCACTTACATAGCGACGTGCATGCACGTGTGTGTGTGTGTGTGTGTGTGTGTGTGTGTGTGTGTATGGCTGTTTGTACTAGTCCGGACTGATGCCAATTTATAGTGCTAGCCCACTGAGATACCATGCCGCAGTTTAACATGAATATCCCACTCAGACACAGTATACTGACTCCGAGCCGACCAGTCCTTGTTTTAGCCCCTTTATGCCGAGCGCCAGACAGGGTAACAACAAGTACCATCTTTTAACGTCTTTTGGTATGACGGGGCTGGAGATCGAACCCCGGACCTTCCGCTCTCCGGGCGGACGCTCTACCATTAGACCACGGAGGCGGTCTAGTTATGCACGAAGGAATGAGATGGTGCAGTACGATGTAAAGTGAGCGTCGTGGGTACATTGTATTTATTATAATAGAGTGGTGGCCTTCAAAGATTGGCAAAGATTGACATATACCAAATGTATTCTTTCATTATCAATCTGTCATAACCTGCGATATCGCGATCTTATGGAAAGAACATTCTGATAAATATGGAAGATATCTGAAATCTGTGAAATTCTTTATTTATGAATTTAAGTAACAGAGTTATTTTGTAATCAGACAAAGTCAAGGACAATATACCACCTTGTAAAATATTTGCGCTGCCGCTCGTATTATTGCCGAATGTCAGACATCGGGGAGTAATGAAAGTTGTAAGGAAGGTTATTTTGCGAGTTATAATGGTCTTGCATTTCAATTTCAACATAATTGTGTTAGACTAATTTCAACCATCATGTTTCATGAATAACTATTTTTTTGTGAACAAATGATAATTTCTAAAAAAATACACATAGTAGTCTCTTTCTTTCTTTACACTTATAACATGTAATATTGTTCATACACATCTTGACATGTAATGTTCATACATATTTTGACATGTAATATTGTTAATACACGTCTTTACATATAATGTTCATACATATTTTGACATGTAATATTGTTAATACACGTCTTTACATATAATGTTCATACATATTTTGACATGTAATATTGTTAATACACGTCTTTACATATAATGTTCATACATATTTTGACATGTAATATTGTTAATACACGTCTTTACATATAATGTTCATACATATTTTGACATGTAATATTGTTAATACACGTCTTTACATATAATGTTCATACATATTTTGACATGTAATGTTCATACATATTTTGACATGTAATATTGTTAATACATATTTTGACATGTAATAAAAACAATACACATCTTGACATGTAATGTTCATACATATTTTGACATGTAACATTGTTAATATACATCTTGACATTTAATGTAGGGGCGGTTGGGTAGCCTGGTGGTTAAAGCGTTCGCTCGTCACGTCGAAGACCCGGGTTCAATTCCCGACATGGGTACAATGTGCGAAGCCTATTTCTCTGGTGTTCCCCGCCGTGATATTTCTGCAATATTGCTAAAAACGGCGTAAAACCATACTCACTCACTCACATGTAATGTTCAAACATAATTTGACATGCAATGTTGTTAATACACATCTTGACATGTAATATTGTAAATACACATCTTGACATGTTGGTTGGTTGGTTGGTTGTTTGATGCCGCACTCAGCAATATTCCAGCTACATAACGGCGGCCTGTAAATAATCGAGTCTTGAGCAGACATTCCAGTGATTGATATCATGAGCATCGATCCACGCAATTGGGATGACATGCATCAACCAAGTCAGCGAGCCTGACCACCCGTACCCGTTAGTCGCCTTTTACGACAAGCGTAATGTTCACACATATTTTGACATGTAATATTGTTAATACACATTTTGACATGTAATAATGTTAATACACATTTAGACATGTTATGTTCATACATATTTGACATAATTTATTGTTAATACACAACTTGACATATAATGTTCACATGTATTTTAACATGTGATATTATTAAAACATCTTGACATGTAATGCTCATACATATTTTGACATGTCATATTGTAAATACACATCTTGACATGACATGTAATGTTTAAACATATTTTGACATGTAATATTGTTGATACACATCTTGATATATATATACTGAACCAAATTAAAAACTTCACAATCCTAACATTTTAACATTTTCACCAGTAATCATTGTCGGCCCTTATTGTGTATTTAAACAGTAATGGCCACGTATTGTCTTCAGATAACACCCGTCTTTGTGCAGGTGAATCAATCAAAATCATGTGCACAGCACTATAGTGGCAAAAGTGTTTTTTTCACGTGCAACGTCACGTGGCCATAATACCGCACGTGTTTTCAGCCATACTTGTTAGCAGTCATTAAAAAAGAAAAACACAAGAAAACAAAAGTATTTACGGCCATTTGACATGCCACTCCTTTCAAATGTGCAAACTGTTCGAAACCGTCTGAGAACTGCTCACCTTCAAGCACGACGGCCATACTGCGGGCCGATTCTGACTCAATTACACAGACGTCAACGTCAATTGTGGGCACAGCAACACTTACGATGGACTCAGAGGATTTGGAATCAAGTCGTCTTCAGTGATGAATCCCGATTTAATCTTCGATTTGCTGATGGTAGGGCGAGGGTGTTGGACGCTGTCATGAACGTTACGCCCAGTGTTGTGTACAGAAAGTTGACAGATTTCGAGGCGGAAGTGTCATGGTGTGGGGTGCTTTCTATGGCAATGCACGTTCCAGGCTTCTTGTCATCCGTGGCAACCTCAGCGCTGCTGCTTACCGCGACCAGGTACTTGCACCAAAACTTCTGCCTTTTATGGCAGCACATGGACCCGGTTTGATCTTCCAACACGACAATGCCAGACCCCACACAGCAATTTTGACAAGGAATTTCCTTCAGAATGCGGGAGTCAACGTCATGGACTGGCCGCCAAGGTCTCCCGACCCCAATCCCATCGAATACGTCTGGGATGCTCTTGGCAGAAGTCTGCGCACTCTCCAGAACCCACCACAGAATTTTCAACATCTTTGCACCATTTTGCAGCAACAATGGCGTCGTCTTTCCAATCATGTGTTCACAAGCATCACAAGTTCCATGCGGAGGCGTTGTGTGGCAGTTGTCAACGCATATGGTGACCATACACGCTACTGAACTTGTGTGCCATCAGATTCTCGTGCTTGGGACTTATGATTTAAACTGTTGATGTTATTACCGAATACCGTAGGTGCTTGGAACAAATGATGGTTACCACCGTTAATTAAAATCCGTCTTTGGACATTAATGATTAAACATTGCCTTCTCTGACACATTTGTCCGTTGTATATCAGTTATGGGATTACTTTTAAAAATGTGAAGTTTTTAATTTGACTCAGCATAATATAATGTTCATACAAATTTTGACATGTAATATTGTTCATATACATCTTGACATGTAATATTGTTCATGCATATTTGAACAAGTTATGTTAATTTTGTTATATGTTTCAGTTTCTGGGGAGAAACAAGGAATTATCATCAATGTCTTGGCGATGGCGACCAAAATTGGAGTTGGTGCAGCTTGGTGTGCCGTTCAGTTGTGGTCGAGTGAGACGTACCCTACTGTCACAAGGTATATAGAGTACATAGTTGCAGTTTCCACACTCGTTCAAGGTAGAGTATTAGAGATTATTATAGTGACATATCCCAGTTTCACAAGGTAAAATATCGTTATAGTGACATATCCCAGTTTCACAGGGAAGATATCGTTATAGCGACAAATACCACTTTCACAAGTTTGAGAACGTTATAGTGACATATCCTACTTTCACAAGGTATAGATCGTTATAGTTACATATCCCACTTTCACAAGGTAGATATCGTTATAGCGACATATCCCATTTTCACAAGGAAGATATCGTTATACCGACATATCCCATTTTCACAAAGTAACGATCTTTAGAGAGATAAATACCACTTTCACAAGGTAGAGATAGTTATAGTGACATATGCCACTTTCACAAGGCAGAGTGAGTGAGTGAGTAATTTTGACGCCGCTTTTAGCAATATTCCAGCAATATCACGGCGGGGGACACCAGAAATGGGCTTCACACATTGTACCCATGTCGGGAATCGAACCCGGGTTTTCAGCGAGACGAGCGAACGCTTTATCCACTAGGCTACCTGACCGTCCCCACAAGATAGAGAACGTTATCGCGACATATCCCACTTTCACAAGGCAGAGAATGTTATAGTGACATATATTCACTTTCACAAGGCATATAACACAATTGCGACATATCTCACTTTCACAAGGCATATAACACAATTGCGACATATCCCACTGTCACAAGGCAGAGATCGTTATAGCGACATCTCCACTGTCACAAGGCAGAGATCGTTATAGCGACATCTCCACTGTCACAAGGCAGAGATCGTTATAGCGACATATCCCACTGTCACAAGGCAAAGATCGTTATAGCGACATATCCCACTGTCACAAGGCAGAGATCGTTATAGCGACATCTCCACTGTCACAAGGCAGAGATCGTTATAGCGACATCTCCACTGTCACAAGGCAGAGATCGTTATAGCGACATATCCCACTGTCACAAGGCAAAGATCGTTATAGCGACATATCCCACTGTCACAAGGCAGAGATCGTTATAGAGACATATCCCACTGTCACAAGGCAGAGATCGTTATAGCGACATATCCCACTGTCACAAGGCAGAGATCGTTATAGCGACATATCCCACTGTCACAAGGCAGAGATCGTTATAGCTACGTATCCCACTGTCACAAGGCAGAGATCGTTATAGCGACATATCCCACTGTCACAAGGCAGAGATCGTTATAGCGACATATCCCACTGTCACAAGGCAGAGATCGTTATAACGACATATCCCACTGTCACAAGGCAGAGATCGTTATAACGACATATCCCACTGTCACAAGGCAGAGATCGTTATAGCGACATATCCCACTGTCACAAGGCAGAGATCGTTATAGCGACATATCCCACTGTCACAAGGCAGAGATCGTTATAACGACATATCCCACTGTCACAAGGCAGAGATCGTTATAACGACATATCCCACTGTCACAAGGCAGAGATCGTTATAACGACATATCCCACTGTCACAAGGCAGAGATCGTTATAGCGACATATCCCACTGTCACAAGGCAGAGATCGTTATAGCGACATATCCCACTGTCACAAGGCAGAGATCGTTATAGCGACATATCCCACTGTCACAAGGCAGAGATCGTTATAGCGACATATCCCACTGTCACAAGGCAGAGATCGTTATAGAGACATATCCCACTGTCACAAGGCAGAGATCGTTATAGCGACATATCCCACTGTCACAAGGCAGAGATCGTTATAGCGACATATCCCACTGTCACAAGGCAGAGATCGTTATAGCGACATATCCCACTGTCACAAGGCAGAGATCGTTATAGCGACATATCCCACTGTCACAAGGCAGAGATCGTTATAGAGACATATCCCACTGTCACAAGGCAGAGATCGTTATAGCGACATATCCCACTGTCACAAGGCAGAGATCGTTATAGAGACATATCCCACTGTCACAAGGCAGAGATCGTTATAGCTACATATCCCACTTCCGCAAGGTAGAACACAGTACAAGGACATATTCAAATACACAAGGTAGAGAGAAAGGCACAATAGGGATTTCTCGTTTGAAACGGTCGCACGGAATCTGTGCTCTGGGAATAGGTTTGTCGCGTGTTCTCGGCACTTGACGACGTGGATCATTGTTCATGATATATCGTCGATTACAGGGTTAAACGACGAACATACTGTCACAAGTGAAATTCCTTTGGCGCCTTATCCCATCCTTTGATTGTATATCCTTCTTGTGAATGTCATCTTTGTTTGCGTCACTATATGGATGACATATACAAGATGCGACATAAGCTACATCACACAGTACATCTTTCTCTCTTTAACCGTGACGGCCTGATTGTTGGTTCGAATCCAAGATTCGCCCTTACTGTCCTCATTGGTTTGTCGGGGGCACGGGTGGCCCAGTCGTCTAAGGCGCCGCGATTCGCTGTGCAGAGTTGCGTCCCTTGGGCATGACAGAAACCCATGATTGTGGGTTCGAATCCCGGTTCGCCCCGATTATGTTTCTAGGTTTGTCAGCACCATACCCTTGCTCGTGGGTTTCACCGAAGTGGTAAACGTCTGAGACCTGCATCACTTCGGGCTTTCCTCCCAAATTAAGCTGACACGCCGCGGTATAGCTGTAATACTGTTAAAAGCGGCGTTAAATCCAACTCACTCACACTCACTCACTGGTTTGTCACTGCCTTTGGGTTCTTACGAAAGTGATAAATGTCTTGCTTCTCGTCCGGCTTTCCTCCGACGTGGAGCTGACAAGCCGAGCTAAATGTGGTCAAATTGTCACTAATCGGAAGTTATATTTTGTTCCATGGGAACGCCTGCAACAAAGCAGACAACACGTAGACGTGTTTGAATACGCCTAGCAGGAACATAGGTGTTTCACATAGCTAATTAAGTTGATGGATGACAAAGTAGAGACAATTTAAGGATAACTTCTTTATTCACCGTCAAGGTGACGTTTCAGTATCCTCATACCGTTGTTAAGCAAGGCATAATAATGAATGGAACAGAATATATATAGCAAGTGGAGGATGAACAGTAACAACAATTGCATGCATGCGAGGGATTAACACGAGTGGGTTAAATAAGTACTTCTGTTGTCATTACTTACTCATGTTAATCTCTCTCATGTATACAAATGTTACTGTTAATCCTCCACCTACTATATATATATTCTGTATCATGTTCATTATTCAGCATTGGTTGACATAAATTGTGGCTACTTTTAAAGCTATTAACCTTGATCTTACGGTGTGTTTTTTCAGAAATCTCGGCTATGGAGCTGCAAACACCACAGCACGTATTGGCGGTATGGTCGCACCATTCATTTTTGCCATGGTAGGTTTTCTTTGATCAGATTCCAATTCGTAACGATCATTCCATTGGGTATTTTCCACAAGGTTTTCGTGAAACATCTGGATAGATGTACTCGAATATGGGACATGGACCCCGTTTTGGTCCCGATTTAGAACGGACCCGAATAACATGTGTTTGTCCGTAAGATGCGAGTCATTAACCACGAAGCAGTGTTAGAACAGTTACATCAGACCTCGGATTTGATCTTGGGCAATGCAGATTAAACCTTTTGGCAGTTGAGAGCATATGTAGAGTTATCTATGGCTGCTGTCAATTATGAATATCGTCTAGGTATTTCTCATGACATCAATGTATGGCCGCGTCCGCTTTGTGAGACACATGGAATATTCAAATGAGTGAGTGAGTATATATATATATATATATATATATACTCCTTAATTCAAAACTATTGGCTAACATTCAAACTGTTTACATAGACGAACATCCTTTATGCCTTTAAAGTAGTTACAATGTGAATAGCAAGGGACCGGCCATTGGATATTTGGGGGTACTTTTGTCTGGATATTAGATATAACAGTCGCAAAACCAGATATTTATTTCATTAAAACCAGAAGCAAGTAAAAATACTTTGTAACAAGGGGATTTTTTTGTGGCAAATTCTTATTTTTACAACAGTCTGAAGCAAATTCATTTTTCTGGGGCAGTATCTTTTTCAATAAAATCCCTCCCTCGCTGTTTGTTGTTTATAGTCCAGGTATATGATGCCTTTCTGTAAATAATCAATTCTGGATCAGACAATCCAGTGATTGACATGAGGAACATCGAACTAAGCAAATGGAATACGATGACATGCATTTACCAAGACAGCGAGCATGACCACCCGATCCCGTTAGTCGCCTCTCATAACAAGCATGGCGACCAATTCTAACCCCGATCTTCTAGCTCTGTTGATTGTTTGTTTGTTTTGTTTTGGTCTTTTTGTCTTGTTCAATATGGTGAACAAGCCTCAACATGATCAAGAATATGTCATGAGATAGTCTCCTGAACTTACCCATGAACGCAGCCTTAAACAACAAACAGCACAATAAAATAAGGCCGATGTTATTGGTCGATGTAACGTCATTTCAACAGGAAGGGGATGATGTCTTGGTGCCGTTCGTCATTGTTGGCTCGACCATGACTGTCTGTGGAGTGTTATGTCTGATCCTGAAGGAGACAAAGGGTCAACCCCTGGCCGACAGCATCAGTAAGGTCAACTCAGGTGGGCAGGTTGAGATGGTGGCGACCTCATCCGACATGGAAAAGGCAAAGATTTAAGCGGAGGGATTTAGACAGCAATCGACGCAGTGGCACATTCATTCGTCAAGCCACAGACATGCTGACTCATACATAAATACACAGATTTTTATGACCACAACACCTTCTGCAAGAACTTGTATTTGTCTGTTACATACACGGTTGACGGTTTAATGGCACGATTTTGAGCTACATGAAAAAGAACAGTTATGGCATTCCAGACATGTCGTAGTTACATGGTAGTAGCATGAGGACAGTATATCAGGAGTGTATCCGACCTCGTGGATCTGACAAAAATCAAGAAACGCTGCCACTTTGGTCTTTCCCCACAGTGCGTTTAAATCGCATTCTCTGTACAATTCGTTAACTTTTCCAAGGTAACTGTTTGATTGGCAATCTGGAAGTTGGTGAGTTATACTTTCAGAAGCCATAGAAGAACCGTCCTCACCAACCTTCCGTCCACAAAGATCAAGAGGATTACATCCCCTCTGCCTAATCAAGCAATAGACTAATTATTTAGTATCAGTTTGTTACAGCATCTTAGCGCCTCAATCTGTAATCCTTACTATGCATCTGGCTTCGTACAATGTTTCAATCACCTGTCGTTAATGTTGATCTGCTGTTTGTCACAACAATATATTTATGTATTACAAACTTCAGTCTGAAAGACTGAGTTTTCTGAAGTTGAGAAAATTTTCACTGCAGTGAACATAACAGTTGATATTTTACTGCAGTGAACATAACACTTTGACGGAACTATTGTAATACAAGAGTTACCCACCTCACATTTATCTCCCTTTATCGTAAGGGTCAAGCCCGTACACAAACCGTTGACGTCCTTTTTACGTTAGTTCCACATTGACAAGGCAACATAATGCCAAATGGTCATTTATGGAGTTAATGTCGCTTATTACCGTTTGTTATTCTCTCGAAAATGTTTCGTTAGTTTTCAAATTTCTCAAAGCGCCAGTTTTGTTATTTGACCAGCATGTATTCTTTTGCTTCCAAATGTGCCTTCGTAGTTTTCAAGAATATTTTTTGTTAAGGTTGATTTTGTATATAATCATATCTAAATGTATCATAAAGAATTTGAAACCGTAAATATATTGTTTTTACTTTTGTTTATATACTCCTAAAAAGAAACGCAAAGCCAGATTTGTGTGAGGTAGGAAAATACAATTATACAAGGAACCGTACAAAGTATTGAGCCAAAATGTTGTGGAGGGAACACTTGGTGATTGTAGTCATCTCAGTTATCGGTACATTGGAAAAGTCGACGGTGAAGGTCAGCGACCATCAGTAATGCGTATGTCCACCGTTGGAATCGATAGCGGCCTGACATCTCCTGCCCATGGAAGAGACGAGTTTGCGAATCACATCCCGGGGAATGGTAGCCCAGTCGACCTGCAACGCAAAAGCCAACTGCTGCAACGTCTGGGGTTGTTGTTGACGCCGGCCAGGCTCTTGTGATCCGTGCTTTATCCGTGCTATACACTACTGCCGTTGGCTGCAATTTTGAGGACGTGTGGTAGGAGAATTTCGTTGGTGTATCGATGAACCGTAAGATTGCCTTTGCTATACACCAAACCTATCCTGCCATGACATGAGATATCCGCCCATATCATAACGCTACCCCCTCCAAACCTGTCCACTTCCTGTACACAGTTTCCGGCGTAACGTTCTTCCCGACGTCTGTCAACCTGTGCATCCCCTCGACATAGGAGAAATCTTGATTCGTCGCTGAACCAGTCATCTCTCCATCGCAGTTGAGGCCATACCCTTTGTCGACTCAGTATGACACGTCGAACAGGACTCTTGCTCGTAAACCTTCTGCTCTTTAAACGGGTTCGTATGGTCTGGTCAGAGATTCTGCGCAGTCTGGGTATTCGGGATGCAGTTGGGGTGGATGTTGTCGCCCTTTTTACGTAGGATGTAGCGATCTTGGGCGGGGATGGTTATGTTTGGCCGATCACGTATTGACCCATTCTGTTGAAACCGTTCCCATAGCCTTGTGACGGTGCCGGGCGCTACATTGAAAACCCTGGCTACAGTTGATCGGGATTCCCCTGCCTGCAAGCGGCCTATGACGTTATGTCTTTGCACTGTTCGATTGATGCAGGTGCCAGGCAATATATAATCGTGCACTTTAATACCGTTTATAGTGCTGCTGCACGTGCAGTCCGTGCAGCTCCGTGGCCCTTTTGTTAAAGCACTGGGTGCGTTTTTCCGAATCGTACATATTTGCATGTCCTTGTTGTGATCATTTTGATCCGAAAAAATTGTCACGGACACTATAACACATTAAACCTCTTCATTTTGCACCGCTTGGTCCGCTAATTTTCCTTTTGTGACCCAAAATATCTGTTTTGCGTTTCTTTTTTTGAAGAGTATATTTTCAAAATATTGCAAACGCGAAACTTCTTTTTAAGTCGCAAATACTAAGATTGGTGAAACGCCCCTGTGTGTTAGGTAGTAATAATTTACGTTTCAAGGTTTTACATTTGTAATGAAATTACGGTAGACAACTACACAAAAGGTATATAATAAAGATATTTTCACTCCTGTCTCTCTTCGTTGTTCTTGGGGCACGGGTGGCCCAGTCGTCTAAGGCGCCGTGACTCGCTGTGCCTTGGCTACGTCAGAAACCTATGATTGTGGGTTCGAATCCCGGTTCGCCCCGATTATGTTTCTAGGGTTGTCAGCACCATACCCGTGCTCGTTGGTTTCCCCGAAGTGGTAAACGTCTAAAACCTGCATCACTTCGGGCTTTCCTCCCACATTAAGCTGACACGCCGTGATATAACTGGAATACTGTTTAAAGCGGCGTTCAACTCAATTCACTCACTCACTCACTCGTTGTTCTTATTCCAACATAACAGTGTAAGAATCAACATCAAAACGTCGCTAATGGAATAAAACAGAAATTGGTATCCATAAAGATGACTTGTTTTAATTTTTACCAAGCTATCAACTTTACAGCCGAATACACAATGACGTTTAGAAAGTGGTCAAATATACAAATTCTAGTACTTTTAGTGTTTGAGTTCTACCTGGGATTCGAACCCACACTCTCAAAGGGATGCCCTATTATCAGGCGGGTATACAAAGTTCGACGTGATCTTGACTACCAGTTGTCGAACTTTTCCTGATTTTGTGGAAGCATCCTTGACTGAGTGGGCTTGGTGGCTTACTTTGTGTGCCATGATTCTTTCTATCGGGGCACGGGATGCCCAGTTGTTCAAGGCGCCACGATTCGCTGTGCAGAGTTGCGTCCCTTTGATAGCCCCGTACCTGTCGTAAGCTTATTTTACCTTCATCCAAGATAGCGGCATACTTTGCCTAAGATATTTTTCAAACAAATAATCTGCTTTACGTTCAAACCCTGACATTTCGTTTTATGGAAACTGTGATTCAAATTGACACTTAAAATACACGAAGAACGCAGCAATGATTTCACGTCAGAAATGTTCTTGATCGCGACAGCAATCCACATAACTATGGAGTCAATAGCTTACACTATATTTCTATCCGAATCCATGCTGAAGAAGTGTGAAACAACATTCCTTGTCGATAATTTGGGAAGGATACAAATGGAAGGTGTCGGCAGGCTGTAGTAATGACCGTGACCTTACTGATAACCAGGGGCAGCTAATCTTAGTTAATACTGAGAGTGGTTTCCCTTTGTATTCGCGAGACCTTGCTCAATATTACAGTTTTCATAAAGCGCAGAGTTCCGCTGTTATATTTTCTGGATCTCATTTGTGACAATGTTATAGTCTTTATTTTCGCATTTTATAAAAAATATATCAATCTACGTATGTGACGTAAGTGCAAAACCATTAGCGCTTCTCATCAATTTTTACATCTAAAATGTTTTAGGACGAGTGATTTCAATAATTGAATATAACCATACAGTGTTGTATTTATTGATTTAGCAAGGAAATACATGTGATCAAATATGTGCATAGTATATTTGTATAACGAGTATATTCAGTTTTTTTTCTAGCAAATGTAATAGTACTTTGTTTCGTTTTTTAAAAAGCACATATGTTATCTATATTACTGAAAGACAATTGTTTTGTAAAAAGTGATTAAATATCGTCTAATGAATAATTGCATTACTTAAAAACAAGTCATTAAAGGCATAGATGTATTCCATTTTCTATAGCGATTTATTGATATTTTGACAGCAAACGTTAAGCACATATTTTTCTTACTTTCCAGAATGACAATTTGAAAAATCAAATACAAAATGGGTTCCCATGCTTGTTGGTGTCTAAAATGTCGTCAAAAGGAAACATTTGAACATTGTCCAAAATTCAATTTCCAATATATACTGAACCAAATTAAAAACTTCACAATCCTAAAATTTGAACATTTTGACTAGTTATCATTATAAGCCCTTATTGTGTATTTAAACAGTGATGGACACGTATCGTCTTCAGATAACACCCGTTTTTGTGCAGGTGAATCGATCAAAATCATGTGTACAGCACTATAGTGGCAAAAGTGGTTTTTCACGTGCAACTGCTCACGTGGCCATGATACCGCATGTGTTTTCAGCCATACTTGTTAGCAGTCATTAACAAAAAAAGAAAAACACAAGAAAACATAAGTCTTTACGGTCATTTGTCATGCCACGTCTTCTAAATGTGCAACGTGGTCGTGCCATCGGCATGTTGCAGACGGTAACGTCCGAAGCTGATCATGAGTTGTAGTCGACGGACTGTTTATGATTTACAGACGCGTCTTCAGCAAACGGGTACCACCGCTAATCGCCCTCGGCCAGGTCGACCACGTGTTACGTCACATGCAGAGGATCGACAAATTGTCTTACGTCACCTCCGTAACCGATTTTTGACGGCTACATCAACCAGAAATGAACTGTTTAGGGGTAGACTGAGTGCAGAAACTGTTCAAAACCGTCTGAGAACTGCTCACCTTCAAGCACGACGGGTATACTGCGGGCCGATTCTGACTCAATTACACAGACGTCAACGTCAATTGTGGGCACAGCGACACTTACAATGGACCCAGAAGAATTGGAATCAAGTCGTCTTCAGTGATGAATCCCGATTTAATCTTTGATTTGCTGATGGTTGGGCGAGGGTGTGGAGGCGCCGTCATGAACGTTACGCCAGTGTTGTGTACAGGAAGTTGACAGATTTCGAGGCGGAAGTGTCATGGTGTGGGGTGCTTTCTTTGGCTATGCACGTTCCAGGCTTCTTGTCATCCGTGGCAACCTCAACGCTGCTGCTTACCGCGACCAGGTACTTGCACCAGAACTTCTGCCTTTTATGGCAGCACATGGACCCGGTTTGATCTTCCAACAGGACAATGCCAGACCCAACAATTTTGACAAGGAATTTCCTTCAGAATGCGGGAGTCAACGTCACATACATAATCAACAAATAACAATTTATCCTTTGTTTCATCTTTAGCTCCCATCAAACATTCGTGTACTCTTTCTTTTATAGTGTAGTTTGTGTGTTTGTTTGTTTGTTTGTTAGCCGCCTCACAATGCATTATTTCAGCTTTAATGAATGAATGATCTTTATTTCCTCCAGTGATTTTGGAGAGTACAAATAGGTATAAGTATCATAAAATATTTACTCTTTACATCAGGGGCGGTCGGGTAGCCTAGTAATTAAAGCGTTCGCTCGTCACGCCGAAGACCAGCGTTCGAATCCCAATATTATTGTCTGAGTTATTTTCTACAATGTTGCCACCTACAAACCTGTTATTATTGCCTATGTGTAATTTAGGACAGACAATGTTACCAAACCTATAATGAATGAATGATCTTTATTTCCTCCAGTCATTTTGTTATTACTCGCCATGTGTTTCAATAGACAATGTTGCCGCCTACAAACCTGTTATTATTGTCTGTGTTATTTTCTACAATGTTGCCACCTACAAACCTGTTATTATTGTCTGTGTTATTTTCTACAATGTTGCCACCTACAAACAGGTTATTATTGTCGGAGTTATTTTCTACAATGTTGCCACCTACAAACATGTTATTATTGTCGGAGTTATTTTCTACAGACAATGTTGCCACTTACAAACCTGTTATTATTGTCTGAGTTATTTTCTACAATGTTGCCACCTACAAACCTGTTATTATTGTCTGTGTTATTTTCTACAATGTTGCCACCTACAAACATGTTATTATTGTCGGAGTTATTTTCTACAATGTTGCCACCTACAAACATGTTATTAATCCGTAGGTTAGACACAGTGACGTCATGCTGTTTAAGAACCAGCTGGCAAACAGCCCCACAGCGGCGACACGTGACCCAGTGATGGTCGGCACACGGCACCCATAGCGCTCCGTCATCCACCCTGACAGTGGCGCTGTGGGAAGAGTACGCCATTGTTACATTGTCACGTATGTGACAGTTATAGCATAGCAGAACCTGGTCCTAAAAGCAAGAGGTTAATATCATGAGCCATCTGGGAATTATTTAACACAAGCAGTGTCACTATATATAACAACCCAGCCCTCGTTGCATTCGGCTGTGACGTCAATCGTTGGGGACAGTGAACCCTGCCTGCCCCTTGGGTAGCGGTACACTATAATGAGGATGCAAACAAACGTTTTATTGTGTGTTTTAATACCATGCTGACGTAAACATGGATTGTTTATTTGTTGTTTGTTGTTAAACGCCTCACCTGTCTGATGTAATTATTTTATCCCTTTTTATCCCTCATGTCCCGACTGCAGAATTCAGTGATCCAAATCCGTACCCGTAAAACAAATTGCACTTTGTATAATAACTACACTCTGTGTGTCTGAGTCTGGATCAGGTGACATAGTAGCTGCACAAACATGCACCGTTCCATATTGTCGGGGTAGGTCACATGACATTTAAACAAAGTGACAGCGCCTAAAGAACGACTCCGTGTCCGGCTGCGTCATACCAAAAGACGTTAAAATATTGTACTTGTTGCTTCCCTTCCTGGTTCTCAGTACTAAGGGAATTAAACAAGAACTGGTTGGATCGGAATCAGTATACTGGCAAAGATAAAGGTACGAGGAAGAGTTCCATTCGAGAATAACTCGTGTTATTCCGGGATAAGACGAATAGCGACTGTGCCCCCTCTTGTAGCCATTTTTACGATTGGTTCCGTCCAAGCGCAAACGAGCACAGCTAAAAGAATTTGCCCTATATATCATATTGATTCCAGATGGTATTCAAAACACATCGGGACATATAGTATGTATATACAGTATGACTGAACAAATTTAACTGTATCTTGGCAATATTTTAAAATGCAAGACATATGTAAAATAAAAAAAATATTCCTGACCTTTCACACGCGCATTCTGATTGGTTTGTCGTATTTTCGCACATAACATTTATCGATAGGGGGACAAATCTTAATGCAGGCTACGGAAAGGGGCGAGTGGTGACGATGGAAGAGGTCTTGATGCGCGTAGAAAGGCCGCCAATTGTGTAGGGTAGAACAGAAAGACCGAGGGCGAAGTATTAACGCTGAGATGAATTAAACAGCAAGGTTTTTAAAAATCTACCTCCACGATAGAAATGAGAAATGATGATGCGTTTCGATAAAGACATGCAGAACTATATCGCTTTGTATTTGTAGAGAATTAATCGCTAAAAACACAGGTGGGTGTTGTTTTCTCTGGCGTATAATCCGTCTAAATGCAAGAAATAACAGAAAAAACATTGAGATATCTTATAGTGAAACAATACAGTGTGTCGCGGTATAAAAGGTATGCGATCTAAGTGTGCGATAGAAAAATACGCTTGCGGCATAGAGTGAGTGAGTGAGTAAGTCAGTTAGTGAGTTGAGTTTAACACCGCTTTTAACATTATTCCAGTTATAACGAACTGACGGATATAACGAACTCACTTTTTTGGTCCCGACTATTTGCTGTAGTTATGCCGAGTATATGCTTATAACGAACTACGGTTATAACGAACTAAAATTCGTAGTCCCTTTGAGTTCGTTATAACCGTAGTTTACTGTACATATATAATTATTATATATATGTGCATGTGTGTGTGTGTGTGAGAGAGAGAGTGTGTGAGAGTGTGTGTGTGTGAGTGTGTGTGTGTGTGTGTGAGAGTGTGTGTGTGTGTGAGTGTGTGTGTGTGTGTGTGTGTGTAACTGATGTTGTCTTTATCAAGGATGGTGTTGTTTTGCGGCGCACTCAGCAATATTCTGTAAGTAATCAGATCTGGACCAGACAATCCAGTGACTGGTATCATGAGCATCGACCCACGCAAATGGGATCATGTATCAACCAAGTCAACGAGCCTGACCACCCGATCCCGTTAGTCGCCTCTTACTACAAGCATAGTCGCCTTTTACAGCAAGTGTGGGTTGCTGAAGACCTATTCTAGCCCGGAATCTTCACGAATCTGTTGATTTTCAAAATGAAAATATCTCAAGTTAGCATAAGAATTGAACTAAAAGAGTGCTTTGTCAGCACACAAAGAATACTTCTACATTATTTTTTATTTTAATACACAATACACATCTGTCCATGAGCATCGAAGACATCTTTTAAAATCAACAAATGTTATATTTTCGGAACAACATTTACATTTCAAACTTTCAAAGTTGTATCCACCTCAGAGAGCACCTGTCTACAGTCAGTTTAAGTCTTATAACCAGGCCAAGGCCGCTTCAACATAGGCTTCTCGTCCGCCGTGAGTCGGAGCGACTGTACCGCACGTGCTGTACGAAATTCACGTGGCTGAAATTGACACGACACACTGGGAGATTCAGCAGAACAGCGGAACGTTTGTCACGAAATGGGGTTTAACGTCGCGTCCAAGATTAATGCACTTATATAGCGATGTGCATGTGTAAAGGATATTACCCTACCCTATTTTGTATCCCGGGGTAGAAATTCTCTACTGTCAGGATGATTCTCCCTAGAGAATTTGAACCCATACCAGTGTGTTTAATCCTATGAACATATATTTACCCCCCCCCCCCCCCCCCCCCCCTCTCATTTCTCACCCCACACCCCAACCAAACATGATAAAAATGCAAGTATCAACATAAATAACACTAGAATATTTTAGCTTATTGCTAGTTTTATTTATCCTAGGATCGGATGCACAAGTGAATTTTTACATTTGAACAATCAATTAAAAAAACACAACATTATATTTAAAAATATTCATGAAGGGAGGAATGTCTGTTTTTCTTAGTCTTAGCATTCTTAATACAGCACATCTTTTTCCATACAGAAATGTTGACATTTTTGCCCGAAAGCTCTCTTCTGGTAAACTTGGTAAGTTAAACTTTTCTGGATATGTTTTGTCCTTCAAGCAATTGAATACTTTGGAATACTCTGTTCCATCCATGGTTGACTGACAATGTCAATGTCAGACCTCAAAGTCATGAAGTCCTGTGACCAGCTGACAGCATGAATGTCATGACAGCATGCCATGCATGTGCAGAGGAAGTCTGTCGTGGGATAATATACACTGATTCAAGTTAGTGTAAATTATTCCAGGATACATTTTCCTGTTTCCACATAGGTGTTTTACCACTGGGATGAATTACCCTTATTTTTTGGACCTAACCTAGCCCAGATTTCACACACTAAGGTAGGGTACTATACTGTATAGTAAAACTTCCCCCTGGATAATATTTAGGTAGGATATAATCCTTGCTTACACATGCACTTGTGTGGCTGCTTGTACTTGTCCGGACTGATGCCGATTTATAGTGCTAGCTCACTAAGATACCATGCCGCAGTTTAACATGAATACCCCACTCAGACTCAGACACAGTATACTGACTTCGAGTCGACCAGTCCTTGTTTAAGCCTCTTAATGCCGAGCGTCAGGCATGGTAACAACAAGTACCATCCTTTAACGTATTTTAGTACGCGGCCGGGAATCAGACCCCGGACCTTCCGCTCTCCGGGCGGACGTTCTGCCACCAGACCACGGAGGCGGTCCCAACCAGCCAGAGAAATGGAAAGACTTCACTCTTGCATGTCCCCCTACTGCTCGGTGTACTTTGCTACACTATTTTAAAATATGGAGACCCTGAAGTTTTAGCGTTAGGACTATGATTATGATAAGAACTCCTTGGCTTTTCATGTTATTTTTGACAATACTGCTTACACATTTCTGGCACAAATTATTGCTGGGTTCGCAAGTAAAGCCTTATAAATAATATTTTTCAATATTTCTAAAGCAAGGGTAGCCAAAGGTTTGGATAAAAAAAATATGAAACGCTTCAATTCTTTGTTTTTCAACCAATTTTGATTTGCTTCGGTTCAAATGCGCAAATATTGAAACAACAACAATAGTTCAACAATACTGCGCAATGGCCAATCTCTCTGTTACAGCCTGCATTACGTAAAAGGCGACTGTGATTGTCGTAAGAGGCGACTAACGGGATCGGGTGGTCAGGCTCGCTGAATTGGTTGATGTATGTCATCGTATCCAAATCGCATGGATAGATGCTCATGACATTAATCACTGGATTGTCTGGTCCAGACTCGATTTTTTTACGGGGGCACGGATGGCCCAGGCGTCTGAGGCGCCGCGATTCACTGTCCAGAGTTGCGTCCCTTGGGCACGCCAGAAACCTATGATTGTGGGTTCGAATCCCGGTTCGCCCCGATTATGTTTCTGGGTTTTTCAGCACCATGCCCGTGCTCGTGAGTTTCAAGGCCGGAATCGTGAACGTATGCAAGTTACAGTCAATGTGTAAAATGACTGAAATTTTCACGTTGGCAATTTACAAAGGCGAAAATATTTCATTCGTTTTACAATTAATTTTCCTGACCTTCACCTTCACAAGATTACAGGAAACAACCAACTCTTGATCACTGAAACTGATACACAGGAAGTTAGACGAGTGTATCGATTTCCGACTTGCGCGACACCAACCCCGAGTGCCTCCAGATCCAGAATGCCATGTCAGTGTGAAACATGTAAAACAGGCAACTCGTTGGTGAGATTTGGATATGCATAACAGTAAACGTTCTGAGCTTGTTCTTGCAGTCGAACGGTGGTATGGAACAATGCCATGGACTGATACCAGGTTTTAATGCGAACACCTGGTATCATCACAATTTGATAGTGATTCATAAGCACATGTTCATGCTATAGTCGGAGTCGTATTATCCACTGCTTTCAGAAGAGATTTCTAGAGCACCAATACTCATTCACAAGGAGCGTGTTCGGGCGATACTCTAGGTACTGTTTCCCTCGCTTGAAGTAAGAGTGATAGACAGCATGTGCACACCATACCCAGCCAGCGGTGTACAGCTACACTTGTTTTAACTCTTGATCATGCAGGGGTGGTCGGGTAACCTGGTGGTTAAAGCGTTCTCTCGTCACGCCGAAGACCCGGGTTCGATTCCCGACATGGGTACAATGTGTGAAGCCCATTACTGGTCTCCCCCGCCTTGATACTGCTGAGCTGTCATTGATTTCGGGAGTCGAACCTGTGTGTTGAGAGAGAACACTGTAACCGCTGTTACTCGGTCGCCTCTGAGACACACCCGTATGGTCGCCTCTGAGACACACCCGTATGGTCGCCCCTGAGACACACCCGTATGGTCGCCTCTGAGACTTGAAGTTAGGAACAACATCAGAACGTGATAGTTTCCAAAATATTATAGTATACAATTACGATGTTTATGGATTACTGGGATTGTTGTGACATCGGCGCTGGAGATACCGGGAATTATAAAAACAGATAATTGTTTCCTTGCCGGGTGCTGCAAGTGACATGCCTGCATCCACAAGTCCGAGGTAAATACACTCTTCAAAAAAAGAAACGCAATACGGATATTTTTTGGCATAAAAGGAAAATTAGCCGACCAAGAGGTGCAAAATAAAATGAAAGGGTGGTACAGTGTCATTGAGTAATTTCCCGGATCAAAATGATCACAACAAGGATATGCAAACTGTGCTGTTAAAGCGGAACAGTTTTCCGCAATGTATGCTCCCTGACTGTCGGAACTTTCCTGTGCGCGAGTCAAATTTGTCGTTGCGTAAAGGTAAGCGAGACAAACCACGCCGTTCGCTCTCGCAATTAGGAAAATTAGGTTTTGACCACTTGTGACACACCACAGTGTGAGTATTGGCAGTATATTTATGAAAGTATGGTTAAGAATGTTTGTGTACAGTGTTTAATTGGGCTGTAGTAGGATAATATGGCGTGAATTCGCTTTGACAAGCCTTGTAATGCGACTAAGTTTTCGCGCGTTTTTTTTAATACGCTGACGCATTCAATTTATGTGTTTGATTTCCTGTATAATTTGTTGTCGCATAAGGTTAAATGTAAAAGGATATTTCTTACGTTGTTTAGGTGTGTCTGTAAACTCTGTTTTAAGGCATTTTGGAATAAAAGTTGTTATTTTTGTTGTATAACAAATTACCGTAATTATCTTAAAATGTGGACACTTTTTGTTAAACACATGATATCATATGCTAGCGACCAGGTTAAGTAACCATTTGTATTTGTATTTCTTACAGCCTTTTACCCTTTATGAGAACCTCCATCTACAGAATTAACACCTTCAAATCTGATTACCCTTGTACCATCATTTCTTGAATGGAAGAGGTTCGGGGTTATCTGACTTGTAGCTCGCAAGGGTGATGCAAGTTCACAAACCATTAGTCGACCAAGAGTAACCACCCCCGCCCAAGATTGTTACATTCGACTGCGTCATCTTCGCGAAAGGACGTCCACTGCCATCTCAACCGCATCCCAAATCGCCGACCAGACCGTACGAAACTGTTTAAGAGCAGCAGGTCTACGAGCAAGACGTCCTGTTCGACCTGTCATACTGAGTCGACAGCATTGTCAACAACGACTGCATTGGTGTCGTCAAGACAGGGTATGGTCTCAGCTGCGATGGAGAGATGTCTGGTTCAGCGACGAATCAAGATTTCTCCTCCGTCGAGGGGATGGAAGAGCACGGGTCTACACACGGTTCCTCGTACAAATGTATTTTCCTACCTTACACAAATCTTGCTTTGCGTTTTTATCTTGAAGAGTATAGAAAAATGTGTTGTCACCTCTAGTCGGTTTGTTTGTTGTTTTACGCCACAATCAGCAATATTCTAGCTATATGGCGGCGGTCTGTAAATAATCAAGTCTGGACCAGACAATCCAGTATGACATCGTGAACATCGATCTTAGCAATCGGGATACGATAACATGCTTCAACCATCCGCGAACCTGACCACCCGATCCCGTTAGTCGGCTCTTTCGAAAAGCTTGAATTGCCGAAGACCAAGATATTCACGCGTCCTATCTGTACGACTCTAGGCGACAGAGTAAAAAAAAATAAATATATGGATTTTATTTCAAGAAAACATGGAAAAGTGACATTTATACCGAGACACATATTCAGCTGAAAGGGATACTGTGATTCTGTATCCACTCTGCATTTCCGACACGTGTACTATAAATATTATGTATCATGTAATATATACGTTATAATGTACATAGTGAACGGTTTAGTGGGACCAGCTGCAGTGGAAGGAGCCGTGAAGACGCTGAGATAGAGATATGTCTATTCCAAATGTTCTGGACCCGTGAAGATCCGTGCCGCAGTAGAATAGGTCAACCCATGCTTAACGTAACAGGCAACTATGCTCGTCGTAAGAGGCGACTAACGGGATCGGGTGGTCAGGCTCGCTGACTTGGTTGATGCATGTCATGGATCCCAATTGCGTGGATCGATGCTCATGATATCAATCACAGGATTGTCTGGTTCAGACTCGATTATTTTACAGACTGCCGTCATATAGCTGTACTATTGCTGAGTGCGGCGTAAAACAACAAACCAACCAACCACATATAACCTCGACCTGCATCCACATATAACCCTGACCTGCATCCACATATAGCCCTGACCTGCATCCACATACAACCCTGACCTGAATCCACATACAACCCTGACCTGCATCCACATATAACCCTGACCCGCATCCGCATATAACCCTGACCTGAATCCACATATAACCTCGACCTGAATCCATATACAACCCTGACCTGAATCCACATATAACCTCGACCAGAATCCCCATATAACCCTGACCTGAATCCACATATAGCCCTGACCTGAATCCACATATAACCTCGACCTGCATCCACATATAACCTCGACCAGAATCATCATATAACCCTGACCTGCATCCCCATATAACCCTGACATGAATCCACATATAACCTCGACCTGCATCCACATATAGCCCTGACCTGAATCCGCATATAACCCTGACCTGAATTCACTTATAGCCCTGACCTGAATCCACATATAGCCCTGACCTGCACCCCCATATAACCTCGACCTGCATCCACATATAGCCCTGACCTGCATCCACATATAACCCTGACCTGCATCCACATATAACCCTGACCTGCATCCACATACAACCCTGACCTGCATCCACATATAACCCTGACCTGCATCCACATATAACCTCGACCTGCATCCACATATAGCCTCGACCTGCATCCACATATAACCCTGACCTGCATCCCCATATAAGCTCGACCTGCATCCACATATAGCCCTGACCTGCATCCACATATAACCCTGACCTGCATCCCCATATAACCTCGACCTGCATCCACATATAGCCTTGACCTGCATCCACATATAACCCTGACCTGCATCCGCATATAGCCCTGACCTGCACCCCCATATAACCTCGACCTGCATCCACATATAGCCCTGACCTGCATCCACATATAACCCTGACCTGCATCCACATATAACCCTGACCTGCATCCACATACAACCCTGACCTGCATCCACATATAACCCTGACCTGCATCCACATATAACCTCGACCTGCATCCACATATAGCCTCGACCTGCATCCACATATAACCCTGACCTGCATCCCCATATAAGCTCGACCTGCATCCACATATAGCCCTGACCTGCATCCACATATAACCCTGACCTGCATCCCCATATAACCTCGACCTGCATCCACATATAGCCTTGACCTGCATCCACATATAACCCTGACCTGCATCCGCATATAACCCTGACCTGCATCCACATATAACCCTGACCTGCATCCACATTTAACCCTGACCTGCATCCACATTTCTAAACCAATCACCGTATTACCCAATATTGCACTAGGATCCTGACAACCTCGAGTAAACCCTGTAATCAGCTCATTTTCCTAAAAAAGGTTTTGAAGCAGTTCTTTTCCAAACCAAGGTTTTGAAATGACTCATTTCGAAATCTGCTTTGAAGTTTTACATTTCAATTGTTATACCTATGTTTTACAATTAACGTTTTATAAAATGGCCTCTTGATTGAACACAATTGTGTTTGATGATTAGTTAAAAGTCCCTGCAACCTCCCATATCGTGTTCAGTTTTGTAATAAACTGTTTTACCACTGAACTACCGGTGCAGGTAATGAGAACTTGTTCAGTTTATCATGTCATGACTCCAGCTAGTCCATGCTGCACGTTGTTATCTGTCACACTATAAGGTATGTCGATGTTTTCTTATTTTTTTTCTGGCATTTCTTACATTTAAACGTTAACTATCTGTTTGTTCTTAAACACAATAAATGAAAAGAACTGGATATAGGTCCTCAAAATATTTACAATAAGTCGCACCACAAGAAAGGATGGTCGGAAGATCATGATAAAAAGGTAGACATGTTCACCGAAACATTGTTTTGACTTTTACTGATGATTATTTTCAGAAAAATACATTCATATTTAGCATGAGAAAGATCAGCATTGCTTGATAGAATCAGTGGTAGGACAATTTCAAACTTTTTAACATATATATTCCACAAAATATGTGAATCTGGATAGGTTAACAAGTGAAGACTAATAAGTCTTATGTAATTATGTCAATACCGCTCCATGCTTGTCATCCAATGTCATCAATTATGATGTACAGTCAAGGGTTAGTTATGTATCTATGTCTGCATGTGAGTGAGTGAGTGAGTGAGTATGGTTTTACGCCGCTTTTAGCAATATTCCAGCAATATCACGGCGTGAGACACCAGAAATTGGATTCACACATTGTACCCATGTCGGGAATCGAACCCGGGTCTTCGGCGTGACGAGCGAACGCTTTAACCACTAGGCTACCCGACCGCCCCTATGTCTGCATGTATCTGTGTATGTGAATAAGTATGTGCCTATGTATGTACGAATGTGTATGTTTCTGTATGCGAGTCTGTGTAGGTGTACGTACATGTATGTGTATGTACGTGTTTACACATGTAAATTTTATGTATGTCATCAATGTCTGTGTATGTGTGCGTTTCTGTGCATGTGTATCTATATGTGTAGATATCTGTATTTGCATGTGTCTGTGTATATGTATATTTATGTGTCTGTGTGTGTCTGTGTGTCTGTGTTTGTTTGTCTGTGTGAATGTGTGCGTGTGTGTTTGTGTCTGTGTCTGTTTCAGTGTATGTGTCTGTGTGTGTATATGTGTCTCTGTGTGTGTATGAGTCTGTGTTTATGTGTCTGTGTCTGTGTTTGTGTCTATGTATGTGTATGTGTATGTATCTGTGTATGTATTTGTGTATGTATTTGTGTTTCTGTATGTCTGTGTATATATGTGTGTGTAAATGTATGTATATATGTATGTGTATATGTTTTTGTCCGTGTATGAGATCGATGGCAAAGTTGTTTGTGCCTCTTCATGTCTCTGTATGTCTCTATAAGTGTATGTGCCTATGCATGTCTCTGTATGTTTCTATCTGTCTATCTGCCTATGTACGTCTCTATAAGTGTATGTGCCTCTGCATGTCTCTGCATGTCTCTATATGTGTATGTGCCTATGTATGTCTCTGTATGTCTCTATAAGTGTATGTGCGTTTGCATGTCTCTGTATGTCTCTATATGTGTTTGTGCCTATGTATGTCTCTGTATGTCTCTATATGTGTATGTGCCTGTGTATGTCTCTGTATGTCTTTATAAGTGTATGTGCGTTTGCATGTCCCTGTATGTCTCTATATGTGTTTGTGCGTTTGCATGTCTCTGTATGTCTCTATATGTGTATGTGCCTTTGTATGTCTCTGTGTATCTCTATATGTGTATGTGCCTTTGCATGTGTCTGTATGTCTCTATATGTCTCTATGTGTATGTGCCTTTGTATGTCTCTGTGTGTCTCTATATGTGTATGTGTCTATCCATGTCTCTGTATGTCTCTATATGTGTATGTGCGTTGGCATGCCTCTGCATGTCTCTATATGTGTATGTGCCTATGCATGTCTCTGTATGTCTCTATATGTGCATGCGCCTATGCATGTCTTTGCATGTCTCTATATGTGTATGTGCCTATGCATGTCTCTGTATATCTCTATAAGTGTATGTGCCTGTGTATGTCTCTGTATGTCTCTATATGTGTATGTGCCTATGCATGTCTCTGTATGTCTCTATATGTGTATGTGCCTATGTATGTCTCTGTATGTCTCTATATGTGTATGTGCCTATGTATGTCTCTGCATGTCTCTATATGTGTATGTGCCTATGCATGTCTCTGTATGTCTCTATATGTGTTTGCGCCTGTGCATGTCTCTGTATGTCACTATATGTGTTTGCGCCTGTGCATGTCTCTGTATGTCTCTATATGTGTATGTGCCTATACACGTCTCTGTATGTCTCTATATGTGTATGTGCCTATGCATCTCTCTGTATGTCTCTATATATGTATGTGCCTATCTATGTCTCTGTATGTCTCTATATGTGTATGTGCCTATGCATGTCTCTGTATGTCTCTATATGTGTATGTGCCTATGTATGTCTCTGTATGTCTCTATATGTGTATGTGCCTATGTATGTCTCTGTATGTCTCTATATGTGTATGTGCCTATGTATGTCTCTGCATGTCTCTATATGTGTATGTGTCTATGCATCTCTCTGTATGTCTCTATATATGTATGTGCCTATGTATGTCTCTGTATTTTTCTATATGTGTATGTGCCTATGTATGTCTCTGCATGTCTCTATATGTGTATGTGCCTATGTATGTCTCTGCATGTCTCTATATGTGTATGTGCCTATGCATGTCTCTGTATGTCTCTATATGTGTTTGCGCCTGTGCATGTCTCTGTATGTCTCTATATGTGTTTGCGCCTGTGCATGTCTCTGTATGTCTCTATATGTGTATGTGCCTATGCATGTCTCTGTATGTCTCTATATGTGTATGTGCCTATGTATGTCTCTGTATGTCTCTATATGTGTATGTGCCTATGTATGTCTCTGTATGTCTCTATATGTGTATGTGCCTATGCATGTCTCTGTATGTCTCTATATGTGTATGTGCCTATGTATGTCTCTGCATGTCTCTATATGTGTATGTGCCTATGCATGTCTCTGTATGTCTCTATATGTGTATGTGCCTATGCATGTCTCTGTATGTCTCTATATGTGTTTGCGCCTGTGCATGTCTCTGTATGTCACTATATGTGTTTGCGCCTGTGCATGTCTCTGTATGTCTCTATAAGTGTATGTGCCTATGCATCTCTCTGTATGTCTCTATATGTGTATGTGTCTGTGCAGGTCTCTGTATGTCTCTATATGTGTATGCGCCTGTTCAGGTATCTGTATGTCTCTATATGTGTTTGCGCCTGTGCATGTCTCTGTGTGTCTCTATATGTGTATGCGCCTGTGCATGTCTCTCTATGTCTCTATATGTGTATGCGCCTGTGCATGTCTCTGTATGTCTCTAAATGTGAATGCGCCTGTGCATGTCTCGGTATGTCTCTATATGTGTATGCGTCTGTGCATGTCTCTGTATGTCTCTATATGTGTATGTGCCTGTGCATGTCTCTGTATGTCTCTATATGTGTATGTGCCTATGTATGTCTCTGTATGTCTCTATATGTGTATGTGCCTATGTATGTCTCTGCATGTCTCTATATGTGTATGTGCCTATGCATGTCTCTGTATGTCTCTATATGTGTTTGCGCCTGTGCATGTCTCTGTATGTCACTATATGTGTTTGCGCCTGTGCATGTCTCTGTATGTCTCTATATGTGTATGTGCCTATACACGTCTCTGTATGTCTCTATATGTGTATGTGCCTATGCATCTCTCTGTATGTCTCTATATATGTATGTGCCTATGTATGTCTCTGTATGTCTCTATATGTGTATGTGCCTATGCATGTCTCTGTATGTCTCTATATGTGTATGTGCCTATGCATGTCTCTGTATGTCTCTATATGTGTATGTGCCTATGTATGTCTCTGTATTTCTCTATATGTGTATGTGCCTATGTATGTCTCTGCATGTCTCTATATGTGTATGTGTCTATGCATCTCTCTGTATGTCTCTATATATGTATGTGCCTATGTATGTCTCTGTATTTTTCTATATGTGTATGTGCCTATGTATGTCTCTGCATGTCTCTATATGTGTATGTGCCTATGTATGTCTCTGCATGTCTCTATATGTGTATGTGCCTATGCATGTCTCTGTATGTCTCTATATGTGTTTGCGCCTGTGCATGTCTCTGTATGTCTCTATATGTGTTTGCCCCTGTGCATGTCTCTGTATGTCTCTATATGTGTATGTGCCTATGCATGTCTCTGTATGTCTCTATATGTGTATGTGCCTATGTATGTCTCTGTATGTCTCTATATGTGTATGTGCCTATGTATGTCTCTGCATGTCTCTATATGTGTATGTGCCTATGCATGTCTCTGTATGTCTCTATATGTGTATGTGCCTATGTATGTCTCTGCATGTCTCTATATGTGTATGTGCCTATGCATGTCTCTGTATGTCTCTATATGTGTATGTGCCTATGCATGTCTCTGTATGTCTCTATATGTGTTTGCGCCTGTGCATGTCTCTGTATGTCACTATATGTGTTTGCGCCTGTGCATGTCTCTGTATGTCTCTATAAGTGTATGTGCCTATGCATCTCTCTGTATGTCTCTATATGTGTATGTGTCTGTGCAGGTCTCTGTATGTCTCTATATGTGTATGCGCCTGTTCAGGTATCTGTATGTCTCTATATGTGTTTGCGCCTGTGCATGTCTCTGTGTGTCTCTATATGTGTATGCGCCTGTGCATGTCTCTCTATGTCTCTATATGTGTATGCGCCTGTGCATGTCTCTGTATGTCTCTAAATGTGAATGCGCCTGTGCATGTCTCGGTATGTCTCTATATGTGTATGCGTCTGTGCATGTCTCTGTATGTCTCTATATGTGTATGTGCCTGTGCATGTCTCTGTATGTCTCTATATGTGTATGTGCCTGTGCATCTGCATATGTATGTGTCCGTATCTGTATCCCCGCGTCACATGTTTTCGAGCCTCACCTGTTTTCTAGGCCCAAAGCAATAGGTAAACACGCGCTTAATAACGTAATCAAGGTGAAGGTTTTAAAACCCACTGACGACATCAACGTGTTGTCTACTTGTCTCTGAAGTTATGTTACGAATTAAGCTGCCCACGTTTTGCTATGAACATTTACCGTGTTGTGAGGAATCGATAGTGTGAGGCCACAGTCAACAAAGTGTTTCCGATTTATGTGGTATGTAAACTCATGTGCTTTACACATCCTACTTTAGTGTGTGTGCCTACGTGTGTGTGTGTTTGTGTGTGAGAGAGAGAGAGAGAGAGAGAGAGAGAGAGAGAGAGAGAGAGATAGTATCTGTGAAAGAGTGTGTTTGTGTGTATGTGTCAGTGTGTGTGTCCCTTTGTGTATGTGTGTGTGTGTGTGTGGGGGGGGGGGGGGGGGGTCTGTGTGTGGGAGAGTGTGCGTGTGTATGTGTCAGAGAGTGTCAGTGTGTGTGATCATGAGTGTGTGTGTGTGTGGTGGTGGGGGGGGGGGGGGGGGGGGCTCTGTGTGTGTGGATGTGTGTGTGAGAGAGAGAGTTGGAGTGTGTATGCGTGTGTGAGAGAACGTGTGCCTGTGTGTGTCTGTGTGTTTGCGTATGTGTTTGTGTGAGATAGTGTGTCAGTATGTGTGTCTGTGTCTGTGATTGTGTCTAGGTGTGTGTGTATGTGTACTATCTCAGATAACATCGACTGACATCCCTAGTTACAGAGATCTAAAATAGACATTAATAATGCTGTACTGTGTAACATTAGTTTAGTTTCATGTCCCCTACCAGTCATAGAGACAGCTGCGTTTGCTTATTCATTACACATTTTTTTTCATTAACTGTCATACAATAGCTGAGTTACATTTATGTATGCTTGTATATTTGTTCTGGGTTAAGTAATCAGATTGTCAGTGTTAATTGGGTTTTGGATCATATACCACGTTTTCAATCATTGCTATGTTCTAGTTTTCTGACACCCATGTCACAGGAGCGAAGGTTTATTGCATACAGCGACGTTTCTGTGTAGATTACTTCACCGTTATCAAGCTGGATGACGAACAAGTGATGAGACATGTAATAAGCAACAAATTAACATTGACAATAATAGATAATAGATATCAAACAGTCATTTAAACTTGCAAACAATGATAGTCTTGCATGGGTTCTACTAGATATATTTGTTTCAGGGTCTGTAGGACAGACTAGGGTGCTACCGGTGGGACAGACTAGGGTGCTACCGGTAGGACAGACTAGGGTGCTACCGGCAGTACAGACTACCGGTGGCCCAGTCGTCTAAGGCGATTCGCTGTGCAGAGTTGCGTCCCTTGGCCACGCCAGAGACCTATGATTGTGGGTTCGAATCCGGGTTCGCCCCGATTATGTTTCTAGGTTTGTCAGCACCCGTGCTCGTGGGTTTCACCGAAGTGATAAACGTCTGAGACCTGCATCTCTTCGGGCTTCCTACAACATGTTGTAAATGGAATCGTGTTAAAAGCGGCGTTAAACCCAACTCACTCCCTCTTAGCCGCAATCATGCATTTCAGCAGTCATAACAACGTAGGTATATATATAATATATTTGCACTGTCAACTGCTGCTACAACTACCCCGACACAAATAGTAACGGTAGCGACAGCTGACACCATGATAAATCGACATCGTAATGACAAACACAAAGTACAGAAAGGTTCTGTCTGTTTGTTTGATTCACCGAAGTGGTAAACGTCTGAGACCTGCATCACTTCGGGCTTTCCTGCCACATTAAGCTGACACGCTGCGATATAACTGGAATACTGTTAAAAGAGGCGTTAAACCCAACTCACTCACTAGATTAAATTATGTTGACCCCTTCTTAAAATATAAAACGCCATGTTCTTGAATAGATCACTGAAAGTCACCAGGTGATCGCGAACACTAAAATAGGTCTCGCTACTCCTTGGCAATGCAAAAGTAGTGAACCATATAAAGAAAACCGGAGAAGATAATAACTTATATGGTGAAATGTCGCATATCGTACCAGCATCAACAATGCACCTTCCCACTTCCACACTTTACTCACTGTTAAGTACCCGTACATGTTCTTTAAACACAGAAAAAAAACATCGTTGGCGAACACCTGGTGTCATTACTGATTTTTATTTCGAACCCGGCCGCGTAGACCAAAATACGTTGAAAGATTGTACTTGTTGTTGCCCTGCCTGGAGCTCGGCTAAAGGGGACAAGCACAGTTCTGCGTGGAATCAGTATACTGCATCTGAGTTGGTGCCATGTTAAGCTGAACCATGGTACTTGTTGTTGCCCTGCCTGGAGCTCGGCTAAAGGGGACAAGAACAGGTCTGCGTGGAGTCAGTATACTGCATCAGTTTGGTTTCATGTTAAACTGAGGCATGGTACGTACCTCGGTGACTTACCACATACAGACATCAGTCCGTGAATGGATTTCTTGATCGCTTTGGTTTAAAATAAATATAAATGTAACCTACGCTGAATTTATTGTCACATTCAATTATAAGTGTGTACACACAAAAGAAGAACTGCCCTACAAATACCGAAGGACAGTCACAGTCTACTCCATTGCCTGACTCGAGAATGACACGTGTGGGCCACTCACAATGCCACATTCTGAACTGGCTGACAACTTTCTATATATCCCCCTTACACTTGCAAGTGTTAGATATACATAACTAAATGAGTACATCTGAATAGAATCCGTGATTCATGAATATTTATTTGCCATATGTTTACACTGACTTCATCTACACCTTATCACCTTGGGAAATAGTCCAATTCGCATTCCCATGATCACATCTGATAAACTTTCATTATAAATGAATTTGTTTTCTCATTTCTTAAATTATGCATATCCAATTGGCTAAAAAGCGTTCATACCTTGTCTTTGATGATGTTTTTTTTGTTTTGTTTGTTGTTTATTGTCGCACTCCATATTCCAGCTATATGACAGCTGTCTGTAAATAATCGAGTCTTGACCAGACAATCCAGTGATTAACACAATGAGCATCGATCCACGCAACTCGGATCGATGACATGCATCAACCAAGTCAGCGAGCCTGACCACCCGATCCCGTTAGTCGCCTCTTGCGACAAACATAGTCACCTTTTACGGCAAGCATGGGTTGCTGCATATCAGTGATATATATATATACTCAACAACAAAAGTTCCTGTGATACCAATATTTTATTGTATTTTTCAAACAAGTAATGTTTGGTTTTCAATATTGTAGTACATGTATGGAATCAAGTCACAAAAACGCAACTGCTACAGAAAAGCATGCATTTCATGCAAAAGTTGACTTTTATGCAAGCTCCATGCATTTCACTACCCAAGAATTGATATAAAAAAACATGTGCGTTAACGGGATTCCATATGCATTGTTTATCATCGTGCTGACCAACCACTCAGAAAATTACGCAATTATTCAACATTACGAAATGCCACGCCTGTCCGAAAATGAGCGTCTGCGGGCCATTGGTATGCTTGAAGCAGGAGCGAGTCAACGTGATGTTGCAAGACAATTTAACGTCCACAGAAACACAATTTGGTCAGTCAGAGACCATCCTCGGAGTGGCAGCTAGGCCACGCGTAACCAATAATCGACAAGACAACTGGATTCGAACAACACACCCATGAAATCGATTCCAGCCAGCATCAGTGACTTCAAGAAGCATCCCTGGCCTTCGACGAATATCTTCACACCGTACGTCGTCGCCTCAGATGTGCAGGGATTGTCGCCAGAAGACTCGCCAGACGTCCCATTTTGACAGGAAACATTACATTGGGAACAAGTTCTATTCACTGACGAGTCTCGTTTTCACCTCAGCCACAGCGATGGACGGATTCGAGTGTACCGACGTCGAGGTGAACGTTATGTCAATCATTGTGTCATGGAAGAAGATCCGTTCGGGGCGGCATCGTTATGGTATGGGGTCGGATTACAGCAAGACAGAGGACCCGTTTGATAGTTTGTCCATTGACGAGATCATCGGCCCTGTTGTTCTACCGTTTTTGCGTCATCAGGGCCCAGGCATTACCTTTCAACATGATAACGCCAGGCCTCATATTGCTCGACTTGTTCAGGATTCCCTTCATCAAAATAACGTGAATGTCATCCCCTGGCCGGCTCGCTCCCCTGATCTCTCACCAATCGAGCACATGTGGGATGAGATGGATCGGCGCCTTCAACGTCATCCACGTCTTCCACAGACACTCCAGGAACTTCGAAACATGATCCTGCAGATATGGACAGATATCCCACAGGATTTTGTGCGACGCCTGGTCCATTCCATGAGACGAAGATGTGTTGCTTGCATCGCAACCAGAGATGGACACACACGCTATTGATTTGTAAATTGACATTTTGGCATGTTCATGTTTTTTTTATGAAATCACGCATTTTCTGAAGTCACTATGGCAAATTAAAACATTTGAACACTTACAGGAGTCTTTTATCTGTTGCAAACCGAAATTGTTTCAGATTTTGTAAAAAAACATAACTTTGCATTAAATCTTATTCAATGTCACAAGAACTTTTGTTGCTCATTGTATATATATACTTAAAAGCGACAAAACCTTTCCCCCAATTAGGACGAACCCGACTGAATCATAGGCAATCTTTTATGAATCACTATCAAAGAGTGATGATACCGGGTGTCCGCGATACAGTGAACGTTTTCTGCCCAACTGGTGGCACCCGTCACAAACACACGCAAAGGCAAATCAAATGTTCACCTGAACAAACATGGCAACTGTAACTAAACCTTTGACTCAAATGTAAATACAGTTTAATTTGTACAGATCCTACAATGTGTAGATGTATCGGACATAACAGTGTCTACAGTTGAATATAGTAGCTAAAGATGTTAATCATAACTTGATCGTTCATTCCCATTCGACAGCCTCTGTGGTCTAGTGGTAGAGCGTCCGCCTGGAGAGCAGATGGTCCGGGGTTCGATTCCCGGCCGCGTCATACCACAAGACGTTAAAAGATGGTACTTGTTCTTACCATGTCTGGCGCTCGGCATTAAGGACCCAAAACAAGGACTGGTCGGCTGTGAGTCAGTATACTGTTTCTGAGTGGGGTATTCATGTTAAAACTGCGGCATGGTACCTCAGTGAGCTAGCACAATATATCGGTATTACAAGCAGCCACTCTGACACACACTTGCATGCACGTCGCAATAATCTTGGACGCGACGTTAAACCCAATTTCACCTCACCTATTCACAGATGCGAACCGGACACGCTGCATAGTGATCACGTGACATATCACTTCCGATGTTAATCGTGTCAGTTGATTTAAAGCTGCACTCAAGGTAAGCGATTCAGTTTCTGAATGGAAGATGTGAGGGACATATATTATAGCAATGAAGAATCCGCGTTTGCTACTATGGCAACAGCATAGGTCCGTTGAAGTCAATCGTTACTTGATAACTGATGCTGGGACCTGTACTCACACGTGTAGATAGGCTATGTTGGCATTCTTCACACTGATAAGGAACATTTAAACATTGCCTCGATCCCCTATGTATGTACAGTAGCGATTTTGAGCTTACCGCTGGTCATATTATTGAAAGCCATAGTGACCTACACTCGTGGAGTTCTACTTGTGATCAATTCCTTCGCTAAGTATAGGACGTACCCCAATCATCTATTCGGTGGTGATTATTAACGGGGTTTTTCTTCTTGGTCTTCTTGTCGAATTTGCTGATGGTAACTAATACAATACTATCCTGTCTTCAGAAAATATGGTATGAATTATTTTGAATAATATGTCTTTCATCTGTCCCGTGAGGAATCAAATGAAGTAGGTCAGGCGTAATGGATTCTGCCCTTGGTTTCTCGCCATGGTGCATTCACACACGTATATTAAGCCTTCTTAACGCGACCCAGATTGAGGGGTTTATAAAATAAGTGAAGTACTTTCTCAAAGCCCGAAGGCGTCATCCACGCTGAACTTTGAATGCAACATAGAATCTCGTCCACGTGAACAATAATCTGTTTCGCCATGGAGTTTCAACGACAGAAATATATATGCTGTAAACTTTATGTCGGAACTATAATGTCCTTATACCAGGGATGTGTGACGGAATAAACAAGAACCAAAACACACATGTTGACGCGTCTGAAACATTACTACAGCCACAAGCAATACCCGGTATTATATGGCAATCTCTGTATCTATAGATGTCAAACGTTAAGTATTATGATTGTTTGATATGATTTTCAGTTATCCATTCATGTAGTTTTCATTGCAATCCTGCCTCTTACGCCTAACGTAGGCTGTTGTTTAGGATAACCAAGATTTGTTTTTCTGTGGTATTGATTTTCAGATTCAATTCACATATTTCTTAAATTGAGACTTCACACTTCCATGAGATTTGTTTCCAAACAGAGAGGGGCCGCCTCCGAGGTCTAGTGGTAGAGTGTCTGCCCGGAGAGCGGAAGGTCCGGGGTTCGAATCCCGGACGCGTCATACCAAAAAACGTTACAAGATGGTACTTGTTGTTACCCTGTCTGGCGGTATTAAGGGGCTAAAACAAGGACTGGTCGGCTGTGAGTCAGTATACTGTTTCTGAGTGGGGTATTCATATTAAAACTGCGGCATGGTATCTCAGTGGGCTAGCACTATAAATCGGCTTTAGTCCGGACTAGTACAAGCAGCCACACAAACACACACACGTACATGCACGTCGCTATATAAGTGCAATAATCTTGGACGCGACGTTGAACCCCATTTCACCTCACCTCACCTCCAAACAGAGGGGATGAACACAGTGTACAAAAGTGCTGTCTGTATTTCCTATCTGATTTGTAATATAGGAGTTTTATTTGTTCAACACTTTAAGACTGTTTTTAATATTTGAGATATACCAATATTCATAATTATTCACGGCCCGAAGCTGAGCCATATGTATCTGGGAGGTGACAATAGTTATGAGCATGGGCATATTATCCTCAAAGCATTGGTATGTAGTCTTTTCAAAAGACACCATTGTGAGATTATTTTTCTTTTCGAATATTCTGAAATTTATACCTTAACAATGTTTAACTATGAAATAATGTTTAGGATTATCTTTAACAACAGAGCGCGCAAGGATATATCGGCATTCAACTTTAGGACTAAATCTGTTGTGAAGTATATTTACGAAATCTCAATGAAATCAGTACCGGTATTTTATATTTTCGTATCGCCATAATTTCAAACATGAATGAATTATCTTCATATTGTAAATTGATCAAGAGCTGCAACTATTTAAGAAATACCGCCACTGTATACAGGAGAGGTGATCTTTATTTTATATTATTTGATTCCTTTATATTACGTTGTAGCCTTGCCATGCTGGTGACAAATAGTAATGCCGTTAATCTTCAGAGTTAGGATTATCATATATCTAGATTAATGCGTTTGGATTAATGTCCTTCTTTATAAAGACAGTAGTAATCGCCTAGAAGAGGTTTCTGGATTAACAGGTTCACACTGACATGTTCAATCAATCAATTTATGATATGTACTTTTAGGCCTCAGGCCTTTGTCTGTGAACCTTATGGTACAGGCTGAATTGCAGTTCACCGTACATTTCTTTCCATGTGTGCATTGTACAAATATTTTGCGAGATATGTAACGATGTTCGAGTTTGGGGATGTCATCAACATGTTAAATTTATGAATGTTAGGATAAAGATAAATCTTAGTGTTAATGTACAGTTGTCTAAACTGTACGTATGCCGGTAGACCAACATCTAGTCTCTGAAATAAACATATCGTACAAAAGAAAATAGTTGATAAATTATTTTAATAAAAAAAATTAGTAAAAAGGAGCCCAGAGATTCTCTTCATTTTCAGATACTGCAGAAATCTAGACTTGCCAAACATTTTATCAGGGTCTGTAAGACGGGTTTGCTGGACTCACTAAGAGAAAATGACATTCATTTTCAACGCAGTTTAATTTCAAAGTTTACATTTTCTTAAATTTCTTGGTATATTGAAGTGACACCCACTCTTAATTTTCAGGTCATGACAACTTTCAGAATTTATAGAAAATGTTAACGGGATTATTCATGTCACGTGGTTAAACATACACCTCTTGGTGTGTCTTTTTTAGATAGATTACAATACCAGCGTATAGTAGTTTGATAGTGCTGCATAACACATGTTCATGTGTCGGAATCATGCAATCGATTGTGCAAATGGCAGACATGTCTTATGAATATGGAAACGGCTTTGTCGCTATTATTCACATCAATATGCGGGATATCTTTACGTTTGGCTGGTTGCCAACTGTGTCTTATCACAAAGGTGGTGTGTGTATATGTTTGGGGTGGGGTAAGTGGGATTGTTAAGAGCGACGACCTTTGTCCGGACGCTCGTATGCAACTTGGTTAAGAATTCCTTAAGATGTGCCTAATCACATAGGTGGTGTGTGCATATGTTTGGGGTGGGGGAATTGGGCTTATTAAGAGTGACGACCTTTGTCCCGACGCTCGTATGCAACAGGTTTATGTATTCCTCAAGATGTGATGTTTCCTTCGCCATGGGCAACCGTTTTTATAGATTATTAGCTTCTGTTACTCAATCAAACCAAGAACTGTTTTGAAAATAAAATAAAATAAAATTAAAAATTAAAAAGGTGGAAGTGTCTGCACACTCAGTGTGATACACATTGCGGGGATATAGGTCAGCTATCGTCACACACCGTTAACCCGCAACACATTGGTCCCAATGGCGGGCCAGGCGTACTGAGCCCTCTTCTCATACAAACAGAATTCACCAGTCAGCGAAGTGAGTCATTTCAATCTATATACATGTTCGCGTCTCACCATGGCTGTTTCAGCAGTTGTTTTTACGCCCCATATAATACACTGTGGCTATTAAATCAGTTCTTCTTACTCCCTATATTGTAGTGTTGCTATTGGAATTTGGCGATTTAATGAGGTGTCATTTGTGCAAAGTGTACGTGAAATGTATTTCGTTACACTAGTAGTCCCATTGGAGCCAGATTTATATACCTATACTGCTACTACAGAGGGAAGTTTTTATGCAAAAATGATGATGCAATTCAACGAACGCCATGAGATTGAGTTAAATTGGCTCTAGCTCATCACCACCTGGAGCCAATCAATGATACCACAGAGGGAATTTTTAGTACAAAATCCATGATGAGACTAAACTAAATTGTAATGAAAATATTCTCTATTATTTTTACTCATACACATACCATTATTTTTAACAAAGTGATATTCAACATTTTTACTAAGTTCTTCATTCATTTTACTAGGAGAACAGACTATATACTCTTCTTGGTAATTGGGAAGAAACAATTGATGACCGTATTTGGTTGGTTTGACATCATTGATATAATATAAACCTTGTGGTAATTCTCTCCATTTGATAGTTTTGTCCCTGAGCATAAATGCTTCGATAGCTTTTTCAAGTTCTTCCTTTGTTGGTTTGTAATTCTCCATTATTATATATTCATGTAAGCATTCGTTTATATGAATGTTTGATTTTTTTATGCGGTGCGATCCAACGATAGGAAGCAATCTATTTTTAATCTCCAACCAGTTGTTTGGTTTTGCCACGAATAATTGAAGCGCTTGTTGTATCCCCTGTTCTAGGAACCTTTTTTTCTCATCTTCGCTAATACCACTGGTCTTACGAGAATTTGATCGAATCTCCTGCTTCCTTGCGTTGTATTTGGTGAGTTCTGACATCACTAAACGAAACTCCTCCTCGGATATCTTACAATCAGCCAGTGCTGTTGAAATATGATCCTCAATGCTGTTTAACCTTGCTTCAGTGAGTATGAGAATATTATCATGTTTTAATGCTTTCTTTTGCAACTTAGGAGAAATAAATTTTATAGCTATTCCTGCCAGTCCTGAGATTTGGGCGGCTATTTCCATGCCAAGCACGATAGGCGCGGCGATTATTATTGATAATAAACCAACACTGGCTACAACGAGTCCCATGCCAGCTGTTACAAGTGCAGCGTCAACTCCGTCGAGAGCATTCACGGCTCTGTGATACTTTTTATACGATCCAAGTCTCATCTCCCTCTCCTTCTCTATTCCATGTTTTATGTCGCTTATTTGATGTAATCGAAATCCATCAACAGTATCCATCTTTTCAGACACTTCATCGAGTGATGGATATAAACTCATAGCGTATATAATTATATCATATACTAGTCTTATTCTGATGCATCCCCAAACAAGACTTCAATAATAATTGTAGAATGATCGGGTATATCATTCAAGTTATCTTTTATATCATTGAATTCAGTAACAAAATTTTAACTAACATTTTTTACTGCCTGACGACTCAGTAACATATGACCTGGGTTTTCTGGTAGGGGAGAGACTAACACACTTTTTCGATTTGAGGGGATACAAGCCCCGAGTACGATCCCACTATTTATTATCTTAGTTAAATTATGTGCCTTACCCATCATCACATACGGTTGGGTAAGGACGATATTCAGTAGCCACTCGATTTTTGCTTCAATCATAGTCCATTTATTATCATCGTTGTGAGTAAGATTGTATGAAGTGGTTTTATTGAGTCTACTAATGTCGCCATCATTTCAATCTCCTCGATTAACTGGGAATGCAACTTCTTTCCGCTTGTATACATTATCTTGTAAGTGTAAAGTGTATAACCTGCCATCGGTCCTGGGTTTACTGAATCCTTCTGTGTCTCAGAGATTGGAAAGCCCATTGTATTACATTGTCTAAGGGCCTGATGAATCAACCATTATTTATGATATGGAGTGTTACACTCAAGTATCCTATATGTACAGGTTGATGTTTTAAATCTAATACAGAAATTTTGAGGTCTTAAATAATACCCTGCTTTGATTTTTATATTGTAATGATGAGAAAGATTCCGTTCTACCGCTATTATTTTTTTCAACTTTGACTGGAATAGCTTAGTAGAGTTGAAGGACTTTCGAGTTGAATAGTATCCGTTGTACTTATGGTTGCACAACTCTTTATAGGGAACTAAATCGGGTGATGTAACTCCATACCATGTTAAGTTGGGTGTTATTAATATTGCTCGTCCTCTACTATGTCCAAGAGTTTCTGCTATGTTCTTTTCAAGAACTATTTGCTTTTCTCCAGCTTTTAAAATCAGCATCCCATTCAACTCATTATATTTTTCATCTTTAGATAGCTATCAGCAGAGTTGAAGGAATCTCGAGTTGAATATTATCCGTCTTACTTATCTTATCAAGTGAGTGAGTGAGTGAGTTAATATTTAAAGTCACATCGGCACTATTTCAGCCATATCATGACTTGAACAAGTTAAACATTTATATTATATATAAAAACCTGTCGCCGAAGGACAGTACAACAATTAGCAATATATCACAGATTATAATTTTAAAAACTAATTTTAGAGCAATAAAACGATCAAATTAAATCAGACGACACAGTATAAAAACGGGCTGTAGATCGCCAGCAACCAAAGCTAGGCCACCATACTAGGGACCATGGGGACTTACGGTACTTCTGCTACCTACATGGTCCCCAGCAGGATTTACACCATCCCTCGGGCTACTGGCGATGATCAGAAAGATTAGCCAAACAGTTAAAATCAACAAAAATGCTACGATTAAAATCACAGCAAAATGAAAAGATACTTTGAATGATACCGGACTTACGTACCTTCCCAGGGGGACAATTGTTTTACGATACGTCAACCCCCTGTGAAGATACAGCCACTAACAATCCAAGTCATGAATTCAATTTACCAAATTAAAATCACTTTCTATATACTATACATATTATAATCAAAATTTGTCTATTAATTCTATTTCTTTGAAAAAACCGATGAGTAAATGAGCACTGATACTAAAAAGATCCTTGATGGACGAAACTTTGTAATACTTATCCCTTGTAATGGAAAAATCAATACAGTCAAGCAGGACATGCTTGACTGTGATTCTCTCATCACAAGGGATACAAAACGGAGGATCCTCACCTTTTAATAGATATTCGTGTGTATATCTTGAATGGCCAATACGACACCGTCGTAAAATGACCTCTTCAAATCTGGACTGACACCCCAAGTAGGTGTAACCGAGAGTTGGCTTAATTTGATGTAATTTATTGATACCTACTTGGGTGTCCCACTTCATTTGCATAAGATCTCTGATGTAACATCTGATCACAGGTTTATAATCACTGTATGGAAGTAGAAGTGGTGTCACAGATTTGTTGAGGGCTGCTTTAGCAGCAGCATCAGCCATTGTGTTGCCTTTTATGCCCACATGACTGGGCAACCAACAAAAGACGATGTCGTATTGGCCAGTTGAAAGATCATTATAAAGTTCTAAAATGTTTAAAATGATTGGATGACTAGAAGAGACTTTTTTTAGTGCCTGGAGACAAGATAAAGAATCAGAAAAGATTATAAATCGTTTATATACAGATTGTTTTTGAATGTATCCCAAGGCTGTAAGGATAGCATTGGCCTCAGCAGTGAATATAGAGCTATTATCTGGTATTCTGGACGATAAATGTTTTGATCCAATGATGGTGGCAGATGCTACTTGGCCACCATCCTTGGATCCATCAGTAAAGATTGAACGGTGAGTGTCGTATTTATTTCTTAATTGTAAACATGCTTGTTGATATACGAGTGGATTGGTCTCAGATTTTATAAAACGTGTGAGGGAAATGTCTACTTCTGGCCTCACCAACTGCCAGGGAGGAGAAGACAAAAGGCGGTAAGGAGAGATGAGATCTAAATCTATATGGGCAGCAATAACATTTGATTTAATCCGAATTCCAAGTGGGGGAACCAGCTTTGGTTTCCTCATAAACAGTTCTTCATATTGAGGATGAAAAACGGAGTCATATGCAGGATTAGAAGGGTTAGAGTGCAATTTTGTGATATATTGAAGAGATAATTTAATACGGCGTAGTTTCAAAGAGGGTTCATCAGCCTCGACATAGAGACTGTCAACAGGAGAAGTTCTAAAAGCACCAAGGCACAGTCTAAGTCCTTGATGGTGGATTGAATCAAGCTGTTTTCAATTACTCTTGCAAGCTCCAGCATACACAATGGAGCCATAGTCTAATTTAGAGCGGATTAATGATCTATATAAGTGAAGGAGGGATGTCTGATCCCCTCCCCACTTAGAATTCGAGACGACTTTCAACAAATCTAGGGCCTTCAGGCATTTAGTCTTTAAATATTTAATACATGGCAAAAACGTCAAATGGTGGTCGAAAATCAATCCCAGAAATTTGGCCTCTTTTACAACCTTAATTGGAGTACCATCTAAAGAGAGCTCTGGGTCGTTATGGGTTTTATATTTCTGACAGAAATGTATACAATTTGTCTTTGTCTGTGAGAACTTAAAGCCATTCTCAAGACACCATTTCTGAATTTTATTAAGACGCAACTGTAACTGTCTTTCAATTGTACGCATATTTTTACCACGACATGAAATATTAAAATCATCCACAAACAATGACCCATCGATTGAGTCATGTAATACTTTAGATAAACTATTTATTTTTATGCTAAACAAGGCCACAGACAAAATACTGCCTTGTGGAACCCCCTGATCCTGATTATAATGATCAGTCAGGGTTGATCCAACACGAACTTGAAATTGTCTGTCAGTTAAAAACTGTGATACAAATTGAGGCAAGCGGCCTCTTAAACCAAAGTCATGTAAATCTTTTAAAATACCATGCTTCCAAGTGGTATCGTAAGCTTTTTCAAGATCGAAAAAGATAGATACAGCATGTTGTTTGTTTATAAAAGCATTTTTAATGAATGATTCTAAACGAACTAAATGATCAATTGTACTTCGGTTTTTACGAAAACCGCATTGGATATCACTGATTAAATTGTTGGTTCGTAAAAACCAAACTAAGCGATAATTCACCATGCGCTCCATGGTTTTACAAACACAGCTAGTTAATGAAATAGGTCGGTAATTGCATGGATCTGTATGATCCCTGCCAGGCTTTGGTATGGGTACAACGATGGCATTTCTCCACGAAGGAGGAAAATGTCCCGTTGTCCAAATATCATCAAAAATATTCAGTAGTGTTGTAAAAAAAGATTCAGGCAAGTGTTTTAGAAGCTGATAATGGATATCATCAGCACCAGTTGCAGTATCATGAGCTTGAGCTAAAGCATTGTTTAGCTCATGTAGTGAAAATACTTCGTTATAATCTTCGCCATTGTCGGAAATAAAATTGACTTTTTTCCTTTCTTGTTGTTGTTGATACTTCTGAAACTTTGGATTATAGTTTGACGAAGAAGAATGATTGGCTAAAGTTTCACCCAGTTTGTTTGCAATATCTGATTTTTCTGTCAATAAATTATTGTCATCTTTGAGATGATGAATACTTGATTTGGAACCTTTGTCTGTGATTGACAGATCTAATGCAGTGTACGTACCTGTTGCAGGATGTAAATATGTGTTCGAGCCGTCGTTGAAGATGCATAGATTATTGTTAGCAATAAAATCCTCAAGGATTTTCCCTTTATTATTTGAAGTGGAACTTCCCCATAGAGGGTTATGCCCATTAAGATCACCCATGATGATACAGGGCTTAGGGAGTTGGTCAAATAAATCCTGAAGGTCAGACTGCTGCAAATTTGAGGATGGAGAAATATATAGGGAACAAAGTGTTAAAGTTATTTGTAGAGTAAGACGGACAGCAACAGCCTGAAGGTTACACTTGAGATGAACAGGACTGTGGATGATGCCCTGCCTCACCAAAATGGAAGCACCGCCAGTGGCTTTATCACCAGGAGGTGAAAAAGAATGATAAGAATTGTACTGACGCAATTCAAATTTATCAGTATGCTTAAGATAGGTCTCTTGTAAACTAAAAGCTGATGGTTTATAGTCTTGTGCTAATAATTGAACTTCATTAAAATTATTCCTAAGTCCTCTGCAATTCCACTGAATTAATTTAGGACAATGTGTCATGGTGGTTCTATGGGGGATCTCTCACGGGCACGTGAGGAAGAAGGACTCCTACTATTGCTCTGGGACGATGGTGTTACATCCATGTCCAGAGCACCAAAGGAGTTTTGGAGAAGAACCTCTAAAGACGAGGATTTTATGGTAGTCTGTTTTCTGTTATTTTTTTTCTTTCTTTTCTTGTTAGAGTAGGAACGGCAGATTTGATATTAGCTGGTTCTGCAGCCTCTGGCTCTTTAGGACCAGACTCAACATCAGATTCATCAGTCAGCGGTTCAGATGAGCTTATTGTTTGAGTCGAAGAACTATTGGAGGTTATGACAGAAGATATCCTAACAGGTTGATCTGACGTAATCCATGTCAAATCAGTCTGGATAGAAATTGACACTGTGGGAGGAGTTGAAGGAGTAGAGATAGCTGTAGCAGCAGAATAGGTTCTGGTCAGTGGAGTTTGAGGAGATTGATTTTCAATAAGCTTCTTAGCTTCGTAAAACGAGATATTGTTCTCATGTTTGAGTTTCAGGATTTTTGATTGTTTTTGCCATTCAGGACATAATCTTGATGAAGCCAGATGTTGACCTTTGCAGTTTACGCATTTTATGTCAGCTGTACAGTCGGTGTTGTCGTGGCCATCACCACAGCGTTGACAGACGACGGAGTGAACACAAGATTTCGATCCGTGTCCAAACTTTTGGCACTTGAAACATCGGAGTGGATTGGGGACATACACCTCCACTCCGATGTTAAGATAACCAGCTTTAATACATGTAGGTAGGGTGGACAGTGCAAAAGTTAGCATATAGGTGTTAGACGGGATGGTGCCACCGTCTCTAGATTTCATTGTAAAGCGCTTAACTGCAGTTACCCCTTGACTTGTCAATTCATCTGTAATGTCTTGCTCCGACATGTCCGACAGGCAACGAGCTCTGTCTCGAACAATGCCTCGGCAAGAATTCAAGGTTTTGTGCACGGAGACAGCAACCTCAATATTAGCAAATGTAGTTAAAGATAGCAGATTCAGAGATTGCTGTCTACGTGAACACTCAACAAGTAGAGCTCCACTACGAAGCCGTGTCACATTTTTAACCTCTCCGCATATTCCTGAAACAGCTTTTGAAATAGCGAAGGGATTAAGCTTCAAGGGTTCTTTATCAGCTGCCTCGATCACAATAAATCGTGCCCAGGAGTCAAGTCCACGAGATAATTTATCATTTTGATCAGTGTCACCTAGATCCACATGTCTACGTTTTGATCGGTTTGAACCAGGGTATTGGTGAGACATGATGAAAAAAAGTAATTCAGCACCCCTGCTCCCTACCCACCACAGATAGTTACAAAGAACGGTGTTTTGGTGCAACGGATATCCAAGATGCAAACACCAGGGATACAGGGATGTTATACTCCAGCAAATATGACGCAAATAGCAATATTTGTATACCAAATTAAATGCCAGGCTGGCTCGGCCCATGACAAGAAATTGGACACATACCGAATTTGGAGGTCAAGATCACCAGATTGGCCCATGAGCCATCGCCTTCAGGCATAAGACTCTAGGCAAATTGTTACATTAATAGTTTGAGAATTCACGCATGTTATACACAACCAAGTCAAAATAATACATTTATAAAAATCACGTGTGTGCATACACAATTTCATGCACAGGGCCTGGCGTGACCAGCCGATTGATAGGACCGGGCCCATCCCACCACCCGTCTAGGTGAAGCAAGGGTCGAAGTAGTGTGTTGGGCAAAGGAACACCGTTCCTGGAACCAGCGCCCTCAACCACCAGACTCCCGTCCTCCGCCGACACAGGGACGCAACCCACGGCAAACAGGTTGCCCATTTTAGTCGCCTCATACGACCAGCAATGGGAGGCTGTGGAAATATTCTGCCCCGGTTCCACACGGGGGAAGAGCGATTAGCGCCACCCAGCACTCACCACGAGGAGGCTGCTCTTCACGAGTGCCTTATCTTATCAAGATTGACGCACAACTCTTTATAGGGAACTAAATGTTAATTTATTTCCATGCACTGTTTCGTTGTGTTGTATTGATGTCTTTCTTACTATTAAGTATTTTTCAAGTCCAAGTGTATCTGATATGTTCGGAGCAAGATTTTTACGCTTTTTTCCAGTGTTTAAACTCAGCATCCCATTCGACTCATTTTGTGTGAGATTGGCTCCCCTAGGTTTCAAAATTTCATCATTGAGTGAGCATACGCTGTAATACCCATCAGGTCTAACAATGCGATTGTGATCAATACCTACTCTACTATAAAAAAACTCATTATTATCCCTCGCTCCAATTATATTGGCCGGAAATACGTTACAAAACATAGAGCGACTTCAAGTTGACCAGCTGAGTTATCGATAGTATGAAGCAGTTGAATAGACTGACCATTTGTTATTCCTGGGAGTGTAACATACATATTAAATATACAAAGATTCTATATAATACCTTAATATGAAATCAACCATTATTGATAATATTGAGTGCTACACTCAAGTATCCTATATGTACAGGTTGGTGTTTTACATCTAATACGGAAATTATGAGGTCTGAAATAATACCCCGCTTTTAATTTTTTATATTGTAATGTTGAGAAAGATTCCGTTCTACCGCTATTATATTTTTCAACTTTGACTGGAATAGCTTAGTAGAGTTGAAGGACTTTCGAGTTGAATAGTATCCGTTGTACTTATGGTTGCACAACTCTTTATAGGGAACTAAATCGGGTGATGTAACTCCATACCATGTTAAGTTGGGTGTTATTAATATTGCTCGTCCTCTACTATGTCCAAGAGTTTCTGCTATGTTCTTTTCAAGAACTATTTGCTTTTCTCCAGCTTTTAAAATCAGCATCCCATTCAACTCATTTTGTGTGAGACTATGTCCCAAAGGCTTAGAAATTTCCTCATTGAGTGAGCATACGATGTATTACCCATCAGATATAGTGTGCACGTCTCCATTTATCCATATCTGATTATTATATCTCCCAGCACTTATATTGGTCCACCGCGGGTAATACGTTACATCGCAGAAAGCGACTTCAAGTTGACCAGCCGAGTTATCGATAGTATGAAGCAGTTGAAAAGACTGACCCTTTGTTATTCCTTGGATGAAATCGAGTTACATTACGAATCAGTCGATATTAGTAAGTGCCTCTGGTGCTATTTTTTTGTGTTAAATTCCCTGATACCTTTGAAAGATACAGGATCACGGCAACTAGCGATAAAATGGGGTACGATTGGTTTCACAATCCAATGCAATTTTGGCAGAACCAGTTAAACTTTGCCATATGGTGTGCCACAACAGGATGTGGTGTATCTCTTTATGCCCCAGGATTTGAACTAAATGTACTATCAGATCAGACGTATACTTAGAGAACTTAGTGCACCATTACCACAGGATCGAGCATGGCATTCCACAAATAACCCATACCATAAGAGGGCCTTCGAACATATTTGTAATGAATTTAATGTTTCTACAAGTAACGATTGGTGTATTAAAGGATCTAACCATGGTCTAGGTGTTCCGTACAGTGGACAAAGAACTGATAAAGTAGAAAGTGATGATTTAGTTAAAACAACTCATCAACCATTTATTCTATTTAAGTTGTTTTGTAAGAATCTTTTTGTAATCTTTTTGTAAGAATGCATAATCTTTATCATGGCTGGCAACTTTCGAGTAACGATTGGAGAGGTTCTCTTATGCGTTTTAAGGGTGGGTTAGCTTATATTGTTACAAAATGTGTGCAACTAAAAGATACCTCAAACGCTTGCAATGAATTTCTTAATGATAAAACAGAAAATAATTTTACTAGCCGAGGAGTTGTAAGAGTTAATGAATCAATAAGAACTAATGAATGGGCAATTTTTGGTGCATAATTGCAAACACGAACGGAAATAATTGGTTCTGGGACAGCGCTCGATGTGCAAAAACAGTTTGTCGCAAACGTAGAGGATGCTGTTAATTCACCTGTTAACATACCATCTTCTATAAATCATTATCAAGATGTATAACAGTACGCTCAATGCAAAGTAAACTACCTTTATGCGCCAGGACCATGCATGTCTCTGAGTAATATGGAACATAAGATCGGTCAAGTGATAGGCTATAATAATAAAATTGTTATTGCTACCGATCAACAAAAACCAGGTATAAATTCAGATATTAACACGGAATTAATAACGCAAACAAACAACGGCAAAACGGGAGTAGTCAAGCCACAGACACCACAACAGCCATCTACTGATGAACAACCACAAGCGTCACCACATATTGTCACATAAAATCAACAACATATCGATGAAAGAACAGTCCTTATACACTCACGTGCAAAAGAAACGTCCCCAAAGTTAGAATTATATTATAATTGTTGAATATAGTCAAAAACATGAAAAACAGTTCGGAACACATTGCCCAAACACACCAATGCATGGTATCTCAAGGAAATTCACGTGCTGCATGTCAGAAGCGGGTAAAAATGACTTTATTCAGTGAAATTCCCTGCATGTGCAGGAAATCACCCATATGAAGATCAGTTATAAAACCCGTTTGAAACTATTCTTTGCAATGATCAGCGTCTGAAACACCCACAGAACATGCCTAGATTAACTGTGGAACAGAGACAAAGAGCGATTGGAATGTTGGAGATGGGGGCAACTCACGGCCATGTTGCAAGAATCATGGGCTGCGCAAAAAGAACGAGTAGCAGACTAGGCACACGTTACAGACAAACTGGCAGGACAGCAGACAGGCCAAGGAGCGGTCGACCAAAAGTCACTACGCCACAAGAAGACCGTTATCTATGTACGCTTCATTTTAGGAACAGATTCCTCACTGTGACGTCATCATCAGCGCATAGCCTTGGTCATCGTGTCAGCAGGTGGACCGTCTCGAGACGATCTGTGAGCGAGGAATCAGAGCCTACAGACCGTTAAAGGGCATGACGTTAACACTGTAATATTGACGTCGAAGATTGGCATGGGCAAGACGTGTTCGTCAGTGGCAGCAACGAAACTGGCAAAGAATCCTTTTCAGCGACGAGAGTAGGTTCCAGTTGAACAGAGCTGACGGCCGAAGACGTGTCTACTTCCGGCGTTGGGAACGGACGGCACGTTGTTGCGTTCAGGAAACGGAACCATATGGTGGAGGGAGTGTGATGGTTTGGGGAGGCATTTGTGGGAAAACCAAGACCGACCTCATTATCATCGATGGCAACCTGACAGCCCGTCTGTATATTGATGAAGTTCTGCAGCACCATGTCCTGCCTTTCCTCCAGCAATATCCAGGAACCTTGTTTCAGCAAGACAATGCCACACCACACGCCGTAGCTGTCACAACTGCCTTTCTCAACGCCAACAACGTGCCCGTCCTGCCTTGGCCACCAAGATCCCCAGACATGTCTCCGATAGAACACTTGTGGGACCATCTTGGACGTCGGATTCGACAACTTCCACACCTCCGTTGACGAGAAATGCACTGGCTCAGGCACTGCAGAGAGAATGACGTCAGATCACCAATCACGTGATCAGAAGACTTAAACACTCGGACCGACGACGTGTTCTGGCATGTATCGACGCTAGGGGTGGACATACGCGGTATTGACAGTCTGCATTCCAATTTCAACCTCTGTGTTTTGTGATTTGCCGCTTTGGCTTGTGCTCGAATACTGGACAATCGACCCCCTTGTGATAACATTGACTCTACAGCTGTTCCATTTAACATGTTCTTTTAATTTCTGTCACACATGTTTTACATACCTTTTTGTTATTCATATAAAACGGCATTATCTATTCGTGTTTGTGTTTGTGTTTGTGTTGTTTGTTAGTTGAAAAATGTTTGGAGACGTTTCTTTTGCACGTGAGTTTAGTAGGTGGAGTAGGCTGGTTTACTTATGATTTGGTTAAATAGTTCTTAATGAACTGATTTAGATAAATAGTTCTTAACGAACTGTTTTAGATCGATTGTCTTTAGCGGATACGTACAACAGGCCAGCAATTGCTACGATCAGTGCCCACATGTTTTTATTAAGCCAAGTTGTTAACGCGTTGTCTTTGCTAATAAATTCAAGAGCCAGGAAACAATACTCCCCATTATACCTGGAAGTGCAGACGCGTCTTTCCCAGCAAGCTGTCCCAGTGCTTCTCCTAATGCTTTTAAATGCTTTTTTATCCACTCTTTTACAGAACCTCTATCACTAGGGGGTGTGTCACCCTCCTGTACCACCACCTCCGGTTGATGCGAGAGTCAAAGTCGATATAATAAATGCCAATGCGGTAAAAAAATACTGGCAATGGTTATCCCCTGTTCTCTGAACAATGTTTTAATTTTATCGGCAAGTGTATCATCGTTGAGGACTTGATCGACAATTTCTCGAATTGGACTAATTTGTGAACGAAGTGCCTTTCTATTACTGGAAGCCACTTCGCAGCGGACCAATCATTCGTCTTCTAAGTTACACAATCTTTCTGCCAAGCGGCGTCTACTGAATGCATCAGCCGCCTGTTCAAGTTTTTTTTCTCATAAGCTATATGCTTGTCGAGTTCAGATAGCTTGGCTATATTATTGATGAGTTCTCCCTGCATTGTTTGCATAGCCTGTCAAGACCTCATAATTCACTAATACTGAACTCCGGGGATGGTACCTATAACTAGGAATTATAGTAGTAGGTATGAAGAACCTTGGTAGTTTTCGCAGAAAATATTTCTCATGAGATAGTCTCGAAACCTAGTTCATTACGAACAGTGTTGATGCCATATTTACTGGCTATCATAGACAAGGCTAGGGGCTTACGAGAATGAGAATTCATGATACCAATATCCAGAGAGCCACGCAGTCGCAATATTCCTTTACTATCTATCGTAAACTTTGAATAGTCACGACCAATAGGAATTTCTTTTAAGGCATCATAATAATCATTAACGGTTGATTGCAAAAGTTCATTGTTAAGATTCATAACGCTGGTTTCATCAGAACCCTCTTCGATTGTACGGATTATCCAAGTTAACTAGATTAAAATCATCAATTTTTTATATTAAACATAAGGTTAGATAATTTCAATATAACAATGGTTTTGCAATACGGACGCAAGTTAAACCCACAACGTAGACTTCTGGATCCATTTGGGGATAACCCAAGTACCATTGAACAGAATCAAACACTGCTGGTTCGCTTTCCAAATCTCGGCGTACACGATGTACGCCCCCGACTGGGAACTGCCCCCGACTATCATTTACAATTATGTTAAATTCTGCCAGACGTTAACAGGGAGCTCGTTCAGAACATAGTTAGTGCGATTGTTAAGAAAATCGCGAATAAAATTAGCAGCAATGAAGTTTTGAGTATTGATGACAGCGATGTATACTTCTGTTACATTGATCTCTGGAGAATGAGTAAAGAACGGGAATACTTATGGTACCAAGGTATTTGTGATCAGAACGCATTGAGACTGTGTGTAGATGCTTCCAGTGGTGATAGTATCGTTGTAGAAGATAAGGCTGTTGCTGATGCATTAGTTAACTGATTCTATATTCTGCTCGACTTTGAATTACTAGATAGTCACATGCCCTTCTATGAAGCATCCCTAGGCGATAGCTTAGAATACGAACTCACTTTTAATGACTACAGCAGAGTTATCAAAGTCACTGGGGATGAAACGACTAGCTATTCCATTGACAATATCTCACTGGAGTATGATATGATAACAGATCCTGATTAAGCTAGACAAATTCTTAACCAGTATACCGGAAGTTTAGCCATTTTGTACGATCACGTGCTTCGACATCAAAAGATCACCAGGAACAGAAAAGATACGACGTGGAATATCAATCAAAATGTCCCTGCTAGATCGTTGAAGGGTATTTTAATGTTGTTAGAGGACCCCTCTGATGCATTTGCAAGAGATACTGAGAAGTTCTACAACCCCAAGATTACAAAAGTAGAATTGACCATCGAGGGCGTGCCTAATCAACTATGTAGTCAAGGCATGTGAGCATATCAACAGTGGGATGAGATTAAAAAACTCCCTTCTATAAAACGAAGCCCAGAAGTTAACGTGGTCGTGAAAGATCTGTCTCTCAGGGATGTATTGATGGCTGAGTTACTTACCACGAAGTATGTGCTATGGCTTGACATGCAAACCACAGACGATGACCAACTACAAAGCAGTAAGCGGAGAACAGAAAATGCTAGAAAGGGTGTTACTATGCAGATAACGAAGCTCCAGGAAGCGGCTGGTAAATTAAACATATATTTTACGTGATTATGGACACGCAACTTAATATACAGAATGGACGATTCGTGCAAGCAATCTATTAATGATCTCTTACCTAAAGAACCGCACTGTGCTATCATCTCCGGGCAAATGGGTTGTGGAAAAACAGCTTTTATTCTAGATATTTTAAAAAGTCATTATCAGGATGTTTTCGACCATGTTATTTTTTTGTGCCCTACTATAAACGTCAATAAAACATCCCTATCGAGAGATTGGGTAATGAATGATCCCGGGGTGCACAGAGTTGATCCAGGCGATCGTTTACAAGGCTGTTTACTAGTATGTCACGAAAAATACAAAGGAGAATGTTCTTAGTGCTGGTGACCACAGCTTTAATAACGGCTAGCTATTGTCAATTTAAACATAAGTGCCCACTTACTAATAATGGAGACTCAAGTGACACCACAACAGATATCACAACAAGTGAACGAGGAAATAACCCTGATTGTATCACAAGTGAACAAGGAAATAACCCCGATTGCACAATCACAAAAAGTGAATGAGGAAATACCAACGATTGCGAAATCACAAGCCAGAGTGACTAAGAATCCTCGAAAAATCACAGCTGGTAGGAAGGGTGCGCTAGGGAGGCAGGCAAAACTAATAAACAATTCAAATATTGAACATAGCCTGATTAAAACTTGGGCTCCCTATGTACTAGGGGTTGTTGCTATGGTGGTGGTATGGTTGTTTTTTAAGACCGGAGAAGAGAAAACGTCACCAGCGATTGCACAATCACAACAACAAGTTCAATTAGAGTTAAGCCCTTATATAATGTGATAAAAGCAATGACTACTCCAGTTACAGACGGTAAAATGTAAAACGCCATATATCATTCAGCGGTGGTCAAGCGGCTTCGCCATTGGCTATGCTCGTATAACAAAAATGATTACTAAAGCTACACCACCCAAGGTAGATTATAATGATTATATCGGCATGATGATTCTTTATATAGGATTGGCAATGGCTACAAAAGATATGCTCATCAAACAAGGGCTTATCCCAGAAGACATAATGAAGTAATTAAACATATGAATATTTTATATTCATATAAAACATTTGAATATGGTAACAATTGCGACAATGGGTGGGGCTATTGTTAATGCCTTAGCTTTTTCAGGGAGTATTTTTTTATTTTTCTACTATGAGACGAGAGCAGCGTAAAAGACATAATAAAGCATTTGAACAACTCGAAACAGCCTGGTCACAATGGGCCCGAAATAGGATGTTAAGATTAGATTTTATTAATGATGAACTGCGTAAAGAGGGGCATTCAATTCAAACGTTTAAGGATGTTGAATCTGCCTTGCACGAATACTTCCTTGTTTATGGAAAGAAACTTTATCCAATACCGAGACCAACAATAAATAAGTTTTATACACTGTCAGAGGCTCAGCAAGACTGCGAGATAGTGTTTAAAGTGTTTGGGTTATCAGTCATTGCTATTTTTAGCTACACAATAACTACGCATAATCCATGATCTATTGTGTATCAACCATTAATAATAACCCTGACTGCTAATCTATAAATAGCGCTGACTGGCTGTTCAGCTATGTTGAGCTGACTACTCATGCTACTAATAACCCCGACTGGCTAATCTTTTAATAGCGCTGACAACTATGGCTCATCAGTGGAGATGTGATTTGCATTCAGACAAATGATAAGATAGATGTAAAACCATGAATCTGTGCAGATTTACACTCAAGCTGATTCAATGAAGCCGACAATGTGTGGGTGTTTACTGTGGGATCCATTCTTATTACATCAGAAGGGGAATTATTAATTACGTTTGTTCTGTATGTGTGATAGGGGACAAAGGTCGTTATTGTTTATGTAAGGCACACAACGCTGACTGGGCCAGGAACCAGATTATTTACGCTAGAAAGAGTGAGTGAGTGAGTTAAGATTTAACGTCACATCGGCAGTATTTCAGCCATATCGTGACGAGAAGTACATTAATAATACACATAATTATACGAAATAAAAACCTGTTGACGAAGGACAGTAGAATAACTAGAATATCACAGACTTGATTTAAAACTAGTTGTGAATAATAAAAACAGTAAGCATTAATGAACATCACAATATAAAAATGGGCTAGAAATCGTCAGCCACTGAAAGGAGATCACCATACTGGGGACCATGGGGACTTACAGTACCTTAGCTTCCTGCACGGACCCCGGCAGGATTTATATCATCCCTTCAGTCACTGACGACAGTGTATCAGTTAAGCCTTAGATTAAAATAACGAATATACTACGTTTAAAAGCCTGGTATGCAGAAAAATACCTGGAATGAAATGGGACTTACATACCCTCTTAGGGGGACAATAATTTTACGCTACTTCAACCCCCCTCGAGGGTATAGCCACTAACAATCTAAGTTATTAAAGTGCACTACCAAATTCTAAAACAATACAGTTAGCACATCAAAATTTATGAAAAAGCTCTATTTCTTTTAAAAAACATAACAGTAAACGAGAATTAACATCATTAAAAAGGTCCTTAATTGTTTTAACATTGAAATATTTATCCCTTGTGATGGAAAAACCAATACAATCAAGCAGGACATGCTTGACTGTGATTCTTTCATCACAAGGGATGCAAAACGGAGGATCCTCACCATTTAAAAGATACTCATGTGTATATCTTGAATGGCCAATACGACATCGTCGCATAATGACCTCTTCAAATCTGGACTGACAGCCCAAGTAGGTGTAACCGATATTTGGTTTAATTTGATGTAATTTATTGATACCTACTTGGGCATCCCACTTCTGTTGCATAAGATCTCGGATGTAAGATCGAATCATGGGTTTAAAATCAGCGTACGGGATCAGAAGTGGTGTCACAGATTTGTTGAGTGCTGCTTTCGCAGCAGCATCGGCCATTGTGTTACCAATGATACCAACATGGCTTGGTAACCAACAAAAGACGATGTCATATTGGCCAGTAGCAAGATCATTAAATAATTCGAGAATTTCGATTAAAAGTGGATGTTTAGGTGACATATTTTTAATCGCCTGAAGGCATGAAAGAGAATCTGAAAACAGTATGAATTGTTTATGTTTAGCTTGATTACTGATATATTTAAGTGCTGTAAAAATGGCGTTTGCTTCTGCAGTGAATATGGAACTGTTATCAGGTAAACGTGAAGATATTGTTCTGGATCCAATGACGGTGGCACTAGCAACAGCGCCACCATCCTTGGATCCATCTGTAAAGATAGATTTATAAGTGTCATAATTGTTTCTTAATTGACTGTATTCTTGTTGGTAAATTAATTCGTTAGTGTCTGATTTCTTTAGTTTTGTTAATGTAAGGTCTACCTCTGGCTTCACCATTTGCCAAGGAGGAGATGAGAAAAGTTTAGTAGGAGCTATATCTTGGAGTTGAATATTAGAAGCTGATATTGCAGATTTTATTCTGATTCCGAGTGGTGGAGTAAGTGTTGATTTCTTATTGTAAAGATCTTCGTAGAGAGGATTGAAGATGCATTCAAAAGCTGGATTGGACTGATTAGAATATAATTTAGTGATGTATTGTAAAGATACTTTTAAACGGCGTTGTTTAAGAGAAGGCTCATCTGCTTCTATATAGAGACTGTGAATGGGAGACGTTCTAAAAGCTCCAAGGCAAAGCCTCAGGCCTTGATGATGGATGGTATCGAGTTTTTGTAAATTACTTTTGCAGGCTCCACCATAGATGATGGAGCCATAATCAAGTTTGGAACGAATTTGTGACCTGTACAAGTGTAAGAGGGTTGTTTGATCCCCTCCCCACTTTGAATTAGAAACAACTTTCAATAGATCGAGTGCCTTCAGGCATTTAGCTTTTAGGTATTTAATATGGGGAAGGAAAGTTAAGTGGTTATCAAAAATAAGTCCCAAGAACTTGGCCTCCTTAACAACTTTGATAGGAGTGCCATTTAGAAATAGTTCAGGGTCCTTATGTGGCTTATATTTTCTGCAGAAATGTATACAATTAGTTTTTGATTTGGAAAATTTAAACCCGTTTTCTAGACACCACTTGTTAATTTTATTAAGACATAATTGTAATTGCCTTTCTATTGTGTGCATATTTTTACCACGACAAGATAGATTAAAATCATCCACAAAAAGGGATCCATCAACTGAATCATTTAAAACTTTGGACAAACTGTTAATTTTTATACTGAATAAAGTGACAGACAAAATACTGCCTTGTGGGACACCCTGATCCTGATTATAATGATCAGACAGGGTTGTACCCACTCGGACTTGAAATTGCCTGTCTGTTAAAAACTGGGATATAAAATGAGGCAGACGGCCTCTTAATCCAAAATCATGAAGATCTTTTAAAATACCATGTTTCCATGTTGTATCGTAAGCTTTTTCTAAATCGAAAAAGATCGATACAGCATGTTGTCTATTTACAATGGAATTTTTAATGAACGATTCTAAACGTACTAAATGATCGATAGTACTTCTGTTCTTCCGGAAACCACATTGTATATTGCTAAGAAGATTATTTGTTTCCAAGTACCACACTAATCGATTATTTACCATGCGTTCCATCATTTTACAAACACAGCTAGTTAAAGAGATAGGGCGGTAATTTGATGGATCAGAATGATCTCGCCCAGGTTTGGGTATTGGTATAACAATGGCATTATGCCATGAAGGTGGAAACGTCCCTGATGTCCAAATGTCATCGAATATAGTCAACAAGGTTTCAAGGCATGATTCTGGCAAGTGTTTCAGTAGCTGATAATGAATATTATCAGCGCCTGCTGCTGTATCATGAGCTTGCCCTAAGGCAGTATGTAGCTCATGTAGTGAAAATACCTCATTGTAATCTTCACCATTATCAGATGTAAAATTTACTTTTTTCTTTTCCTGTTGGAGTTGATATTTTTGAAATTCAAGAGCGTAATTAGATGAAGAAGAATGTTGAGATAACGTTTTCCCAAGTCTATTGGCAATATCAGATTTAGTAGTTAGCAAAGTATCGCCATCCTTTAGATGGTTTACTGTAGAATTTGATCCCTTGCCTTTGATCTTTTTGATCATGTTCCATACCTTGGACATGGGGGTACGAGAGTTAATTTTTGAGACATAATTCTGCCAGGATTGACGTTTATTTTGTTTGAATAGACGTCTCGCCTTAGCATTTGAAATTTTGACGATGTTCAAGTTATGGACAGTGGGATGTTTACGGAAGTATTTCTCCGCCTTCTTACGACATTTCCTAGCGTGTTTGCAAGTGTCATCAAACCACGGTTTACGAACACGTGGGTTGATCGAGGACTTAGGTATTGATTCATCAGCAATTTCATTCAGTAGATCTGAGAACAACTGAATCGGGTCAGTAACATTCTGAAAAGACGTAGGTAGTAATTTATCTTTGCATAAAGATTGAAATAAAAGCCAATCAGCCTTCACAAAATTCCATCGAGGTGAAGGTGGATCATCAGCGGGATTAATTGGTTTAAACACCGTGGGGAAATGGTCACTCCCACATAGGTCATCATGGACAGACCATGAGAATTCATTCAACAAAACTGAATCCGTCAAAGACAGATCTAATGATGAATACGTACCAGTTGCAGGGTGTAAGTAGGTGTCCGAGTCATCGTTAAAGATGCAGATGTCATTATCAGAAACAAAATCCTCGATGACTTTACCCTTTTGATTAATGATAGAACCTCCCCATAAAGGATTATGCCCATTTAGATCACCCATGATGAGACAGGGCTTTGGGAGCTGGTCGTACAGTTTTTGTAGATCATTATGCTGAAGATTTGAAGATGGAGGAATGTATAAGGAGCAAAGTGTGAAGGCAATATGCAGTGTAAGTCTAACTGCAACAGCTTGCATATTCGTGTCAAGCGGAACAGGACTGTGAACAACGCCCTGCCGCACCAAAATAGAAGCTCCCCCAGTAGCTTTATCTCCCGGAGGAGAGAAGGAATGATACGAACTATACTGCCTTAAATCAAATTTGTCGGTTGTTTTAAGGTACGTTTCTTGTAAAGAAATTGCTGATGGACAAATATCCGTTGATAATCACAGCAAAAAAAATGCAGTTTCCGGTATCCGGATACCTGCCGGATACCACCGGACACTTACCCAAAACGCGTCCGGGTATCCGGTGGCAGATACCTTGCCGGATACCAGATCTGTGGTATCCGGCATGGACACCTCACCTGAAAGTATGTCACCTGGAATCCGGGTATCCGGCACCGGATACCTCACCGGATACCTCAATATGGGTGTCCAGGGATCCGGCACCGGATACCTCATTCTGAGTTTCCAAAAACATGTCACAATTTGGGGGGTGCATTTTGTTCAATTAAGTGTGAAACACCTAAAAATATATTGGAAACTAACCATGAAAATTGAACATTGCTGAAGGTATCCGGCAGGTATCCGGCAGGTATCCGGATGCAATTTTTCGAGATGTCTTTCTCCTAGTAAATAATGTTAGCCTGGGCATAGCAGATAGCTGTAGTAATGTTCTGTGTTATTTTAGTTGTAAATATCCCCTTGAAGTTGAGATCTATGGGCTCAAACGCACACACATACACACACACTCCGAGAGTATTAGTGAGTGAGTTTAGTTTCAAGCCGCTTTGAACAGTGTTCCATTGGTATCACCGTGTTAGCTTAAGTGGGGAGGAAAGCTCGAAGTGATGAAGGTCAGGTCTCAGATGTTCACGGCTTTGGTGAAACCTCACGATCTGACAAACCAAAGACATAATCAGGGCGAACCGGGATTCGAACCCACAATCACAGGTTTCTGGCTTGCACAACGAATTGCAGCGCCGTAGACTAGATCAACCTTTTCTTGTCGTGAGAGTCGACTAACGGGTTAGAGTGGTCCGACTGGCTGACTTTGTTGATGCATGTTATCGTATCCCAATTGCGTAGAGCGATGGTCATGATGTCAACCACTGAATTGTCTCTTTCCGGCTCGATTATATACAGACCACCTTCATGGAGCTGGAATGTTATTGAGTCCGATGTTGACCGACAAACAAACAAACAAATGGCAGACAAACCTGCAAGAGTTGACATGCTAAAGAATAGAGACCCGAGCCAGACTGTCACATCAACGTCAGCGTGGTACGTCTCCAGTAACGCCACATGGAGCACACCCGAGGCGTAAGTTAAACTTGCGTTGAAGAACAGCGTCAGGAACGACACTGTAATGACGATGACGAAATGCCAGTCTTTGGTATTGACTTCAGCGCCCACCATCTTCAACACAACGCTCCCACCTGAAACATATCATACTGTCAAGTTGTGTTTCATAAGTATAAGAATATGTTCCAAACACATATTGATTGTTGTAAAAAGGCAACAACATTGTCGTTCAGGGAAGGTGAAATGGTTGATTACGTGTCATCGTTCTCTGTGGGACTGTGTTTATACTAAACGCTGCCAAGTGCGTGTTGTTTGTAGTATGCAACTCGCCATACTGACTTCACTTCAATCTACTTGCCATGCAACTCTTCAGATTGTATTAACTACACTATACTCGCACTTTACATGATGTTATTCACCATACAGCTCTTCGTGGTGCCTTCACATCAATGTATTCACAATACACCTCTCCGTGGTGCCTTCATATCAATATATTCACCTTACAGATCTCCGTGGTGCCTTCACATCAATGTATTCACAATACAGCTCTCCGTGGTGCCTTCAAATAAATATATTCACCATACAGCTCTCCGTGGTGCCTTCACGTCAATTTTTTCACCATACAGCTCTCCGTGGTGCCTTCACATCAATGTATTCACCATACAGCTCTCCGTGGTGCCTGCACATCAATATATTCACCATACAACTCTCCGTGATGCCTTCACATCAATATAGTCACCATACAGCTCTCTGTGGTGCCTTCACATCAATATATTCACCTTACAGATCTCCGTGGTGCCTTCACATCAATATATTCACCATACAGCTATCCATGGTTCCGTCACATCAATATATTCACCATACAGCCCTCCGTGGTGCCTTCACATCAATATATTCACCATACACAGCAAAAAAAATGCAGTTTCCGGTATCCGGATACCTGCCGGATACCACCGGACACTTACCCAAAACGCGTCCGGGTATCCGGTGGCAGATACCTTGCCGGATACCAGATCTGTGGTATCCGGCATGGACACCTCACCGGAAAGTATGTCACCTGGAATCCGGGTATCCGGCACCGGATACCTCACCGGATACCTCAATCAGGGTGTCCAGGGATCCGGCACCGGATACCTCATTCTGAGTTTCCAAAAACATGTCACAATTTGGGGGGTGCATTTTGTTCAATTAAGTGTGAAACACCTAAAAATATATTGGAAACTAACCATGAAAATTGAACATTGCTGAAGGTATCCGGCAGGTATCCGGCAGGTATCCGGATGCAATTTTTCGAGATGTCTCTCTCCTAGTAAATAATGTTAGCCTGGGCATAGCAGATAGCTGTAGTAATATGCTGTGCTATTTTAGTTGTAAATATCCCCTTGAAGTTGAGATCTATGGGCATGTACTTTTGGTGAAAACATTTTTCAAGTTCATATATATTTCAATTTAGATGTCCAGCGTATTAAATGAAAAGCATTCAGTCCTGGTATGATGGTATCCTTACATTTCATCTTCATATTCCCAGTTTGTTCTAGCCTAGTGGTTGAAGCATTCGATTCACCACATCGGTACATTGCTTGGTGTCACCCATCATAATATTGTTTGAATTTTGCTCATAAAGTGGCATAACACCATACTCACTCTGACAAAAAAATGAAAGTCATTGGCTATGTGCTCACTTGGGCCTTTGTTCCTGATGAGATTAAAAGTTTATTTTGGAATTGTATCAATACTTGTTACATCTTGACAGACGAGTTTCATTGAAGTTCGAAACAGAATATCATTAACCCAAATGGGTGCATAAGACTAATGGCATCCACAGAAAACACCTAATAAAGTACTGGTACATAAAAATATCAATGTAACTTTTCTACTGACATGGAACTAAAAACTTTGTTCAGTGAGCTGTATTAATTGTAGGAAAACATTCAGGGCATTAGTATATTTGATATATGTTAGCACCTATGTTATGAATGATCAATATCATATTTCTTTAAAGAAGCAAAACAAAAAATTTGTTAAGATAAAAAATCATATTTATTGATTTTATGACATTTCATTGGTTCAGTAACCAGAGGTGTTTGCAAGAACATTCAAAAACAGAAACAGATGCTTCAATGCCATTTTCTAAATAAACAAATTAGTCAAATCTCAGAAGAATTTCAAGGTAGAAGAATATCTAAAGTCAATTATGTTTGTGCAGTAAACCACAAAAGTCATTCAGATTTGTATAGTCAGCGTCAGTGTACACCACATAAACAGTCTCACTGCTGTGGTATTGATTCCTTTAGACTTGATTAATGTTGTAATAAAACAACCTACAGAATCACACTGATGTGGCATTATTCATTCAGAATCATCACTTTCTGAGGTGAACCTGTTAGTTGTTCTGGGGAGGATTATTCATCATCCGGAGAGTCCTTTGTATGACTTGTCTGATCTGGTGTCATTGTGAAATCCAGGTGCCTGAAACAATTTATAACATCTTTAAAAGCTTGTTATTAAAAATATAAGAAACACACATATATTGACAAAGGGTAATAATTTGGTTTCTCAATGAGTAAGGTAATGACAATTTATCAAGCAACTGTTAACCAAACCATGTTAACCAATGTAAAAAAGCCATAGCAAACAGTAAATTGTACAGAAAATACAAAATTGTAATTGATCTTCTGAAAACAATTCCTGTAGTGCCATAAGGCAGGCTCACCTGAATTTTTCTCAAATGTTTGCATTACATCAAAACATAAGGAAAGGTAAACAAGGCAATGCAAATTGCATAAAATAGGTTCTTATACATAAAAACAGAACTAAAGTATTTGACGTAATAAGCGCCTCGCTCTAATAAGCGCCCATGGGAATATTTGCTAATATATTGGCTAGTGAACAATCCCAATTAGGACCCTTTCCAATTAATCAATGTATACAAGACTTATTTATTTGCGTATAATACACACTTGTGTGAGATATGCATTATCATATTTTTATCATTTATCCTATCTTTAATTCAGATTAACAATAACGGCAAAAACTGCCAAATATATTGGTCAAGTGTAATCATAATTTAAGTAGTTCCATTTGGTTTTGGAACTTTTCAAGGGTAATTGTAAATCATTTGATTGTTATAAAGTTACACAGTATTGCATCTATCGTCTGTTTCTAAATACAGTGGAACCTATCTTTGACTTGTGTGACATAATTGAATCATACCCCAAGTTCATTATGCATTGTTATGCATCTGCACAGAGTGGTCAAAGTCCTTGTCACACACATAGTTTGCTACAAGGCAGAATCCAATAAGTACAGTTGAGACATCAGGCTGTATCCAGACAAACTGTCTGATAACCTCAAGTATGGTCTTGGTCGCATCAAGGGATGTAGCTAATCCTAAATAAACATTAAACAAGTGACATAATCTCTTCTACAGAACACTTGATCAAAGCCTGTCCCACCTTTGATGTTTATCATCTCGTTACGCTCACAACAGCTCATTAGCAAGATGAGCTCAATGTCAACTCATGGTGGATTAGGGATTAACAGGGCAATTAGTGTCAGGTGGGTATTATCACTTGCAATTGTCTGTTAATTACTTAATTGAGTAGTGACGGCTTAATTAGTTTCCAACCACACTGACTGTTATGCTACTTATCAAGTCAGTTTACTGGTAACATGTGTCTGTGGACCAAGGAAATGTATCATGCCAGATACTTAAAAAGTTCTACTCATAAGTAATAAAATAATGACAGTTTTGATATGCAATTCTCCCTACAAAGACATTTAACATTTGATATACATAAACTGTCTGTTGAAACTATGATGATGCTAATATACAAGTCGCACTAAACAACCTATTCATATACTGGTACCTAGCCAAACAAACATAATTTTTTTTATGTGTATGCACATGCTTGTACACATATACCTCTACTGGCATATCACACATACAAACAATCATTAGATGGATGTAATCGTTCAAAAATATTTTACATACAAAAACAAGTGAACAGATTCTGTAATAGCATGGTTAATATTGGGAGATGTTTTAGCATTTCCATTTTCACAGAATCAAAGGCATATCCTTTCATGACTCAGATCAGCTTGTAGTGATTTAAATTCACATAAAACTGATTCATGTCAAATGACCTATCCCGCATGTGTGGGACCTGTTATAAAAATACCATTCATTACTTATTTGTGTGTCCAAATTATGCTATTATTAGAAATAATAGGTATTATTATACAGCATGGATATGATATAAGAAAGCTTTATATGGAATTGTTGAAAATTATGTACAGGAAAACATTGAAATAAATCAATCAATACGTGCATTTATCTCAGAATCTGGTAGATTTAATCAATATGGACTTCTCCTTCATTATCTACTTATAATCAGATGATTACATTATTGCTCAACTGATAGTTTGCAATAGTATAGAATTAGTATTTTATTAATACTTATTTTGTATTTCAGCATCATTTAGATAAGCCATCGGCTTGTTTGCAAATCCAGTTCACTATAAAAAAAATATATGTTTAAAACACATGTAGTAGAACATATTGCAATAGTTAAGACCCGAAAAGAAGTTATGTGTAGGATCTTCAAAATGGTATCCACAAGAGCAGGTTGTAGAATCATGTTGGTGTTTGTTGTTTAACTCTGCACTCAGCCATATTCCAGCTATATGACGGCGGTCTGTAAATAATCAAGTCTGGACCAGTCTATCCAGTGATTGACATCATGAGCATCGATCCACACAATTGGGATACAATGACATGGATCAACCAAGTCAGGGAGCCTGATCACCCGATCCATTTTGTTATCTCTCACAACTAGCATAGGTTGATCATGTTGATGGGGACTAACTTCAACCTGGAATCCCCACGTGAGTAAGTATGCGGCTGTTAGCTTTGTTTGATGTTTAACGCCACACTCAGCAATATCGCAGCTATGTGGCAGGAATCAAACCTGGGTCTTCAGCACGAAGAGTGAACGCTTCAACCGCTAGGCTACCCCACCACCAAAAATTCCCCCATGATAAAGTTGTCATCATGGTTATTGTTCAACTAGTTCAAGTGAAAATGTTCATACCCTTAAAATGTCTTTTCTTCCACTTCACGATGATCTCTGATGCAAAACTTCCCTGTTATTACAGCTGTTCTTGATTCTTCACATCTGGAAAAATATGTTGAGGCTATTAATCATTCTCAAAGAGTACAGGGAGTATATGAAATAAGACAGTGAGTCACATTAGCATACAAATTATCCAGTTAAAGTAAACATATTTCTACATTATATACATAAGCAAATACTAACATATGATAGACAGGCTACTTGTCATATAAAAATATAATTATACATTTACTTACATGTTGGCTATAAAAGTTAATGTGTCACATGTGACAGGCTTACATGTGGTAAATTACTTTAATACGTGATCATTGTAATATTCACATATTCCTTACCTTAATGTGTCACTTCAGCTGCCAGCATGACCTCAGCTGCAATCTCAATATTTGGCCAGTTTTGACGAAATGACCGATCGTGTTCAGTGTATAAGCTGGGCCTCGTCTCTAATATAACTTGGCGCAAGTTGACGACGCGCATAGAGAGCCGGGAACCAGCTTATGTCGTGTTAACCTGGTTCCCGGCTCCCTATGCGCGTCGTCAACTTGCGCCAAACAATAATGTGATATTAGAGACGGGGCCCAGCTTAGTGTTAACCCGGAACAAGCCATTTTACCCATATTCCCCTACGGTCCAGGGCGCCATTTTAGAACATGGATGTAAACAAACCTCGTGTATCGATATACACTGTGATTCTTGATTACGATAAGCTTACCTCGTGTATCGATACATTGTTCTCATTCACCTCCACCACGGAAATGCCGGCCGAAGTTCCTCTCAGCCATCCACAACGCGGAAGTCAACAGTATTTGGAAAGGCGATTGGCATTGCCAGGTACGTAGCAGGGCTTCGAGGCCTTATGATTTCTGTGCAGAGATCTTATGGAACGGATTGATGTAGATATTTTCCTGCTCTACATACTTTACCGTAAACGCCAAGGGTCCTTTTTTTAGTATTATGGTCAACTGTTTGTTAGCATAAGAGGCGTAATGGATTTGTGGTCAAAACAAGATGATCCAAATTAGATCCGCTTTTTTATAGATAATGAAGAACAGTACCAAGATCTAGGAACGATTATTAACTCTTAACTTTCGTGGGATGCTAATACAGATTATAATTTACAATAATGGCCACCAAAGACTTTATATTTTTTACGCTTAGGATATTGTTATAATTACACTGTTATGTCCTTGTTTTGTATAAGCTTCATAACTTAATCATTCAATATTTCATGGAATGACTCTGACCTTGGCGAGGATCTTTTTTGCAACAAGTGATTCCTTATGTAAAGTGTATGTTGAATGACCCTGGCTTTGTTGTCAAATAATTGTTTGACAGTTGTTAAATATGGGGTTATGTTTTATCTCTGAATGTTTGGGATGAAATATTTTAATAAGGACAGTTCTAAGTTGGAAACTCAACTGGGGCCTTTTCAATTGAATTCAATGTACAGCATGTACAGTTTGGACATTTCTCTAATGTGAATGCTACTTATGTTTGCAGAATGTCTGGATGAATGAATGAGTCAGTCATCTGCACAGCATCAATGGAAAAAGGGAAGCAATGAGGAACAAGAGAAGAGTAGCAGTGAGTGGTAAATATTTGAAATTATTCTGTTTGGTTCATCATGTTCATGTAGCTATTCTGCAAATATTTCTTCAGTTTGCTTGTTCTTTATCACCTGTTGGCATGGATGGCCTAATTATCAAAGGCACTACAACTTGCTGTGCATAGTTGCATCTCTTGGGCTTGACAGAAACCGATGGTCGTGGGTTTGAATCGAGGGTAGCATCATACACTTGCTTGTGGGTTTCATCAAAGTGGTAAACATGTAAGACCTGCATCACTTCGGGCTTTCTTCCCACATCAAGCTTACATGCCGAGATATAACTGGAATACTGTTCAAAGAGGCGTTAAACCCAATTCACTCATTTAACACCACATCCAGCAATAGTTCGGCTAAATGACAAGGATTATAAATTAATCAAATCTCAAATCTCAACTAGACAAACCAGAGATTAATGTTATGAGCTCGATCCAGACGCACCGATGATGACTGTTATGGACAACATCCCATGTTATTGGGTACGATTACGAGCTTTCAATGAGCCCACTTGCTACCTCATCTATTACTTTGGCTTGTATGGCAAGCATAGGTTGCTAGGAACATTTTTAAGAGATGTCAGTTAATGATTGTTTCAACTCATCAGCATGGAACAATATATATCTCAAATGTTTGGTATATAACAAAACTCAAAGATGATAAATTAAGTGAATTTGCTGCCTTTTATCTGTAAGTACATGTTGCAACAATTCTTTTCTTTTGCTACAATCTTTATACATAATTTTGCAGAAACTGAAGTCCAGCTTGAGATACCCGGATGACAGGTTGACAGTCTGGAAGGACCCTTCCAGATATCCGAAGTGATTGGCAGACAGCGATGAGGAGAGTCCTGTTATTTCAATGGGAGCCTACCGAGAAGTTATATGCCAATTGACACTGGGACACACTCACAAAGGGTGGTCAGGCAAATGTGAGAAGACCAACCAATGCCAAGTCGGAGTGGGATCCTTCAAGGACCTTGAAGAAATTATTGTCTTTTGCCATGTGGTAATCACTTGAAAGGAATGATGTTTGCGACTACTTGTCTATAAATGTGGACCCAAACACCAAATAGAATGTTCACAATTCTACTAACACAATGCAACAGGGATATAGCCCATCTGGCCTCCCCTCATCCTGGTTCCTGTTTTTCCATGGCAATATAGAAGGAAAAGGATGTTTGAGGGCAAGTAACTCTGAACTGGTGAGCATGGTCTGCTGATGCTTTCAAGCGAACAGTTATCCCGCTCTGTTATGAGTATTGAAGAATAGGAGGAAAGTGCATACTGCATCAGGAACCATTACATGAACACTGTTCAATGTGTGATATATGCATATAAATAAAAGAAATTGATAATTTGTTTGTTGTTTGTTTCTTTAGCCCGCTGTGTAAATGGGGATTTTCCAATATTTTGCCTCAGTTTGATAGCCACAGTTATCGTATAAAACCATGCATTGCTTGGACATCTTTGGAATAACACATTGATCTGCTATGTCAAAGGTCAATGTCACAGCCAGTCAAAAAAATTGTTAATGGCCAAACTCTTCCTTAGGGCAGGGATAGAAGTTGGCAACAGGTCATACACTTACTTTTTATCCCCCGGCATATAATACGGGGGATATAGTGATCAGCCTGTCTGTCCGTCTGTCCGTCCGTAATCATTTCCTTTTCCGGGGCAGGATTCCCAAACCATTCAGTGTATTTGATCGAAACTTGGCAACTCTTATCAGGCACATTCTGAAGTGGTGCCTTTTGATATTTTGGGATTTTTCTAATTTTTATTTTTTTAAATTTTTATGGAATGAAGTTGGACATAGACTCAATTGGGGATGGGGTTCGTTTCTGGGGCAGAATTCGAAAACCATTCAGTGTATTTGATCGAAACTTGGCAACTCTTATCAGGCACATACTGAAGTGGTGCCTTTTGATATTTTGGGATTTTTCTAATTTTTATTTTTTTAAATTTTTATGGAATCACGTTGGACATAGACTCAATTGGGGATTGGGTTCGTTTCCGGGGCAGAATTCGAAAACCATTCAGTGTATTTGATCGAAACTTGGCAAAGCTATCATGCACATACTGAAGTGGTGCCTTTCAAATTTTGGGATTTTTCTAATTTTTATTTTTTATTTTTTTTTAATGGAATCAAGTTGGACATAGACTCAATTGGGGATGAGGTTCATTTCTGGGGCAGAATTCGAAAAACATTCAATGTATTTGATCGAAACTTGGCATTCATATGGATGCGACCATGGTGGATCTTTTGTGGGTAAACAATGTATGCTTCTTAAAGAACATTCAACTGTTGACTCATTACATACAGAAATGCACTAGTGGTTACTTTACAGACATTAGCTTTCAATGTCTTTCAGTAAAAATGTTCACAGTAACTGAGGAACAGCTCTCTGTAGTGTGATGAAATCTGGTACATGTCACCCTCAGAGTGAGGCATATTGTGTTTCAAACTTAAATGAAGCTGGTATGCTCATAACAAGTACTTGTACCTTTACAAATAATCATATTATCATCTCACTAGGACCAAAGGCCCAAGTGAGCACACAGTCGATGAGTTTATACTTTCACTCAGAATAATCTGGAAGTCTGAACATGAAATTTAAGGATATCATCATACATGTATTAAAACTGATGTTTGTTCATTAAACAGCTTAACATCTAAAAAGAATTATAGATGAAATTGAAAAAAATTGTCTTCTCCAAAAGTACATGCCCATAGATTTCAACTTTAAGGGGATATTTACAACTAAAATGACACAGAATATTACTACAGCTATCTGATATGCCCAGGCTAACATTATTTACCAGAAATAAGACATCTCGAAAAATTGCATCCGGATACCTGCCGGATACCTGCCGGATACCTGCCGGATACCTGCCGGATACCTTCAGCAATGTTCAATTTTCATGGTTAGTTTCCAATATATATTTAGGTGTTTCACACTTAATTGAACAAAATGCACCCCCAAATTGTGACATGTTTTTGGAAAATCAGGATGAGGTATCCGGTGCCGGATTCTTGGTATCCGGTGCGGATCCTTGGACACCCAGATTGAGGTATCCGGTGAGGTATCCGGTGCCGGATACCCGGATTCCAGGTGGCATACTTTCAGGTGAGGTGTCCATGCCGGATACCACGGATCTGGTATCCGGCAAGGTATCTGCCACCGGATACCCGGACGCGTTTTGGGTAAGTGTCCGGTGGTATCCGGCAGGTATCCGGATACCGGAAACTGCATTTTTTTTGCTGTGAATAATTGCAGTTCGTAAAAATTGTGCCTAAGTCCTCGGCAATTCCATTGAATTAGATTCGAATGATTCATGGTGGTTCTACCGGAGATCGTTCACATAAACGTGAAGAGGAGTCACCACTGTCGTGGTGTGAAGATGGGGTGACCTCCATCTCAAGAGGCTCAAAGAAATTATGAACATCTGTAGATGTGTCAGTGAGAGTGGGGATCTTAGTTGTGATTTTTCTGTTTTGTTTTTTCTTTTGTTTTTTTGCCATTTCAGTTGATGGTTTGTTGGTAGCTGGTATATCAGGAGTGGGTGAAGATGGGGCCACAACCTGAGTCACAATGATAGAATCTGGAGACATTTCACCTGGGCTGACAGAATGAGTTGTTTGACTGTCACCTGATGTAGTCAGAGGCAGCGGGTGTTCAGAATGTGTCCACGTCAAGTCCGTCTGACATTCTATAGATCTACTGGTTGAAGGGCGAGAGACAGCAGCAGCAGCAGCATAAGATTGTTTGGATGAAGGTGTCCGGCTATCAAAGAGTCTTTTGACATCAAAGTAACTGATGTTGTTTTGACATTTGATTGTCAAAATGTCTTTTTCACGTGTCCAAAAAGGGCAGGATTTAGATGATGCTACATGTTCACCCTTACAATTTGTACATTTCAGGTCTGCTGTACAGCCTGTACCATCATGATTTCCACCACAACGGTGGCAAACAGTTGGACGATCACATGATTTGGAGCCGTGCCAAAACTTCTGACATTTGTAACATCGGAGCGGATTGGGGACATACATCTCCACTCCAATGTTAAAATAGCCCGCCTTAATAGATTGTGGAATTGTTGGAAGAGAAAAGGAGAACAAATATGTATTGGTTGGAACAATATTTTCACCATCTTTTCTATTGAAACGTTTCACTGATGTGACATTCTGTGATTTAAGTTCTTCCAAAATGTCATCTTCTGACATTTCTGCCAGGCAACAAGCTCTGTCGCGGATGATCCCCCGACTCGAATTCAACGTTCTGTGTTCAGAAACAACAACTTCTGTGTTAGCAAAGCTAGTACATTTTAAAAGATTAATAGCCTGCTGTCTCCGTGCACACTCCACCAAAAGAGAGCCGCTCCGGAGCCGTGAAACATTCTTCACCTCACCACAGATACCTTCAATGGCTTTAGATATCGCAAAGGGATTGATTTTCAAAGGTAGTTGATTATGTGATTCCACTACGATAAACCGAGCCCAAGAATTTGAAGTTTGTGAAATAGAAGCATCGTCGTCAGATGAGAAAATCTCAGCTTCCAGACGTCTCTTCTTGTCAGTGCGGTTTGAACCAGAATGATTGTGAGCCATGATGAAAGTACTTTATTCAGCACCCCTGCTCCCCACCCACCATGGAGTGCTACAAAGAGCGATGTTTTCCTGCACCGGATCTCCAACATGCAAACATCAGGGATACAGAGGTGTTATACTCCAGTAAGAACAACATGAATAGCTGCATTTGTCTAACAAATAAAATGCCAGGCTGGTCCGGCCCATGACAAGAAATTGAAGACATACAGAACTCAGAGGTCGAAAGTACCAGATTGGCCCATGAGCCACCGCCTTCTGGCGTAAGACTCTAGGCAAATTATTCAATCCAAAATTGAGAATACACACAAGTTATGGACGGCCAAGGCCAAAATATACATTAAAAGACAACACAGATGTGCATATACAATATTACGCACAGGGCCTGGCATGACCAGCCGATTGATAAGACCGGGCCTATCTTACCACCCGTCTAGGCTAAGTAAGGGTCGAAGTAGTGTGTTGGGCAAAGGAACACAGTTCCAGGAACCAGTGCCCTCAACTACCAGACTCCCGTCCTCCGCCGACACAGGGACGCAACCCACGGCAAACAGGTTGCCCATTTTAGTCGCCTCATACGACCAGCAATGGGAGGCTGTGGAAATATTCTGCCCCGGTTCCACACGGGGGAAGAGCGATTAGCGTTATCCAGCACTCACCACGAGGAGGTTGCTCTTCACGAGTGCCTACGCTAGAAAGAGAGATTACATCAACGAGTGAGTGAGTGAGTTAATATTTGACGTCACATCGGCAATATTGCAGCCATATCGTGACGAGAGAAAATGTGACTTTAATAACATATATGTAAACTGTATAAAAATGTGTCGACGAAGGACAGTAAAACAACTAGATTATCACAGATATATGTTTAAAACTAGTACAGAACCATAAAATATGACAATTCATAACATTACAATAGATAAAATTGGGCTATATATCACCAGCAACTAAAGTGAGGACACCATACTGAGGACCATGGGGACTTACAGTACCTTTGCTACCTGCATGGACCCCAGCAGGATTTTTACACCATCCCTTTAGTCACTGGCGACCGTTGACAGGGTTTAGCCGGAGATTTAAAACCAACAAATATGCTTCGATTAAAACACTGGCAGATATAAAATTATTTTGATTTATGTGGGCTTACATATCCTCTCAGGGGGACAATAATTTTACGCTACTTCAACCCCCTTCGAGGATATAGCCACTAACAATCTCTGTTAATTATCATATTCTACCAATTTATAAAATATATATCTTTGTACATCAAAATTTATTAATTAATTCTATTTCCTTTAAAAAACCAAGGATTAGATGAGCATGTACTTGATTAAAAAGATCCTTTACAGATAACACTTTGAAATATTTATCCCTTGTGATGGAAAAATCAATACAGTCAAGCAGGACATGCTTGACCGTGATTCTTTCATCACAAGGGATACAAAACGGAGGATCCTCACCTTGTAATAAATATTCGTGCGTATATCTGCTGTGGCCAATACGACATCGTCGCATAATGACCTCTTCAAATCTGGACTGACAGCCCAAGTAGGTGTAACCGATATTTGGTTTAATTGCATGTAATTTATTGATACCTACTTGGGCGTCCCACTTCTGCTGCATTAAATCTCGGATGTAAGATGTAATCGCGGGTTTGAAATCAGTGTATGGGATCAGAAGTGGTGTCACAGATTTGTTGAGTGCTGCTTTTGCAGCAGCATCGGCCATTGTGTTACCAGTGATACCAACATGGCTTGGTAACCAACAAAAGACGATGTCATATTGGCCAGTAGCAAGATCATTAAATAATTCAAGAATCTTGATTAAAAGTGGATGTTTGCAAGATATATTTTTAATCGCCTGAAGGCACGATAGAGAATCTGAAAAAATAATGAATTGTTTATGTTTAGATTGGTTTTTGATATATTGTAGTGCGGTAAAAATGGCGTTTGCTTCTGCTGTAAAGATAGAACTGTTATCTGGTAATCGCGAAGATATTGTTCTGGATCCAATGACAGTGGCACTAGCAACAGCACCACCATCCTTGGAACCATCAGTAAATATAGATTTATAAGTGTTATAAGTGGTTCTTAATTGATTGTATTCTTGTTGGTAAATTAATTGGTTAGTATCTGATTTCTTTAAGTTGGTTAATGTGAGGTCAACCTCTGGCCTTACCATTTGCCAAGGAGGTGATGAAAACAGTTGAAAGGGAGCAATATCATGCAATTTAATATTAGAAGCAAACATGGCAGACTGGATTCTTATTCCGAGTGGTGGAACGAGAGATGATTTTTTATTGTAGATATCTTGGTAAAGAGGATTAAAGACGCAATTAAAAGCTGGATTTGACTGATTTGAATATAATTTAGTGACATATTGTAAAGATAATTTCAGACGGCGTTGTTTAAGAGAAGGTTCATCCGCTTCTACATACAGACTGTGAATTGGAGATGTTCGAAAAGCTCCAAGGCAAAGCCTCAGGCCCTGATGATGGATGGTATCTAGTTTTTTTAAGTTACTTTTGCAGGCTCCACCATAGACGATGGAGCCGTAGTCAAGTTTTGAACGGATCAGGGACCTGTACAAGTGCAATAGTGTTGTCTGATCCCCTCCCCACTTCGAATTAGAAACGACTTTTAACAAATCAAGTGCCTTCAGGCATTTAGCTTTAAGGTATTTAATGTGTGGTAAAAAAGTTAAATGGCTATCGAAAATAAGTCCCAAGAACTTGGCCTCCTTCACAACTTTGATAGGGGTGCCATTTAGAAAAAGCTCAGGATCTTTATGCGGTTTATATTTCCTGCAAAAATGTATGCAGTTAGTTTTTGATTTGGAAAACTTAAACCCGTTCTCTAGACACCACTTGTGAATTTTATTGAGACATAATTGTAATTGCCTTTCTATTGTGTGCATATTTTTACCACGACAAGATATATTAAAATCATCCACAAAAAGGGATCCATCAACTGAATCATTTAAAACTTTTGACAAACTGTTAATTTTTATACTGAATAGAGTGACAGACAAAATACTGCCTTGTGGGACACCCTGATCCTGATTATAATGATCAGACAGGGTTGTACCCACTCGGACTTGAAATTGCCTGTCTGTTAAAAACTGAGATATAAAATGAGGTAAACGACCTCTCAAGCCAAAATCATGTAAATCCTTCAGAATGCCATGCTTCCAGGTAGTATCGTATGCCTTCTCAAGATCAAAGAAAATGGATACCACGTGTTGTTTATTAACAATAGCATTTTTAACAAAGGATTCTAACCGTACTAAATGATCAATAGTACTTCTATTTTTCCGGAAACCACACTGAATATTTGTGAGAAGGTTATTGGTTTCCAGATACCAAACTAATCTATTATTCACCATTCGCTCCATGGTTTTGCAAACACAACTGGTTAACGATATAGGGCGATAATTTGAGGGATCTGTATGATCCCGGCCAGGTTTTGGGATGGGGACTACAATGGCATTATGCCACGAAGGAGGAAAATGCCCTGAAGTCCATATTTGGTCAAAGATATTTAAAAGTGTCTCAAGACATGATTCAGGTAAATGCTTCAATAACTGATAATGGATATTATCAGCACCCGCTGCAGTATCATGAGCTTGCTCAAGAGCGGTATGTAGCTCATGCAATGAAAATACTTCATTGTAATCTTCACCATTAGTAGAATCAAAATTAACTTTTTTCTTTTCCTGTTGTTTCTGATATTTCTGAAACTCAGTGACATAATTTGTTGAAGAAGAATTTTTGGCAAGAGTTTCGCCAAGTTTATTTGCAATATCTAATTTATCAGTTATTAATCTGTCACCTTCTTTTAGATGATGTACAGAAGATTTTGAACCTTTGCCTTTTATTCTTTGAACCATGTTCCACACCTTGGAAATGGGTGTACGGGAATTAAGTTTTGAGACATAGTTCCTCCAAGATTGACGCTTATTTTGTTTATAAGCACGTCGTGCCTTGGCATTAGTAATTTTAACAGTATTCAAGTTGTGAACTGTTGGATGTCGGCGAAAATATTTTTCCGCTTTCTTCCTACACTTTCTTGCTTGTTTGCAATCATAGTTAAACCATGGTTTACGAAGATGAGGAGTTGCAGAGGACTTAGGAATTGTTTTGTCAGCAATATCATTGAGTTGATTCGAAAATAACTGGATGGGATCAGGTACATGTATGAAGTTGTCAGGTTGTAATATATCAACACATAAATTTTCATACAAGGACCAGTTGGCCTTGCTAAAATTCCATCGTGATGAAGTCAGGTCATCATTCGATGTTACAGTTTTTAAGACAGTAGGGAAGTGATCACTTCCACACAGGTCGTCATGCACAGACCATTCAAATTCATTGTAAATGTTTGAATCTGTGAGGGACAGATCAAGGGCAGAATAGGTTCCAGTAGCAGGATGTAAGTAGGTGTTTGAATCATCATTAAATAGACATAAACCATTATCAGAAACAAAATCTTCAATAACTCTCCCCTTGTTGTTTGTACTTGCACTTCCCCACAGAGGGTTATGCCCGTTTAAATCGCCCATGATGATGCAGGGCCTAGGGAGCTGATCATATAGATTCTGTAGATCAGACTGTCGAAGAGCAGATGAAGGTGGGATATACAAAGAGCACAAAGTAAATGCAATGTGCAAAGTAATACGGATAGCTACAGCTTGAAGATTAGTATTTAAATGTACAGGACTGTGAATGACGTTCTGTCGGACTAAAATAGTAGAGCCTCCGGTCGCTTTATCACCTGGAGGAGAAAATGAATGATGACAGTTGTACTGCCTGAGATCAAACGTATCAGTGTGCTTAAGGTATGTCTCTTGGAGACATAATGCTGACGGGTTATAATCTTGAACTAACAATTGTAAGTCATTAAAATTCTTTCTTAGTCCTCTGCAATTCCATTGAAGTATATTAGGCGAATGAATCATGGTGGTTCAATAGGGGATCTCTCACGCGAAAGTGAGGAGGAAGAACTCCTACCAGAATTCTCAGACGATTGTGTTACTTCCATGTCCAGAGCACTGTAGGAGTTTTGAAGAGGTACCTCTGAAGGAGAGGGATTCCTTGGTAATTGTTTTTTACCCAACTTTTTTCTTTCCCGATTTGACCGCTTGACATTTGCAGTTGTTGTTGGTTCAGGTGGAGTCTGACTCGCTGCCTGAGAAGGTGGTGCTGTTGTTTTTGCATCAGATTTGTCATGCTCGATGGCAGGAGCAGTCGCCAGGGGTCGATCAGATTTGACCCATGTCAACTCTGTCTGACACGAGACAGATGAAGATTGGACTGGCTTTGAGACAGCAGCAGAGTAATTTAGTGTCGACTGAGGTGGTGATTGAGACTTGAACAGTTGTCTTGCTTCTCCAAAAGTAATGTTTTTTTCACACTTTATCTTTAGTATTTTTGATTCATTTTGCCAAATAGGGCAGAATTTGGAGGAAGCCATATGTTTGCCATCACAGTTCGCACATTTGAGGGCTTGTTGGCAATCAGTACTCTCATGGTTGTCGCCACAGCGTTGACAAACCACAGAACGATTACAGGACTTAGAGCCATGGCCAAAATGTTGACATCTAAAGCATCGGAGTGGATTGGGGACATACACCTCCACTCCGATGTTGACGTATCCAGCTTTAATTGATTGTGGGATAGAAGATCTGGCAAACGTAAACAAGTACGTATTTGTTGGTTCAAAAGTTGAATCGTCCTTCTTGCGGGAGAAACGTTTAACAGCAGATACTCCCTGAGTTTGAAGCTCTTCAGCAATTTCTTGTTCAGACATGTCCGACAAAGAACGAGTCCTGTCACGGACAATGCCTCGGCAGGAGTTGAGTGTCCTGTGTTCAGAAACAACAACCTCAATATTGGCAAATTGACTGATTGATAACAGATTGATTGATTGTTGTTTCCTTACACACTCAACAAGAAGGGAGCCAGAGTGAAGTCGTGTCACGTTTTTAACCTCTCCACAATATCCTTGAATGGCTTTAGAAATGGCAAAGGGGTTCAGTTTGATGGGTTCATGATCTTTAGCCTCGATCACAAGGAAACGAGCCCAAGAATCAATATTTGCAGCTGTCTCATCAGATGAGCCTAATTCTATATGTCTACGCTTTGAACCAGGATGATTAGAAGCCATGGTGAAAGAAAAGTATTCAGCAAGCCTGCTCCCCACCCACCATGGAGTGTCAACAAGGACAGTGTTACATTGCACCGGATATCCAGAATGCAAACACCAGGGATACAGGGTTGTTATACTCCAGCAAATAAGACACGAATAGCTATATTTATCTACCAATTCAATGTCAGACTGGTTCTGCCCTAGACAAGAAATTGGAGACATACATTACTCGGAGGTCAACATCACCAGATTGTCCCATGAGCCACCGCCTTCTGGCATAAGACTCTAGGCAATTAATTCGATCACAAATTGTGAGTACATACAAGTTTAACATCACCAAGACCAAAATATACATTAAAATACAACACAGGTGTGCAGATACAATTTTACGCACAGGGCCTGGCATGACCAGCCGATTGATAAGACCGGGCCCATCTTACCACCCGTCTAGGCGAAGTAAGGGTCGAAGTAGTGTGTTGGGCAAAGGAACACAGTTCCAGGAACCAGTGCCCTCAACTACCAGACTCCCGTCCTCCGCCGACACAGGGACGCAACCCACGGCAAACAGGTTGCCCATTTTAGTCGCCTCATACGACCAGCAATGGGAGGCTGTGGAAATATTCTGCCCCGGTTCCACACGGGGGAAGAGCGATTAGCGTTACCCAGCACTCACCACGAGGAGGTTGCTCTTCACGAGTGCCTACATCAACGAGAGGAATAGGTTGAAAAGAATACGTATTTAGATACCTGAAAAAACCAACCATTTAGAGATTTGACTCATTTTGCACATACCATTTAACCACAATGGTTTTTGTGAGAGAGTTGAAGGCTTTGGCAAAACAACGTGGTCTACATAGTTATTCTCGAATGAGAAAAGCTGAATTGATTGATTTACTGAATGTTGATAAAAATAATCAACCAGTTGATGAGTTAAAATTTGTACCCACAGCCAGTGTTGGTAAATATCTAAGAGTTTGGAAGATGGATATTAATTCCAACATGGATGTTAATGATGTTAAGCCCATCGTATCTAGCAAAATTAATGAGGAGTGAGATGATTTAAATAGTATAAAATACCAGTTGATAAAATATCATTGAGTAAAAGTAACAGAGACGATAGCACTGAATATACCGAATCTTATTTCCAGAGCAATCAAGAAGTTATAACCGAATCCAATACTATAAGAACATCATTAGATACATCAATTTAGAGGATACAAGAAACTTTAAAACACTGGACTAATAGAGGTTCGGGCTGGGGTGTGGATAAAATCGATTGTTTATATTTGGATATTGCAATTGATATGCCTTTCAAAGGTGGATCTTAAATAGATTTACCCCCATATTACATGAAGAAAAAAGCCATAATTAATGTAAAAAATAAAGGTGATGACTGTTTCAGAATGATGATGAGATCTGCATTGTTCTCCGTAGATTCTAAAATTGCAAATAGACCTTCTGGCTATCCTCAAAACGACAGACTAAACCTTGATGGTATAGACGAACCTACACCAATCTCACAAATTGATTAGGCGGAAAAGCAAAATAATTTAGCTATAAATGTTTTTGGACATTCCCATAAAGGAATTGTTGTACACAGGATAAGCTCCGCCACAGAACATATTCCCAGAATCAATTCATTTCTGATCGAAAAAGATGGTAAATATCATCACGTGGATAAAGAATTTAAGCAGGCTATTATGCGATCAAACAAAACATACAGGAAAGGAATATTTCTGTTAAAGATGCCTGCATGGGTACAGCAGACAAGATCTATAAGAAGCGCATAAAGTGAGTGAGTGAGTGAGTGAGTAGGGTTTTACAACGCTTTTAGCAATATTCATGGAATATCACAGCGGGGGACACCACAAATGGGCTTCACACATTGTACCCATGTCGGGAATCGAACCCGGGTCTTTAGCGTGACCAGCGAAGGCTTTAACCACTAGGCTACCCGACTGCCCCAGAAGCGCATAAAGAAGACTGCAGAGGTGTTGGAGAGAATGCTATCAGGATTGATATGCCTAAAAAGGTAAAAAATATACTAACATTTGAACAATATTGTAATTAAATGCCAGTACTGTACGTAATTTACGCCTACCTCGAACCACTTATCAAACCTGTAGAAAATACCAAACACAATACTGAATGTAGTTTTACTTATAAAACTGAAGAACATATTCCTTGTAGGTTTGGATATATAGTTGTAGGGTATGATGGGGAAACAAACCCGCCCGTCAATTACAGAGGTCCCGCAGCAGGAAAGTTCCTAGAATATCTACAACAGGAAGAGAGAATAATCAGGGAAAATTGATCCCGTAAGAAACCCATGTGTATGACGAGAGATGATTGGAGGGCCTAAAAGAAGTCAACAAGTTGTCATGTTTGTAATAAACCCCTGAATGTGGATTCTGTAACAGATCATTGTCAGGTCTGGTGAAGAATTGGCCTTCAGCAACCCATGCTTGCCGTAAAAAGCGAAAAAAAAAGTTCAGACTCGCTCACTTAGTTGATGCATGTCATCGTATCCCAACTGCGTGAATCGATGCTCATGATGTCAATCACTGGATTGTCTGGTCCAGACTTGATTATTAACAGACCGCCGTGATATAGCTGAAATATTGCTCAATCGAAACGTAACTAACGAGCAAAATCAAATCGAAGAACCCACTCGACGCCGTGTTACTAAATTTCAACTCAAAGAAATTACGAAATGTGTACACCAATGTTTACTGCCGTATGACATCAGTACCGATGACCGACTTTTATCAATTAGCGTGTACGCGGAATTTTCAGGAGTTTCGTTGATCGATGGATCGTTTATGCATACATGTGTCATGTAAGTTATCAGAAACAATCTGACAATCTGCGCACTGTTATTTGTTTTTTTTGTTTTCCAATGTAACCAAGAGTCGGTAAGTGCAGATAACTACCCTCGTCGTTGAGCGTGATTATCCCAAACATTCTAAACGATTCTAAGCTTATCGGCGAAGTTTTAGAATTATTATTGGTGATTTGATGAAATACATAGATATCTAACCGTGATCACTATTATGCTATTTTTGAAATTCAATTATTCGAGTAAATATCCGTTGTTTAGATTTCTAAACATATGGTGTGCCAGCTGCCACTACTTCCATAGATAGAGACAGAGATAGTTAGATATTCTGTAATTGCAATATTAGTTAAATGGTCATACTTCTCCACGGCTAGTTTCCAGAGATAGTGTTCATTACTTGATCTTATACTGATATATCTTGGAAGACTAAGTCTTGAATTACGATGGACATAAAATACGTCATCTCGATGAGATTTAAAAATATCATTTACGGCCTTGGGCCAGCATTTCTTAATTTTAATTTGACAATTATCGACAGAGTAAACAATCGATTATTTAGGTTATACTCCTGTACAGGTTGCAAAATATCATATTTCGGAGATTTTCTACTCCAAATCTTGCATGTAAAACTATCTGTTCACATAAATTGAATCTGTGAAGATTAGATTCCGGGGTAGAATAGGTCTTCAGCAACCCTAGCATGCCGTAAAAGGCGACTATGTTTGTTTTAAAAGGCGTGATATTGTGTGTTTTCATCAAGTGTCACAGTCCAGGGGTTTTTTTTGGTTTTTTTTACGCCGCACTCAGCAATATTACATCTTTATGCCGGCGGTCTGTAAATAATCGAGTCTGGACCAAACATTCCAGCAATTGATATCATGAGCATCGATCCACACAATTGGGACATGATGACATCAACCTAGTCAGCGAGCCTGACCCCCCGATCCCGTTAGTCGCCTCTTACGACGAGTTGCTGAAGACCTATTCTACCCCGGAACTTCACGGTCGTCAGTGCCCAGGAGCTGTGTAGGGTAAACGTGCAGTTACTCTTTGGCAAAGGGATTATCAATGACAGAAGACAGATAGTACTGAACCGAAGTCCACAGTGCAGTAAGAATCAGCAACATGTTCCCGTCATCCAGGAACAAACTCTGGACCACCAGACCCAAAGGGCGAAGTCATGTTACCCCTTTAATACATAGTTGACAGGGAAAAGTCATACATAAGACAAACGACCGGCCTAGATGGACCAACGTTACCAGCAGCACATAGTGAAAGGGTCCTGAGCCAAAGCCACTTGTACTTCTCGCAAATAAACCAGTAAACTGGAACGATGAAACGTCTCGTGTTACATGTGTTACAATATCTCACTGTCTTACAATACAATACATCACAGTCTTACAATACAATACATCACTGTGTTACAATACAATACATCACTGTCTTACAATATCTCACTGTTACAATACACTACATCACTGTGTTACAATATCTCACTGTGTTACACTACAATACATCACTGTGTTACAATATCGCACTGTGTTGCACTACAATACATCACTGTGTTACAATATCGCACTGTGTTACAATACAATACATCACTGTGTTACAATATCTCACTGTGTTACAATACAATATCTCACTGTGTTACAATGTAATATCTCACTGTGTTACAATATCTCACTGTGTTACACTACAATACATCACTGTGTTACAATATCTCACTGTGTTACAATACAATACATCACTGTGTTACAATATCTCACTGTGTTACAATACAATACATCACTGTGTTACAATATCTCACTGTGTTACACTACAATACATCACTGTGTTACAATATCGCACTGTGTTACAATACAAAACATCACTTTGTTACAATATCTCACTGTGTTACAATACAATACATTACTGTGTTACAATATCTCACTGTGTTACACTACAATACATCACTGTGTTACAATATCTCACTGTGTTACAATACAATACATCACTGTGTTACAATATCTCACTGTGTTACACTACAATACATTAGGGTGTTACAATATCTCACTGTGTTACACTACAATACATCACTGTGTTACAATACAATACATCACTGTGTTACAATATCTCACTGTGTTACAATACAATACATCACTGTGTTACAATATCTCACTGTCTTACAATACAATACATCACTGTGTTACAATATCTCACTGTCTTACAATACAATACATCACTGTGTTAAAATATCTCACTGTGTTACAATACAATACATCACTGTGTTACAATATCTCACTGTGTTACAATACAATATCTCACTGTGATACAATACAATACATCACTGTCTTACAATACATTACATCACTGTCTGACAATACAATACATCACTGTCTTACAAGACAATACACCACTGTCATACAAGACAATACATCACTGTCTTACAAGACAATACATCACTGTCTTACAATACAATACATCACTGTCTTACAATACAATACATAACTTGCTGACAATACAATACATCACTGTCTTACAAGACAATACATCACTGTCTTACAATACATCACTGTTTTACAATATAATACATCACTATCATACAATACATTTCTTTATCAAAATACATCATTTGTTACAATACCTTGTAGTGAATACACAATGGAGAGCTGTATGGTGAATAAATTGATGTGAAGGCATCACGGAGAGCTGTATGGTGAATATATTGATGTGAAGGCACCACCAAGAGCTGTATGGTGAATATATTGATGTGAAGGCACCACGGAGAGCTGTATGGTGAATAAATTGATGTGAAGGCACCACGGAGAGCTGTATGGTGAATATATTGATGTGAAGGCACCACGGAGAGCTGTATGGTGAATAAATTGATGTGAAGGCACCACGGAGAGCTGTATGGTGAATACATTGATGTGACGGCACCACAGAGAGCTGTATGGTGACTATATTGATGTGAAGGCATCACGGAGAGTTGTATGGTGAATAAATTGATGTGAAGGCACCACGGAGTGTATGGTGAATAAATTGATGTGAAGGCACCACGGAGAGCTGTATGGTGACTATATTGATGTGAAGGCACCACGGAGAGCTGTATGGTGACTATAATGATGTGAAGGCATCACGGAGAGTTGTATGGTGAATAAATTGATGTGAAGGCACCACGGAGAGCTGTATGGTGAATAAATTGATGTGAAGGCACCACGGAGAGCTGTATGGTGACTATATTGATGTGAAGGCATCACGGAAAGCTGTATGGTGAATACATTGATGTGAAGGCACCACGGAGAGCTGTATGGTGACTATATTGATGTGAAGGCATCACGGAGAGCTGTATGGTGAATACATTGATGTGAAGGCATCACGGAGAGCTGTATGGTGAATACATTGATGTGAAGGCATCACGGACGGCTGTATCACAGCAAAAAAAATGCAGTTTCCGGTATCCGGATACCTGCCGGATACCACCGGACACTTACCCAAAACGCGTCCGGGTATCCGGTGGCAGATACCTTGCCGGATACCAGATCCGTGGTATCCGGCATGGACACCTCACCTGAAAGTATGCCACCTGGAATCCGGGTATCCGGCACCGGATACCTCACCGGATACCTCAATCTGGGTGTCCAAGGATCCGCACCGGATACCAAGAATCCGGCACCGGATACCTCATTCTGAGTTTCCAAAAACATGTCACAATTTGGGGGTGCATTTTGTTCAATTCAGTGTGAAACACCTAAATATATATTGGAAACTAACCATGAAAATTGAACATTGCTGAAGGTATCCGGCAGGTATCCGGATGCAATTTTTCGAGATGTCTTATTCCTGGTAAATAATGTTAGCCTGGGCATATCAGATAGCTGTAGTAATATTCTGTGTCATTTTAGTTGTAAATATCCCCTTAAAGTTGAGATCTATGGGCATGTACTTTTGGAGAAGACAATTTTTTTCAATTTCATCTATAATTCTTTTTAGATGTTAAGCTGTTTAATGCACAAACATCAGTTCTAATACATGTATGATGATATCCTTAAATTTCATGTTCAGACTTCCAGATTATTCTGAGTGAAAGTATAAACTCATCGACTGTGTGCTCACTTGGGCCTTTGGTCCTAGTGAGATGATAATATGATTATTTGTAAAGGTACAAGTACTTGTTATGAGCATACCAGCTTCATTTAAGTTTGAAACACAATATGCCTCACTCTGAGGGTGACATGTACCAGATTTCATCACACTACAGAGAGCTGTTCCTCAGTTACTGAACATTTTTACTGAAAGACATTGAAAGCTAATTTGACCTTCAATATCAGTTGCGACTATTTCAAAAACAATTGTAAAGCGCTTCATTCAGTGTAATATTGACAAACATATGACAATGATATACAACTATATGTATAAGAGTTATTTAGACTTCTGCAGGAAAAGGCACATTAGAGAACAAGAGTCATCAGAAAGATGACATATCCCCCCGGCAGCTGTCTGTAAAGTAACCACTAGTGCAATTCTGTATGTAATGAGTCAACAGTTGAATGTTCTTTAAGAAGCATACATTGTTTACCCAAAAAAGATCCACCATGGTCGCATCCATATGAATGCCAAGTTTCGATCAAATACATTGAATGTTTTTCGAATTCTGCCCCAGAAATGAACCTCATCCCCAATTGAGTCTATGTCCAACTTCATTCCATAAAAAAATAAAAAAATAAAAAAATAAAAATTAGAAAAATCCCAAATTTGAAAGGCACCACTTCAGTATGTGCATGATAGCTTTGCCAAGTTTCGATCAAATACACTGAATGGTTTTCGAATTCTGCCCCGGAAACGAACCCCATCCCCAATTGAGTCTATGTCCAACTTCATTCCATAAAAATTTAAAAAAATAAAAATTAGAAAAATCCCAAAATATCAAAAGGCACCACTTCAGTATGTGCCTGATAAGAGTTGCCAAGTTTCGATCAAATACACTGAATGATTTGGGAATCCTGCCCCGGAAAAGGAAATGATTACGGACGGACAGACGGACAGACAGGCTGATCACTATATCCCCCGTATTATATGCCGGGGGATAAAAAGTAAGTGTATGACCTGTTGCCAACTTCTATCCCTGCCCTAAGGAAGAGTTTGGCCATTAACAATTTTTTTGTCTGGCTGTGACATTGACCTTTGACATAGCAGATCAATGTGTTATTCCAAAGATGTCCAAGCAATGCATGGTTTTATACGATAACTGTGGCTATCAAACTGAGGCAAAATATTGGAAAATCCCCATTTAAACAGCTGGCTAAAGAAACAAACAACAAACAAATTATTAATTTCTTTTATTTATATGCATATATCACACATTGAACAGTGTTCACATAATGGTTCCTGATGCAGTATGCACTTTCCTCCTATTCTTCAATACTCATAACAGAGCGGGATAACTGTTCGCTTGAAAGCATCAGCAGACCATGCTCACCAGTTCAGAGTTACTTGCCCTCAAACATCCTTTTCCTTCTATATTGCCATGGAAAAACAGGAACCAGGATGAGGGGAGGCCAGATGGGCTCTATCCCTGTTGCATTGTGTTAGTAGAATTGTGAACATTCTATTTGGTGTTTTGGTCCACATTTATAGACAAGTAGTCGCAAACATCATTCCTTTCAAGTGATTACCACATGGCCAAAGACAATAATTTCTTCAACGTCCTTGAAGGGTCCCACTCCGACTTGGCATTGGGTGGTCTTCTCACATTAGCCTGACCACCCTTTGTGAGTGTGTCCCAGTGCCAATTGGCATATAACTTCTCGGTAGGCTCCCATTGAAATAACAGGACTCTCCTCATCGCTGTCTGCCAATCACTTCGGATATCTGGAAGGGTCCTTCCAGACTGTCAACCTGTCATCCGGGTATCTCAAGCTGGACTTCAGTTTCTGCAAAATTATGTATAAAGATTGTAGCAAAAGAAAAGAATTGTTGCAACATGTACTTACAGATAAAAGGCAGCAAATTCACTTAATTTATCATCTTTGAGTTTTGTTATATACCAAACATTTGAGATATATATTGTTCCATGCTGATGAGTTGAAACAATCATTAACTGACATCTCTTAAAAATGTTCCTAGCAACCTATGCTTGCCATACAAGCCAAAGTAATAGAAGAGGTAGCAAGTGGGCTCATTGAAAGCTCGTAATCGTACCCAATAACGTGGGATGTTGTCCATAACAGTCATCATCGGTGCGTCTGGATTGAGCTCATAACATTAATCTCTGGTTTGTCTAGTTGAGAAGTGAGATTTGATTAATCTATAATCCTTGTCATTTAGCCGAACTATTGCTGGATGTGGTGTTAAATGAGTGAATTGGGTTTAACGCCTCTTTGAACAGTATTCCAGTTATATCACGGCATGTGAGCTTGATGTGGGAAGAAAGCCTGAAGTGATGCAATCCTTACATGTTTACCACAAGCAAGTGTATGATGCTACCGATTCAAACCCACGACCATCGGTTTCTGTCAAGCCCAAGAGATGCAACTATGCACAGCAAGTTGTAGTGCCTTTGATAATTAGGCCATCCATGCCAACAGGTGATAAAGAACAAGCAAACTGAAGAAATATTTGCAGAATAGCTACATGAACATGATGAACCAAACAGAATAATTTCAAATATTTACCACTCACTGCTACTCTTCTCTTGTTCCTCATTGCTTCCCTTTTTCCATTGATGCCGTGCAGATGACTGACTCATTCATTCATCCAGACATTCTGCAAACATAAGTAGCATTCACATTACAGAAATGTCCAAACTGTACATGCTGTACATTGAATTCAATTGAAAAGGCCCCAGTTGAGTTTCCAACTTAGAACTGTCCTTATTAAAATATTTCATCCCAAACATTCAGAGATAAAACATAACCCCATATTTAACAACTGTCAAACAATTATTTGACAACAAAGCCAGGGTCATTCAACATACACTTTACATAAGGAATCACTTGTTGCAAAAAGGATCCTCGCCAAGGTCAGAGTCATTCCATGAAATATTGAATGATTAAGTTATGAAGCTTATACAAAACAAGGACATAACAGTGTAATTATAACAATATCCTAAGCGTAAAAAAAATAAAGTCTTTGGTGGCCATTATTGTAAATTATAATCTGTATGAGCATCCCACGAAAGTTTAGAGTTAATAATCGTTCCTAGATCTTGATATTTTTCTTCATTATCTATAAAAAAGCAGATCTAATTTGGATCATCTTGTTTTGACCACAAATCCATTACGCCCCTTATGCTAACAAACAGTTGACCATAATACTAAAAAAAGGACCCTTGGCGTTTACGGTAAAGTATGTAGAGCAGGAAAATATCTACATCAATCCGTTCCATAAGACCTCTGCACAGAAATCATAAGGCCTCGAAGCCCTGCTACGTACCTGGCAATGCCAATCGCCTTTCCAAATACTGTTGACTTCCGCGTTGTGGATGGCTGAGAGGAACTTCGGCCGGCATTTCCGTGGTGGAGGTGAATGAGAACAATGTATCGATACACGAGGTAAGCTTATCGTAATCAAGCATCACAGTGTATATCGATACACGAGGTTTGTTTACATCCATGTTCTAAAATGGCGCCCTGGACCGTAGGGGAATATGGGTAAAATGGCTTGTTCCGGGTTAACACTAAGCTGGGCCCCGTCTCTAATATCACATTATTGTTTGGCGCAAGTTGACGACGCGCATAGGGAGCCGGGAACCAGGTTAACACGACATAAGCTGGTTCCCGGCTCTCTATGCGCGTCGTCAACTTGCGCCAAGTTATATTAGAGACGAGGCCCAGCTTATACACTGAACACGATCGGTCATTTCGTCAAAACTGGCCAAATATTGAGATTGCAGCTGAGGTCATGCTGGCAGCTGAAGTGACACATTAAGGTAAGGAATATGTGAATGTTACAATGATCACGTATTAAAGTAATTTACCACATGTAAGCCTGTCACATGTGACACATTAACTTTTATAGCCAACATGTAAGTAAATGTATAATTATATTTTTATATGACAAGTAGCCTGTCTATCATATGTTAGTATTTGCTTATGTAAATAATGTAGAAATATGTTTACTTTAACTGGATAATTTGTATGCTAATGTGACTCACTGTCTTATTTCATATACTCCCTGTACTCTGTGAGAATGATTAATAGCCTCAACATATTTTTCCAGATGTGAAGAATCAAGAACAGCTTTAATAACAGGGAAGTTTTGCATCAGAGATCATCGTGAAGTGGAAGATAAGACATTTTAAGGGTATGAACATTTTCACTTGAACTAGTTGAACAATAACCATGATGACAACTTTATCATGGGGGAATTTTTGGTGGTGGGGTAGCCTAGCGGTTGAAGCGTTCACTCTTTGTGCTGAAGAACCAGGTTGTATTCCTGCCACATAGCTGCGATATTGCTGAGTGTGGCGTTAAACATCAAACAAAGCTAACAGCCGCATACTTACTCACGTGGGGATTCCAGGTTGAAGTTAGTCCCCATCAACATGATCAACCTATGCTAGTTGTGAGAGATAACTTAATGGATCGGGTGATCAGGCTCCCTGACTTGGTTGATCCATGTCATTGTATCCCAATTGTGTGGATCGATGCTCATGATGTCAATCACTGGATAGACTGGTCCAGACTTGATTATTTACAGACCGCCGTCATATAGCTGGAATATGGCTGAGTGCAGAGTTAAACAACAAACACCAACATGATTCTACAACCTGCTCTTGTGGATACCATTTTGAAGATCCTACACATAACTTCTTTTCGGGTCTTAACTATTGCAATATGTTCTACTACATGTGTTTTAAACATATATTTTTTTTATAGTGAACTGGATTTGCAAACAAGCCGATGGCTTATCTAAATGATGCTGAAATACAAAATAAGTATTAATAAAATACTAATTCTATACTATTGCAAACTATCAGTTGAGCAATAATGTAATCATCTGATTATAAGTAGATAATGAAGGAGAAGTCCATATTGATTAAATCTACCAGATTCTGAGATAAATGCACGTATTGATTGATTTATTTCAATGTTTTCCTGTACATAATTTTCAACAATTCCATATAAAGCTTTCTTATATCATATCTATGCTGTATAATAATACCTATTATTTCTAATAATAGCATAATTTGGACACACAAATAAGTAATGAATGGTATTTTTATAACAGGTCCCACACATGCGGGATAGGTCATTTGACATGAATCAGTTTTATGTGAATTTAAATCACTACAAGCTGATCTGAGTCATGAAAGGATATGCCTTCGATTCTGTGAAAATGGAAATGCTAAAACATCTCCCAATATTAACCATGCTATTACAGAATTTGTTCACTTGTTTTTGTATGTAAAATATTTTTGAACGATTACATCCATCTAATGATTGTTTGTATGTGTGATATGTCAGTAGAGGTATATGTGTACAAGCATGTGCATACACGTAAAAAAATTATGTTTGTTTGGCTAGGTACCAGTATATGAATAGGTTGTTTTGTGCGACTTATATATTAGCATCATCATAGTTTCAACAGACAGTTTATGTATATCAAATGTTAAATGTCTTTGTAGGGAGAATTGCATATCAAAACTGTCATTATTTTATTACTTATGAGTAGAACTTTTTAAGTATCTGGCATGATACATTTCCTTGGTCCACAGACACATGTTACCATAACTTACTTACTTACTTTGGAGATTTAACGTGCGCTTTCCGACTGATGCGTATTTCGCACACGGGCCCGGCCAGGCCATTTAATGTGTTTCCGAAAGGGGCGAAGGTGGTCTGTGCAACCCAAGAGGGGGGTTTTAGGGGTTGCTTATATAGAATTTGGGAATTTTGAGATTTGGAATAGATGCCGATGGGATTGGGGAGGAGAACTAAGGGAGCTGGGTATGGTGGATGTTTGTTTGTTTATGTGATTTTGATTTGGTGAGTTATTGTGTTTTTAGATGCGTTTTATTAGTTCCGTTTTGATTAAGAATACGCCTAAGGCCTTGAAGTTTTCTAGTTTATTTTGTGGGTTTAGTATTGCTTCTAGAGTTAGAGCCTTGTTTAGATTGAGGGTGGTTTGTAATGCGGTTCGATGTGTTAGGTAGTGTGTGCAGTGGATGAGTGCGTGTTCTGGGGTTTCTGGTTGTTTGCAGTGTGGGCAGTTACCTGTAGTGTGTTTTTTAAATTTTTTTAGGTGGTTATTTAGGTTGGTGTGTCCTGTTTGGAGTTTAGTGATTACTCTGTCGATTTTTTTGGATGGATGGAGAATTTTTGGTTTGGTTAGTGGTTTGCTGAGCACTTTTTTGATTTGGCTATTTGAGTTTAGATATAGGTTATGCCATTTTTTGGTGATTTTTTGCTTGTTTACACTTTTAATTTCTGATTTTGAGATGGGTAAGTTTAAGCTTATTTCTGGGATTTTGAGGGATAGTTTAGCTGCTTTATCGGCGTTTTCATTACCGTATATTCCTACGTGGGCGGGTATCCACAAGAAGGTTATTTGTTTGCCTGCCTTAGTTAGGTCGTTGGAGCTTTTAAGTATTTGATTTATTAATTTAGGTCGGTTTTTGGTATTTTTGTTTTGGAGGGCTTGCAGTCCACTTAGGGAGTCGGTAAGTATTAGGATTTTTTTGTGGTTTTTGGATTCTTGATTATGGAGGGCTGAGGCCATGCCCATTAGTTCGGCCGTGAATATTGATTGGTTGTTTGGGAGTCGGAAAGATTGTGTGGTTTTAGTTGGTTGTGTGGTATGGACTCCGAAACCTGTGTGTTTGGAGGTCGGATCTGAGGATCCGTCCGTGTAAATGTGACACCAATTTGGCCAATTTTCGTGTATGTATGCTAGTGTGGTAGTTTTAGCTATGTTTGGGTCGGTTTGTTTATTTATTTGGCTAGCTAGTGTTGTGTCTATTTTGGGTATTTTAAGTTTAGGGGTGAAGATATTTGATTGTTTGCAGTTTTGTTTAAGATTTTTAATTTGGTGTTCATTTAGGTAGTTTGTTATTCTTTGGGATATTGGGGTAAGTAAGGGGTGTTTACGAGCTAGAGCTTGGTTTTTGGGGCTGATGTTTTGGTTTATTAAGTTTTGGATGAGAGGGTTTGATTGGGACGCGGCCCAGAAATTTAAGCTTAGCTGTTCCCTGCGTAGACTTAGTGGCATTTCTCCTGTTAAGGCCTGAAGTGAGGTGTAGGAGGTGCCATGTTGGGTGCGTGTAATTAGTTTGAGAGCCTGATATTGTATTGAGTCAAGTTTTTTAGATAGAGAGTTGTTTAGGGTGTTGTATATGGCGCAGCCGTAGTCTAGTTTTGATCTAATTAGTGATATGTAGAGAGAGAGGAGGGTATCTTTGGATGCTCCCCAGTTAGAACCAGTTAGGCATCTTAGGGTGTTTAGGTCTTTACTGCATTTAGTTGTTAGGTTTTGGATGTGAGCATCCCAGGTGAGATGTTCATCGAAAATAAGTCCTAAGAATTTGGTTTGTTTTTGAAATTTGATTGTTTGATTGTTTAGCTGGAGGATTGGGGAGGCGGGTTTCATGTTTTTATGTTTGAATACTATTCCTGTTGTTTTTTCTGAGTTAAGGGAGAAGCCCCATTTGTCAGCCCACTGTTGTATTTTATTAAGAGATTTTTGGAGTAAATTTTGGACCATGTTCATGCTTTTAGTGCGGATCCAGATGGCTCCATCATCCGCGAATTTTGATGTGTTTACTTTAGGGGATAGGCCCTCAAATAGATCGTTTATCATTATATTGAAGAGGGTGGGGCTGAGGATACTGCCCTGTGGAGTACCATTTTCTAGGGGACATTGGTCCGATAGAGTTTGGTCTATACCCACGGTTATTTTACGATTGTTTAGGAAGTCCTGGATGTAGTTTATTATCTGACCTTTGAGTCCTATTTTTTTAAGTTTTTGTATTAGCCCATCGTGCCATACCATGTCGAAAGCTTTAGAGAAGTCTAAGAAGATGCCTGTGGTATATTGTTTATTTAGCTGTCCTGTCTTAATATCTTGTTCTAGTCGGGTGAGGTTATCTAGGGTTTGATCTGGGTTTATGATGTTATTTTGGGTTAAGTAATGTTGTAATCTATTTTTAGCCATTGATTCCATTACTTTACATAAGTTTGAAGTTAGGGATATTGGTCTATATGAGTTAGCTTGATTAGCTGGTTTATTAGGTTTAGGGATTGGTATGACTAGGGCCTGTTTCCAGGGAGTAGGAACCTGTCCGTTTAGGTAGATGAGATTGTATAGTTTGAGTAGTGCCTGGAGTAGTTTTAGGGGGAGTTTTTTAATTATTTGGTAAGAAGTTAGGTCTAATCCTGGGGCTGTGCCCTTTTTCCTGTTTTGGATTACGTAGAGGAGCTCCTCCATTGTGTAGGGTTGATTTATTTCTAGATTGTTATTGTTTGGTTCTTTTGTGGGTTTGTTTTCTGTTTTAAGTTTATCTTGGAATTTTTTACTGAAGTTGGTGTTACTGCTAACGGCCGAAAAGTGGTTGGCGAGATTTTTTGCTTTTTGGGCGGGGTTGGTTGAGTTGTCAATGTTAGGTTTTTTTTATGTCGTTTTAAGCCTCTGATGGCGTGGATTTTGCGCCAGACCGTTCTGGCATCTGTACGGTTATTTATACCTTCGCAGAATTTTTTCCAGTCTCTACTTTTAGCTATTTGGACTAGTTTTTGAACCTGGTGGTTTAGTTCGTGGGCTATGTTTAAATATTTGTAGTCGCGTTTTGCTTTATTGAAGGCTGATTTACGTTTTCGTCTAGTCTGTTCTATTTCCTCATTCCACCATGGTACCGTCGGTTTGCCTGTCTTAGATGTTTTGAAGGGGATGGAGGTTTTGGCCGCGTTTATTATATAGTCTGTTAGGTTTTTACAATAGGTTTCTGGATCATTATTTTCTATTTCGTTTAGGTTAGCTTCGTTGCAGATATCTTGGAATTGGTCCCAGTTAGCTTTATTGTAATGGAATTTTGGTTCTTGGTTTTCTGTTTGGATTGGTACGTTTGTATTTCCTATGGTTATGTTTATGGGGAAGTGGTCACTACCTAGCGGGACGTCGTGCACTTCCCATTGAGTACTTTGGGCTAGATCTGCGGTGCATATGGTTAGGTCGATAGCCGACATTTTTTGGTTTATCTTATCGTACCTCGTGGGTTGGTTGCTATTAAGGAGTACTAGGTCGTTTGTTTCTATCCATTCGGAGATTAATTTGCCATGATTATCTATTTTATCATCTATGCTCCATGTAGGATGGTGAGCGTTAAAGTCTCCTAGGAATATAGTAGATTTATCGCTTATTTGGAGTAGTTTGTTTAGATCCTCAGGTTGGACTTTTTGTTCCGCCCAGTGGTAAATATTTATGATGTTTATGTTTCGGTTATTTAATGTGATTTTAATGCCGTTTGCTTCTAGGTTTGGCGTGTCTATTTTTATTTCTTCGTAATTTATATCTTCCCTGATAAATATGATTAGTCCTCCTGCGGCTCTTCTTGTTTTCGGTTTAGCTCTGTCAGTTCTAACTGAGTTGTAGTTAGGTAGTGTGAATTTGGATTTTTTTGAGAATTTGGTTTCCTGTATACAAGCAATGTGAGGGCCTTTATTTAGTTTAAATTTAGTTTTTAGTTCATGGCCGTGGGAGGTGAGTCGGTTGGCGTTCCACTGAAAAATATTTAGTCCTTCGAATATTGGGTTCGGGTGATTGGTGATTTATTTTTTATTTTTTATTTTATTCGGTGAGTTCTTTTAGATGGAGGTTAAAGAGGAAGAAGGGAAGATCGGTTAATTTTAGATTGAAAGCTACTTTGTAGAAGGATTTCATGCTAGCTTTTGGTGAGTTTTGACTATGCATGTATGCTAGGAGTAAGGTGAGGTTGTTTAGGTTTTGGGTGTTGGCTGGTTGGGGAGTTTGGTTTGTTTTAGTTGGAGTAGTGTCTATTGTTTCCTCAGTAGTGGAGAAATCTTCGTCATCGGTTAGATTAGGTTTAGCTGATTGAGTTTCCATGGGGGAAGCATGTGATGTGGAGGATTGTGAAGGTGTTTGTGGGATGGGTGTAGCTGATGATTTCATAGTGTTTGTGTTTTGTTGTTGTGCTTGCTTGTGGGAGAGCGTTGTTACCATATTGGCTGTAGGGTGCTTGGATGAGGGTCGTGTTGTGGTGGTCATTTTGAGGTTTGTTTTGCATGCGGGGGTTGATGTTTTGGCTATGTGAGATGTGGGAGGGTTCGTGGTTGGTTGAGTGGCTGCTTGTATGTGTGAGGTGGGTGCGGTTTCTCGGTAGGGGCCCCAGACAGAGCTGTCGGTTATGGGTGTGGTGTTTGTTTGTGGGATGGTGTTTGGGTGTGGTGTAGGGAGGAGTGGTTTAGATGCAGGTGTAGCAAATTTTCGTGTTTGGATTTTAGCCGTGTCTATGTTTATGTGTGTGTTGGCCTGCTGGGTGAGTGTGTGTCTGTATGGGCATTGGTTTGAGAGTGAAGTGTGTTGGGTGGATTTGCAGTGGATGCACCAGGGTGTGCATGTGCCTGGGCAGTCTGTTTGTGCGCATTTTTTACATTTAGTTTTACGGTATGTGCATTGGGAGGCAGTGTGGTTGTATTTGAGGCACTTTGTACATTGCTTAACCTGCTTTATATAGGGTTTGACTTCTAAGTTGGTGTGGGCTCCGAAGGATATGTGTTTGGGGGCTTCAGGGAATTTAGCGGTCTTTTTGAAGTTGATTATGACAATGGAGGTTGGGACCGTTTTTCCGTTTCTAGTTGAGGTTATTCTACGCGTGCTGGTGATTAGGGGTTGAGGGTTTTGGTCTTGGTTTATGTTAGCTTCTAGAGAGTATAATTGTAAGTCCTCAGTTGTTTCCCTTGGGTTAACCCTAATTACGCCTCGTGTATATTGTTGCCAATTAGGTGTTTGTTTGATTACTGTGACGTGGAATATTTGAGTTATTTTATTTGCTGCGTTGTAAGATTCTCGGTTAGGGAAGATTATCTGGTATCCTTTGTTGGCTTTTTTAATATTGTTGTAATTTATTTTTTCTCTTTTAAACCAAAGTCCTATTTTATCTGCCGAAAGTTCTAGTGAGAGAGTGGTGCCTGAGCCTGCTGAGAAGAAGTAGAGGGCGAAGGTCGTGAGGAAGGCGGCCGGGGAGGGTGTGGGCGATGGAGGTGGAGTGGATGTGTCGAGTTTGCGTTTTTTGGTGTTTTGAGGTGGCGAGTTAGCTGGTTTGGTGGGGGTGGTGTGTGTCGTGTTTTCGCCATACTCGGTCGGGACGATGTTTTCGAGTGACCTCCCGGAAGTGTTGTGCGCTTCCGCAGGCGTGGGTGAGTTAGGAGCTGGCATGTCTGCGAGTGTGGCGTTGCGGGTGTCAGCCATGTTGTTTGGAGAGTTGGAGAGCGTGTGTTGTGGTGAGTGTTGGTGGAGTGGGAGTGGTGTTTTGGGGAGGTGAGTTGGTTTGTTGTTTTTACTTGGTGAGTTGTGTTTAGGAGGCGGAGGAGGTTGCGGTGGTTATTTGTTGTTGGTTTTAGTAGGAAGGTTTGTGAAATGGATTAATTATTAAAGATTTATTTTGTTGCTGGAAGGCTGGGATTAGGTGAGACAAGTGGAAAGCGGGGATTAGGAGATATTTAGTCGAAGGAGTGGAGGTATGTGAGTGGTGGGCGTGGGTGGTGAGGAGGAAAGAGCGTGCGTTGTGTTAAGGAGAAGGGGGGATTAGGTGTTTTTTTGTTTTTAGGAGTTGGGTCAAAGGGTGTGTTTGAGTGGTGGGCGTGGGTAGCGAGTAGAAATGAGTGCGAGCTGTGTTAGGGAGATGGGGGAGGATAAGGTGTTGGTTATTTATAAGAGTTGAGTGTTGTTGTTGGTTTTAAGGATTTAGGGGTTTTGTGATTAATTCGGTGAGAGTGATGTATGTGAATAAGGATGAAAGGATAACGTGATAATTACCGATGATGGAGTTTCCTTGGCTGGCTATCAGGCAATGCTCTGTGCTGGCTTGGGAAGTGTTGCTCGCTTGGCCAAGACTCGATTATTTACAGACCGCTGTCCTATAGCTGGAATATTGCTAGGTTCGGCGTTAAACAACAAACAAACAAACGATGAGAGTGATTTTAAGAGTATGTGAATAAGGCTGAAAGGATAACGTGATAATTACCGATGATGGATTTCTCCTTGGCTGGCTATCAGGCAATGCTCTGTGCTGGCTTGGGAGGTGTTGCTCGCTTGGAGTACAAACTGCAACTGGTGACACGTTACCAGTAAACTGACTTGATAAGTAGCATAACAGTCAGTGTGGTTGGAAACTAACTAAGCCGTCACTACTCAATTAAGTAATTAACAGACAATTGCAAGTGATAATACCGACCTGACACTAATTGCCCTGTTAATCCCTAATCCACCATGAGTTGACATTGAGCTCATCTTGCTAATGAGCTGTTGTGAGCGTAACGAGATGATAAACATCAAAGGTGGGGCAGGCTTTGATCAAGTGTTCTGTAGAAGAGATTATGTCACTTGTTTCATGTTTATTTAGGATTAGCTACATCCCTTGATGCGACCAAGACCATACTTGAGATTATCAGACAGTTTGTCTGGATACAACCTGATGTCTCAACTGTACTTATTGGATTCTGCCTTGTAGCAAACTATGTGTGTGACAAGGACTTTGACCACTCTGTGCAGATGCATAACAATGCATAATGAACTTGGGGTATGATTCAATTATGTCACACAAGTCAAAGATAGGTTCCACTGTATTAAGAAACAGACGATAGATGCAATACTGTGTAATTTTATAACAATCAAATGAGTATTCAAATAGGAATACACATATATTTACAATTACCCTTGAAAAGTTCCAAAACCAAATAGAACTACTTAAATTATGATTACACTTGACCAATATATTTGGCAGTTTTTGCCGTTATTGTAAATCTTAATTAAAGATAGGATAAATGATAAAAATATGATAATGCATATCACCCACAAGTGTGTATTATACGCAAATAAATAAGTCTTGTATAAATAGATTAATTGGAAAGGGTGCTAACTGGGATTGTTCACTAGCCAATATATTAGCAAATATTCCCATGGGCGCTTATTAGAGCGAGGCGCTTATTACGTCAAATACTTTAGTTCTGTTTTTATGTATAAGAACCTATTTTATGCAATTTGCATTGCCTTGTTTACCTTTCCTTATGTTTTGATGTAATGCAAACATTTGAGAAAAATTCAGGTGAGCCTGCCTTATGGCACTACAGGAATTGTTTTCAGAAGATCAATTACAATTTTGTATTTTCTGTAAAATTTACTGTTTGCTATGGCTTTTTTACATTGGTTAACATGGTTTGGTTAACAGTTGCTTGATAAATTGTCATTACCTTACTCATTGAGAAACCAACTTTTTACCCTTTGTCAATATATGTGTGTTTCTTATATTTTTAATAACAAGCTTTTAAAGATGTTTTAAATTGTTTCAGGCACCTGAATTTCACAATGACACCAGATCAGACAAGTCATACAAAGGACTCTCCGGATGATGAATAATCCTCCCCAGAACAACTAACAGGTTCACCTCAGAAAGTGATGATTCTGAATGAATAATGCCACATCAGTGTGATTCTGTAGGTTGTTTTATTACGACATTAATCAAGTCTAAAGGAATTAATACCACAGCAGTGAGACTGTTTATGTGGTGTACACTGAAGCTGACTATACAAATCTGAATGACTTTTGTGGTTTACTGCACAAACATAATTGACTTTAGATATTCTTCTACCTTGAAGACCGCCTCCGTGGTCTTGTGGTAGAGCGTCCGCCCGGAGAGCGGAAGGTCCAGGGTTCGATCCCGGGCCGCGTCATACAAAAAGACGTTAAAAGATTGTACTTGTTGTTACCCTGTCTGGCGCTCGGCATTAAGGGGCTAAAACAAGGACTGGTCGGCTCGGAGTCAGTATACTGTGTCTGAGTGGGGTATTCATGTTAAACTGCGGCATGGTATCTCAGTGAGCTAGCACTATAAATCGGCATCAGTCCGGACTAGTACAAGCAGCCACACACACACATACACATGCATGCACGTCGCTATATAAGTGCAATAATCTTGGATGCGACGTTAAACCCAATTTCACCTCACTCTACCTTGAAATTCTTCTGAGATTTGACTAATTTGTTTATTTAGAAAATGGCATTGAAGCATCTGTTTCTGTTTTTGAATGTTCTTGCAAACACCTCTGGTTACTGAACCAATGAAATGTCATAAAATCAATAAATATGATTTTTTATCTTAACAAATTTTTTGTTTTGCTTCTTTAAAGAAATATGATATTGATCATTCATAACATAGGTGCTAACATATATCAAATATACTAATGCCCTGAATGTTTTCCTACAATTAATACAGCTCACTGAACAAAGTTTTTAGTTCCATGTCAGTAGAAAAGTTACATTGATATTTTTATGTACCAGTACTTTATTAGGTGTTTTCTGTGGATGCCATTAGTCTTATGCACCCATTTGGGTTAATGATATTCTGTTTCGAACTTCAATGAAACTCGTCTGTCAAGATGTAACAAGTATTGATACAATTCCAAAATAAACTTTTAATCTCATCAGGAACAAAGGCCCAAGTGAGCACATAGCCAATGACTTTCATTTTTTTGTCAGAGTGAGTATGGTGTTATGCCACTTTATGAGCAAAATTCAAACAATATTATGATGGGTGACACCAAGCAATGTACCGATGTGGTGAATCGAATGCTTCAACCACTAGGCTAGAACAAACTGGGAATATGAAGATGAAATGTAAGGATACCATCATACCAGGACTGAATGCTTTTCATTTAATACGCTGGACATCTAAATTGAAATATATATGAACTTGAAAAATGTTTTCACCAAAAGTACATGCCCATAGATCTCAACTTCAAGGGGATATTTACAACTAAAATAGCACAGCATATTACTACAGCTATCTGCTATGCCCAGGCTAACATTATTTACTAGGAGAGAGACATCTCGAAAAATTGCATCCGGATACCTGCCGGATACCTGCCGGATACCTTCAGCAATGTTCAATTTTCATGGTTAGTTTCCAATATATTTTTAGGTGTTTCACACTTAATTGAACAAAATGCACCCCCCAAATTGTGACATGTTTTTGGAAACTCAGAATGAGGTATCCGGTGCCGGATCCCTGGACACCCTGATTGAGGTATCCGGTGAGGTATCCGGTGCCGGATACCCGGATTCCAGGTGACATACTTTCCGGTGAGGTGTCCATGCCGGATACCACAGATCTGGTATCCGGCAAGGTATCTGCCACCGGATACCCGGACGCGTTTTGGGTAAGTGTCCGGTGGTATCCTGCAGGTATCCGGATACCGGAAACTGCATTTTTTTTGCTGTGTATGGTGAATATATTGATGTGAAGGCACCACGGAGGGCTGTATGGTGAATATATTGATGTGACGGAACCATGGATAGCTGTATGGTGAATATATTGATGTGAAGGCACCACGGAGATCTGTAAGGTGAATATATTGATGTGAAGGCACCACAGAGAGCTGTATGGTGACTATATTGATGTGAAGGCATCACGGAGAGTTGTATGGTGAATATATTGATGTGCAGGCACCACGGAGAGCTGTATGGTGAATACATTGATGTGAAGGCACCACGGAGAGCTGTATGGTGAAAAAATTGACGTGAAGGCACCACGGAGAGCTGTATGGTGAATATATTTATTTGAAGGCACCACGGAGAGCTGTATTGTGAATACATTGATGTGAAGGCACCACGGAGATCTGTAAGGTGAATATATTGATATGAAGGCACCACGGAGAGGTGTATTGTGAATACATTGATGTGAAGGCACCACGAAGAGCTGTATGGTGAATAACATCATGTAAAGTGCGAGTATAGTGTAGTTAATACAATCTGAAGAGTTGCATGGCAAGTAGATTGAAGTGAAGTCAGTATGGCGAGTTGCATACTACAAACAACACGCACTTGGCAGCGTTTAGTATAAACACAGTCCCACAGAGAACGATGACACGTAATCAACCATTTCACCTTCCCTGAACGACAATGTTGTTGCCTTTTTACAACAATCAATATGTGTTTGGAACATATTCTTATACTTATGAAACACAACTTGACAGTATGATATGTTTCAGGTGGGAGCGTTGTGTTGAAGATGGTGGGCGCTGAAGTCAATACCAAAGACTGGCATTTCGTCATCGTCATTACAGTGTCGTTCCTGACGCTGTTCTTCAACGCAAGTTTAACTTACGCCTCGGGTGTGCTCCATGTGGCGTTACTGGAGACGTACCACGCTGACGTTGATGTGACAGTCTGGCTCGGGTCTCTATTCTTTAGCATGTCAACTCTTGCAGGTTTGTCTGCCATTTGTTTGTTTGTTTGTCGGTCAACATCGCACTCAATAACATTCCAGCTCCATGAAGGTGGTCTGTATATAATCGAGCCGGAAAGAGACAATTCAGTGGTTGACATCATGACCATCGCTCTACGCAATTGGGATACGATAACATGCATCAACAAAGTCAGCCAGTCGGACCACTCTAACCCGTTAGTCGACTCTCACGACAAGAAAAGGTTGATCTAGTCTACGGCGCTGCAATTCGTTGTGCAAGCCAGAAACCTGTGATTGTGGGTTCGAATCCCGGTTCGCCCTGATTATGTCTTTGGTTTGTCAGATCGTGAGGTTTCACCAAAGCCGTGAACATCTGAGACCTGACCTTCATCACTTCGAGCTTTCCTCCCCACTTAAGCTAACACGGTGATACCAATGGAACACTGTTCAAAGCGGCTTGAAACTAAACTCACTCACTAATACTCTCGGAGTGTGTGTGTATGTGTGTGCGTTTGAGCGTGCGCGTGTGTGTATGCGAGTGAACACTGTGTGCCTGCACCAAAGCTTAATGTTCGTTCTAGCATTTAAATAACAGAAGTAATCATTTGATGTTGCAGATGTTTTATTGAATTTTTACATTTACATACATACTTTTGTATAATTATTTATTTCTATTACTGGGGCGGTGACTGATCAAACTCAACTATCAGTGTTCTTTCAACCATGACTGAACAATGAGAACTTTGATAATGCTCATTATAGAAACAGAGAGTGAGAGATAGAGAGAGAGAGAGAGAGAGAGAGAGAGAGAGAGAGAGAGAGAGAGAGAGAGAGAGAGAGAGAGAGAGAGAGAGAGATTGTAACATTTAAGACATGTTCTATTTTCTTATGTTTATTATAGGTCCACTTGCAAGTTTCATCATCAACGTAACAGACTGTCGCACCTGCGTCGTGATATCTGGAGTCCTAGGCCTTGTGGGTTTCTCTGCTAATGCATTTGTAGGCGATATCAAGTGGCTATTCGTTACATATGCCCTTCTTGCAGGTAGGTTCAGCGTGAGGTTAGGTGAGGTTTAACGTCGCGTCCAATATCATTACACTTATATGGCGACGTGCATGCACGTGTGTGTATGCTTGTACTACTCCGGACTAATGCGAATTTTAAAGTGGTAACCCACTGAGATACAATGCCGCAGTTTGACATTAATACCCCTCTCAGACATGGTATACTGACTCCGAGCCTATACTCCGGCTATACTCCAGCTACATGTATGGTGGCCTGTAAATAACCCTGTATTGATCAGAACAACTTGAATTGTTGAGAATTGGAACCATTGAGCGTGGCGCTGTGTGTGTATTAGTTCGGACTAGAGCGAATGTTGTGCTAGCCCACTCAGATACAATGCCGCAGTTTAACATGAATGCCCCTCTCAGACATAGTTTATTGACTCCGAGCCGACCAGATCTTGTTTTAGCCCCTTAAAGTCGTGTGTGTGTATGGCTGTGCGTGGCTGAGTGTGTGTGTGTGGCTGTGTGTGTGTGAATGTGTTCTTGAATAATCTTTGAAAGACCTCGTGTATCGCTACTTCAACAAACTGCACCCAACACAACAGTCATTGAGTTACAATTGTGTTGGTCGCAAAGCTCTCATTACAGTAAAGTATTATCATATTGGGTATTCTATATAGGACCTGAAGCATATGTTGTTGTTTTTTCAGGAGTAGGAACCAGCCTGGCTCACACGGGTGCTATAGTTGTCCTCGGATACCATTTTTCAGACAATATGAGCCTGGCTTGCGGCATCGTCGTGTGTGGGGTGGCCGTTGGTTTGTTTGCCCATCCACCGTTATGCCAGTTCCTCATAGATACATATGGGCTGCACCAAGCATTCCTCATCGTGGGAGCAATAGCGTTCCATTCATGTGTCTGTGGGATGCTCATGAAACCGACCAGATTCGAGAGGGAACGTCGCGCCAAGGTATTCAGTGGAAGACCAACACGTCTGACGCTGGTCATGACGTTGTGTGGAGTTTGTTCTGGTTATGCCAAAGTTTTCAGGAACAAATCGTTTCTGTTCTTTCTTATGTGTAGTTGTACATTCGGCATGGGCTCATCAGCTATGTATTTGTACCTCCCAGACTTTCTACGGAAACAAGGGATATCTCTTCAAGCAGCATCTTTCAGCGTTGCAACTTCGGGTGTAGGCGGCGTAGTCTCGCGTGTTCTCACGGGATTTGCAGCACAAGATCCAAACATTGGCAGTGGACTAATATTTGCTTCCCTGAACGGCCTCATGGGGGTGTTATCATTCCTCATCCCCTTATTCACATCAACCTCAGCAACAGTGTGTGTGTACGGCTTCTTCCTTGGACTCTACAACGGTAGCAGCTGGGCACTGTTTAATCCCATCACATATGAAATTCTTGGAATGGATCTCGTGGCAACGGGTTTTGGAGCTGTAATGGGTTCTTGTGGCTTCGGATTTCTCATTGGTCCGCCTTTAGCAGGTATTGGTTGCGAACCAGTTGATAAATGATGAATGAGTTAGTGTCATTTTAAGGCACTGTCAGCAATATTTCAGCTATATTATGGTGTAAATTTATTTATTTAATAATGGAATCTGGTTACGGTAAATCAGTGCTTGATTGCATATGCAACAATATGCATCATACGGACAAAATAACACACAATCAGCCACTCCCTCAGTAGTTTACCCCAATGCTATTCTGCCCTGTCTTGTCACACGACAATCATTGCATTAGTAAAACCTTCCATTTACGTCATGTAAAACCTACACATCGTAGATAAACATTAGTGCAATAATAAAATAAAGTTTGAAATGTTAAGTACATGTGTACTTGCAACTGGGCTGTACTTTGGACAATTGAACAGGATAGCGGTGTTGTTTTGGCGAACACCTGGTGTCATCACTGTTTAGTGATCAAATATAAACTGTTAACGCCCAGTGGAATCTGTTTCGGCAGATAATCGAGACCGATAGTCCTCTGGTGTTGACGTTTTATATTTAAATAGGGGGGAACACCGTTCCTCAGTTCACGCACCGTTACATAACACCCTTCTTTCTATCTTCCAGGATATGTCTTCCAAATAGCCAAGGTCTATTATGGCGTCTACATATTCGCAGGTACGTTGTATAGCGTAGCTTATACACACAGGTGCCCGTTTATTGGGGCATAAGACATTTTTACTTCACTATTTCGGATCACGTTAATTTCTCTAAGGCCCGTTTTATAACTTTTCTAAAATAGTAATAGATCGAAATCATTCCTGCCAACCAGGTATATTTTAAATGAACTTAAGTGATGTGTGGAGACAATCTCAGCCAACAAGAAAACAAGGCAATAAACATATTGTCTTTACAATATAGAGCCATGTCACCTGTAGAGTTTACAGCTTTGAATTGAATTGGGGATCTCACGTACATGATATTTATTCCCTTTCTACTCATAAAACTTGACGTGAACTCTTTGATGTAAGCGAAGAAGATAAGTAGCATGGACTTATTTAACTACATTGTTTTGGGACGGATTTCGATTTGAATCAAGGAACGTAGTATGTAGTTTTATATATTCAAACATGGTATTCTACATTATCATTATCTTCTTGCATACATGACAGGCATTGACGTTTTGAAGGACTGTTATTCCGCAAGCAATTGCCAACATCAGTGTACAATTTAAACTAAACTGACTGGCAAAAGAAAGTTGGCAGTTGAGAATTGGATTGGACAAAGAAATTACAAACGTTATCAAAACGTCATGAGGCTGAAAACAGCAGCCAAAATTAAGGTTTAAAACTTAACTCTGATACCTGTATTGAAACAGCAACATCGAATAACCACTTCTTGTTTTTAGTTCATTTTAGCCACAATCATACATAGGTGTAAACATTTCTCAAGCGTGAGATACTCATATTCCCCACCAATGATATATTGTATTGACTGTAAGATTCCCAACATTAAAGCCACATAGCATGTGTTTTGAGCATGTGCTGCGAACCTTGTTTTTTTGGTAAAACATTCTTTTAAAAATCCATATTTTATTAAGTACAATGGAGGTGTAGTGATAAGGTTGGGTGTAATAACAAGGAGATGACTATGGTAACACTTAAAAAAGGAAATCAAGATGTCCATTTGTGGTTGATGCTCCTGATGTCAATCTCTGGATTGTCTGGTCCATATGTGCGGCGTTAAACAACAAACAAACAATATCTCAGCTATATGCCGACGGTCTATAAATATTCGAATCTGGACAAGACAAATCAGTGACTGATATTATGAGAAATGTCCCAAGGCGTCGGGGTATGACTGAGTGAGAGAGTTAATATTAACATCACATCGGCAATATTTCAGTCATATCGTGAAGAGAAGTAAAACATTCATAACACATACATGTAGACTTTATGAAAACCTGTCATTGAAGGGCAGTACAATAACTAGAATATCACAGAGTCGATGTAAAACTAGTTGAGCAAAATTTAAAAGCAGAAAGATTTAACAACACAATATAACAAGAGTCATCAGAAAGATGACATATCCCCCCGGAAGCTGTCTGTAGTGAGTGAGTGAGTGAGTATGGTTTTACGCCGCTTTTAGCACTATTCCAGCATTGTACCCATGTCGGGAATCGAACCCGGGTCTTCGGCGTGACGAGCGAACGCTTTAACCACTAGGCTACCCGACCGCCCCGGAAGCTCTCTGTAAAGTAACCACAAGTAAATGTGCAATTCTGTATGTAATGCGTCAACAGTTGAATGTTCTTTAAGAGGCATACATTGTTTACCCACTGAAGTTTCGATCAAATACACTGAATGGTTTTCGAATTCTGCCCCGGAAACGAACCCCATCCCAAATTGAGTCTATGTCCAACTTCATTCCATAAAAATTTAAAAAAATAAAATTAGAAAAATCCCAAAATATCAAAAGGCACAACTTCAGTATGTGCCTGATATCTTTGCCACGTTTTGATCAAATACACTGAATGGTTTTCGAATTCTGCCCCGGAAACGAACCCCATCCCCAATTGAGTCTATGTCCAACTTCATTCCATAAAAATTAAAAAAAATATAAATTAGAAAAATCCCAAAATATCAAAAGGCACCACTTCAGTATGTGCCTGATAGATTTGCCAAGTTTTTATCAAAGACACTGAATGGTTTTGGAATTCTGTCCCGGAAAAGAAAATGATTACGGACTGACAGACGGACGGACAGACAGACAGACTGGCTGATCGCTATATCCCCCCGCATTATATGCCGGGGGGATACAAATGGGCTAGAGATCTTCAGTAACTTAAATTAGATCACCATACTAGGGACCATGGGGACGTACAGTGCCTTTGCTTCCTGCATGGACCCCGGCAGGATTTATATCATCCCTTCAGTCACTGGCGATAGTTTACCAGTTAAGCCTAAGATTAAAATGACAAAATACTACGTTTAAAACGTCTGGCATGCATAAAAATTCTTCGAATGATGTGGATTTGAAAACCGAACACATGATGTTACTAAAGTGCAACCGAATTCCATATGCTGGATTCCAGCTCCTAAAGACAAAGACCAGGCACCGGTTGCGAACCCTGGTACTTCCCCAATTTCAGTCAGAACAATGGGGAATCGCACAACTTGGTACTTGGGATTCAAGCGTGATTTCGAAAACGAGGTCCGCTTATTTGCCACGTTTTTTCCTCAATCTTGTCATTCACAGAAAATTCAATGATATAAATGATTTCATTGGATTTATCCAAAAATACAAGATCAGATTTGTTATTATGATTATTAATATCATTATTATTAATATTATTATCAATTAATTATTTATTTACACATGGTGTCATAATTCTAATTGTCTCCTCTCGTTCCATCAGGTGTGATGTTCTTCTCTTGCGCTCTCTGTGGCCTGCTGTCCACAACCTTCAGGCATTCAAGAAGGACTTGTCACGACACTGCGGATGCGCTGAGCCCAAATGAAGTTGAAATCATCAACCAACAAGAATGTGAACCATAGGACTCTAGCCTAATGTGATAAATTTGTTAGTTTCCATTGTTGTTATATATAACAGTTATTGATTGAAACTGGCGTGTTTGCTTATTTATTGCAGTCAAATCACCGTGAATTCGAAATTAATGCACATTTATCAGTGTTGGACAAAACCCTGTCCTTTGACGCGAAAGTATGACTAATTACCACGTGCTGTGAGGAACATTTCAGCCTGAATATAGGCAAGTAGCAGTGGATTTATATGAACAGTATCGCCACCTAGTACACATGCTTGTGGATCCGTGAAGATCCCGGGTAGAATAGGTCTTCAGCAACTCATGCTTGCAGTAAAAGGCGACTATGCTTGTCGGAAAAGGCGACTAACGGGATCGGATGGACAGGCCCGCGGTCGTGGTTGATGCATGTCATCGTATCCCAATAGTGGATTTACAGACCGCCGTCATATAGCTGTAATATTGCTGAGTGCGGCGTTAAACAACCAACCAACCAACCCAATTGTGTAGATCGTTGATCATGATATTAATCACTGGATTGTCTGGTCCTGACTCGATTATTTACAGACTGCCGTCATATAGCTGGAATAATGCTAAACAACAAACCAACCAACCATGTGATCTATTAGCTATGCAGGAGATACCGCAGTATAGAGAAGTCTTTACGCTGCCAAGTTTATCAGATCACTCGAGATGCCATTTTTGAAGGCCTTGGGGTTTCTTGGTACCTGACATTTTCTTTCTTCATGGAAGTGCCAAATTTCTTTGATACATACATGCCTGGGTTCATACGAGTCTACGACACCTTCATGATTATCAGCCATATATTCCAAAGGACGAATTCCTTAAATAAGCAAGGATGTTAAATTTCATTCCAGATCTTCATATATTGCCCCGGTCCAAAATATGTCATGTTTCTGAGGGCATATTTCCTGCTCTTTTGTTACATGCTTGTAACTGACTAACTACGCCATTTGTTTTGAGACCTTTGGCAGTCACGTCACAGTGGTAGCCGTTTCGACGACAGCAATGTCGCGCATTGGTCATTATATCAACATTTATGATCACCTCTTCACCAAGGGGCTCTTGTATCTTCTCATCTCGAAATATTTTACAGTTTCTTCATACATAGGAACCCTCCTTGCCATTTATCATTTTGCTGGAGATCTGATATTGTATAATTGACAATCGTTTACACTGTGCAGCGAGCATGCCTCTGCATATACATATGGATTGATGAGATGTTAGTGTAGCCAATACCCATGAGCTAGCGTAGGCGAAGAATGCCAAAGCAGGAAAGCATTAGATGATGAGTAAACTGGTTGAGGAATAAGTCCCTCCATGGCCAAGTCGCTCGAATTCAGTTGGTTCAAGTGGACCATGAACTTGTGATAAACGAACTCATTCAAACAACTGTGTTTTGGTACACACAAACAGCTTCTTATTTTGATATTTGTCTGCCACTGTTGTATGATGATTTTGTTTTATTTCTATGTTTTCTTGTGACAAATTAAGCACAGTATTCATCACATTTTCACATTTATCAGGAAATATGTTTACGACTTCTCGAAACCTCGTCTCAGACGAAGGTTGTTTTCGTTGCCGTTTCACATCAAAGTTCTTCCTTGCCTTTCTATGGAATTCATACATATTCACCCTGCCACCAACAAGCCTCTTCTTCGCTTTCTTCCAATCTGAGAATTAGTGATGTCGGTCAGCACTTCCATGATGAATTGAATTGCTGAACTAAGAGACAACTATGTAATGGAAATAGAGACGTGCTCACAATGAGTGCACAGAACGGAAAAGACTTCAAATTTGCCAGACAAACTTATACAACCCTTGATCGTCCAGTCAGTAGAAGGACAGTGTCCAGAAGATTGAGACTACATGGTGTTTCGGGTGCATATACCCTTCGGTGGCGTAGCCCAAACGTTAGGTCCTTAGCAACCCATGCTTGTCGTAAAAGGCGACTAACGGGATCGGGTGGTCAGGCTCGCTGACTTGGTTGATGCATGTCATCGATCCCAATTGCGTGGATCGATGCTCATGATATTAATCACTTGATTGTCTGGTCCAGACTCGATTATTTACAGACCGCCGTCATATAGCTGGAATATTGCTGAGTGCGGCGTTGAACAACAAACCAACCAACCCAAACGTTAGTGGCAGTACAAGAACTAGCAAATTGGTGCCACACACGGCAGGGATCACTACCAATTTTTTGCCCTGTCCGCCAACATCTTCGGACATGTCCCCTAAAGAGCATCCGTGCGATATTCGGGATAGCCGGATCAGAAAACGACCAGTTCATCCACAATTCATCAGGCGTGCATTCAGTACGTCCGCTAAACCGAAGCACTCCGAGTGGGCGCTCGCGAGACTTATCGAACGGTAAGCTAGCGAAGCAGTCGAGAGGGCGCTAATTTCAACATGGCGTCCCCATTCATGATGCGACGCTTTGTCATGAAGAATAGTGATTATTCCAAGGAGTAGGCCTTAAGTGTCCACCCTGACGTATATTTCAGATGTCAAGAAGGTTGGTATTAATGTTAGGATGCATTTTAGAGGCAGACTAACTCAAACTTTCTCGATGGTTACAGGGTTACAGGGTTAGAAACTAACAGTTTTTGTCCACTAGTCCTTATAATGATAACATACAGCAAAACCTTTAAAATGGGCCAATTTCTACTAGTCCTTAGGATACCTTTACTATTGGGAAATTTTGTAAGGACTATAGGACAAGTGCCAATTTCTAACGCTGTAGTTATTAGATCAGTCAGGTGCTCTTGTGCCGAGGTAGATATATCATTGGTTGGTTGGTTTGTTGTTTAACGCCACACTCAGCAATATTCCAGCTATATGACGGCGGCCTGTAAATAATCCTGTCTTGACCAGACAATCCAGTGATTTACATCATGAACATCAATCCACGCAATTAGGATCGATGACATGCATCAACCAAGTCCGCGAGCCTGACCACCCGATCCCGTTAGTCGCCTTTTACGACAAGCATAGTCGCCTTTTACGGCAAGCATGGGTTGCTGAAGACCTATTCTACCCCGGATCAGCTGCATACAGTAAAGATGACGATGTCAGTTGGGATCTTCTCTGCAGTTTGGGACAACTAGCACCACCAGACCTGACAAATCCAAAGAAAGTCAGATTTATTGAGATTCTGGAACCTTCAATTCCTAAAGGTATTTTGTCATTATTAATGAATATATAAAATTTCTTATATTGACAGGTTACTTTTGAGATTAATGCAAAAAATCTAAAACCAAACAAAATAGGTCTAATGAGGTCAGAAAACGACGATTATTTGAAACACTTGAAGCTGCAGAACAACTGATAAAACATATGCTATCATTTACATGCATATTTGTTTAGTACTGTGTACACCTAAATATGTATCTACAAAGCACATATGATAATACTAAAACGTTAATTTCTAGATGAAAACTAATTGCGACTTTTGGATATCTTTCCAGACTCTGCTCCGTCATCCCCATTTGACGATCCATCACCCCTAAGGGACCTAGCACCTGAGACTCAAGGTATGTATTTTATATACCATATAACAAACATTAAAGAGGTTCATGTGTTTAAGAAAAATAGCAGCTTCACAGATTGTTGATTATTCAAAAAAGAAACCATTATGTGAGTGCAATCCAGTAAATGTATCATTTAACATGGATATAAATCAAATTCACGAAACTGATATAGTTTCCTCTCTTTGTTCAACATAAATAGATCTCAATTAGTCCTGTCCAGCTTTGGGAACTCATGAAATATCTTTAATCGTCTATGCCGGGTGCTTTTGTGGTAAATAACCAACTGTAAACATACAACCATTTCTGTCAGTGTATTGTTTTTGGCATTACATAAACATCCTGACAAAATAAACTACTCAAAAGAAGTTAAAGATCACCCATTGTTCACATGACCAGTTTATCTGTCATATGTGTGAGTGAGTGAGTGAGTTAAGATTTTAAGTCACATCGGCAATATTTCAGCCATATCGTGACTTTCAAAAGTTATATATAATAAATACATGTAAACCATAAAAACATGTCGACAAGGGACAGTAAAATAACTAGACTTATCACAGATTAGTATGTAAAACTAGCAGGGAACCATAAAAATACATCACTAGACAGGACAATACATTATAAAATGGGCTATAGATCGCCAGCAACTGAAGGTAGATCACCATACTGGGGACCATGGGGACTTACAGTACCTTTGCTACCTGCATGGGCCCCAGCAGGATTTACATCATCCCTTCAGTTGTTGGCGACGATTAGGGAATGTAGCTGTATTTAAAAGAACATATATTCTACGATTAAAACTATGATAGGAATAACAGACGTCGAATGATATGGACTTACTATGCCCTCTCAGGGGGACAATAATTTTACAGTACTTTAACCCCCGTCAAGGGCACAGCCATTAACAATCTCAGTTCACAATTAGACACTATCAAATTAAGAAACAATTATGTACATCAAAATTTATTTATCAGTTCAATTTCTTTTAAAAAGTTAATTATTAAATGAGACGAAACATTATTAAAAAGATCCAATATTGAAGTTGCACTGAAATATTTATCCCTTGTGATGGAAAAATCAATACAGTCAAGCAGAACATGCTTGACCGTGATTCTCTCATCACAAGGGATACAAAATGGAGGATCCTCGCTTTTTAAAATATATTCGTGTGTATACCTGCTATGGCCAATACGACATCGTCGCATAATGACCTCTTCAAATCTGGACTGACAGCCCAAGTAGGTGTAACCAATATTTGGTTTAATTACATGTAATTTATTGATACCGACTTGGGAGTCCCACTTCTTTTGCATAAGATCACAAATATAAGATCTGATTACAGGTTTAAAATCAGTGTATTGGATCAGAAGTGGTGTCACAGATTTGTTGAGTGCTGCTTTAGCAGCAGCATCAGCCATTGAGTTGCCTTTGATGCCCACATGACTGGGCAACCAACAAAAGACGATGTCGTATTGGCCAGTAGCAAGTTCATTAAATAATTCAATAATTTTGATTAAAAGTGGATGTTGACATGAGATGTTATGGATAGCCTGCAGGCAAGAAAGAGAATCGGAAAATAGGATAAACTTCTGATATTTTGACTGTTTACTGATATATTGTAAAGCTGTTAAAATGGCATTGGCCTCAGCTGTGAAAATAGAACTATTATCGGGTAATCTGGAGGAGATAGTCCTGGATCCAATGACAGTGGCGCTAGCAACAGCGCCACTATCCTTGGATCCGTCAGTAAATATAGATTTGTAAGTATTATATGTGTTTCTTAATTCATTATATTTTTGTTGATAAATAGGTTGATTTGTTTCCGATTTCTTTAATTTAGTTAATGTCAGATCCACCTCTGGCTTTACCAACTGCCAAGGTGGAGAAGACAAAAGCTGCATGGGGGCTATAGCATCAAGATTAATTTTAGCGGCAGAAATATCAGATTGAAGTCTTATGCCAAGTGGGGGGAGAACCGATGATTTTTTATTATAGACATTTTCATAAAGGGGGTGAAAAACACAGTCATAAGCTGGATTCGAGTTATTAGAGCGTAATTTAGTGACATATTGTAAGGATAATTTAATTCGGCGTTGTTTGAGGGATGGTTCATCAGCCTCAACGTACAGACTGTCAATAGGAGAAGTTCGGAAAGAGCCAAGACAGAGTCTCAGACCTTGATGGTGGATAGAGTCCAAAAGTTTAAGATTACTTTTGCAGGCTCCACCATAGATGATGGAGCCATAATCAAGTTTAGAGCGAATAAGTGCTCTGTACAGTTGAAGGAGGGTTTTCTGATCCCCTCCCCACTTGGAATTTGAAACAACTTTTAGGAGATCGAGGGCCTTCAGGCATTTATTTTTCAAATATTTTATGTGAGGTAAAAACGTTAAATGGTGGTCAAAAATAAGACCCAAGAACTTATCCTCTTTTACTACTTTAATCGGAGTGCTATCTAAAATTAAATCAGGGTCTTTATGGGGTTTGTATTTCCTACAAAAGTGGATACAATTTGTTTTGGATTTCGAAAATTTAAAACCATTTTCTAAGCACCATTTATTTATCTTATTTAGACATAATTGTAATTGTCTTTCGATAGTATGCATGTTTTTACCACGACATGATATGTTAAAATCATCCACGAATAAAGATCCATCAATGGAGTCATGTAAAACCTTAGAGAGACTATTTATCTTAATACTAAATAGTGTAACAGACAAAATACTGCCCTGTGGGACACCCTGATCCTGATGATAATGATCAGACAGGGTTGAGCCCACGCGGACTTGAAATTGTCTGTCAGTTAAAAATCCGGATATGAATTGAGGCAAACGGCCTCTCAATCCAAAATCATGTAAATCTTTTAAAATCCCGTGTTTCCAGGTAGTGTCATACGCCTTTTCCAAGTCGAAAAAGATAGACACTGCATGCTGGTTATTAATTATTGCATTTTTTACAAATGACTCTAACCGAACTAAATGGTCAACAGTACTTCGATTCTTTCTAAAACCACACTGAATATTTGTAAGTAAATTATTAGATTCCAAGTACCATGTTAATCTATTGTTGACCATACGTTCCATGGTTTTGCAAACGCAGCTGGTCAGTGAAATGGGTCTATAATTTGATGGATCAGTGTGATCCCGTCCAGGTTTTGGTATGGGTACAACTATGGCATCACGCCAGGAAGAAGGAAACTCACCTGAAGTCCAGATATCATCAAAAATTAACAGAAGGGTTTCTAGACACGGTTCTGGTAAATGCTTCAGGAGTTGATAGTGTATACCATCAGCTCCTGTAGCAGTATCGTGAGCCTGATCAAGAGCAGTATGAAGCTTATGGATTGAAAATACTTCATTATAATCTTCCCCATTATCTGATTTAAAATTAATAGTTTTCTTTTCCTGCTGTTTTTGGTATATTTGGAATTTAGGTACATAGTTCGAGGAGGAAGAATGTTTTGCTAACGTTTCACCAAGTTTATTTGCAATATCCGATTTGTTAGTTAATAGGTCATCCCCATTCTTAAGATGGTGGACGCTAGATTTCGAACCCTTACCTTTAATTTTCTGTATCATATTCCATACCTTAGACATGGGCGTTCGTGAATTTATATTTGAAACATAATCACGCCAAGATTGGCGTTTATTATGTTTAAAAGTACGCCTGGCTTTAGCATTTGAAATTTTAAAATGATTCAAATTATGGACCATCGGATGGCGACGGAAATAACGCTCAGCCTTTTTCCGTGCCTTCCTAGCTTGCCTGCAGTCATTGTTAAACCATGGTTTACGGATGTGTGGATTTACAGAGGACTTTGGAATACAATCATCAGCTATTTTGTACAGTTCATCAGTGAACACCGTAATAGAATCAGGAACATCAACAAAAAGACCAGTATGTAATTTGCTCGTACAAAGTAATTTGAACAAAGGCCAGTTAGCCTTTGTGAAGTTCCATCGTGATGATGGAGGAACATCAGTTGGAATTATTGTTTGAAGAATAGTCGGGAAATGGTCACTTCCACAAAGGTCGTCGTGGACTGACCATTCGAATTCATTCAACAGATCGGAGTTGGTAAGTGATATATCAAGAGAAGAATAAGTGCCTGTTCCAGGATGTAAATAAGTTTTAGAGTTATCATTAAAGATGCATAAATCGTTGTTCGAAATGAAATCTTCTAATAGCTTACCTTTACTGTTCGTGTCAGCACTACCCCAAAGTGGATTATGCCCATTCAAATCGCCCATAATGATACAGGGCTTGGGGAGCTGGTCATAGAGTGCCTGAAGATCAGTTTGGTGAAGAGTAGAAGATGGAGGTACATAAAGCGAACACAATGTGAAAACAATGTTGAGGCTTAAACGGACTGCAACAGCTTGAAGTGGAGTATTAAGTGGAACAGGGCTATGTATGACACCCTGCCTCACCAACACTGACGATCCTCCAGTAGCCCTAGGTCCTGGAGGAGAAAAGAAGTTATATGCATCATATTGCCTCAAGTTGATTTGATCATTATCTTTAAAATACGTTTCTTGTAAACAAAATGCTGATGGTTAAAATCCTGTATCAATAACTGTAAATCATTAAAATTATTCTTTAGTCCCCTGCAATTCCACTAAATAAGAGTATTGGAGCCATTCATGGAGGCTCAACTGGAGTTCTTGAGTGAGAGGGAGGTCCACTCCCACGAACCGGGAGTGAGGGACTGACCTCCATCGCTAGAGGCTCAAATGGATTATGAACCTCTACTGTGGTGTCAGCAAGAGAAGGCAAATCCAAGTGCTGGAGAGCCCTTATCTTTTTTAACTTCTTTTTTTCTGTTTTAGTCAGATGGGCTTCGCCCTGAATGTTTTTGGTGACTTTCACATGGCTGGGTTCTGATGGAGGTACCGTTTTCTGAGTTTGCAGAAGCTGAGGTGCTGATGTTAAATGGTCTGTCTGGGAAGCTGAAGTAGACTTCATAGATTAAGATGTCTGTGCATCGTCGATGGTAAACTGGTCATCTTTTACCCAAGAGATCAAAGTCTGGCAGGATGTAGAGGCTGTAGTAATTTTGAGAACTGGCGGCGGAGAAGAGACTGCAGCTGAATAAGTGATATTTGCGGGTGATTTTGATGGAAGTTGTACCAATTGTTTGGCAGCAGAATAAGAAATATTTTGTGTGTGCTTCAGTTTTAAGATCTGTGATTCTGATACGAACACTGGACATGATTTGGATGAGGCCACATGCTCCCCATCGCAGTTGGCACACTTGACATCATCTGTGCACTCGGAACCTTCGTGAATTCCACTGCAACGGAAGCATCTGGCCTTGCGAGTGCAAGTTTTTGCCCCGTGTCCAAACTGTTGACACTTGTAACACCGGAGAGGATTTGGAACATAAACCTCCACTCCGATGTTAAAGTAACCGGCTTTAATAGAATTTGGTATTTTAGCAAGACAAAAAGTAAAAAGATACGTGTTAGTTGGGATAAATTTTCCATCTTCTGATTTTCTACTGAACCGCTTAACAGCAGTGACCCCTTGATGTTTCAATTCAGCAGCAATCTCTTCTTCTGCCATGTCAGAAAGACAGCGTGCGCGGTCCCTGACAATGCCTCTACTTGAATTTAGTGTCCTGTGCACCGAAACAACAACCTGGGTGTTAACAAACTGCTGTAGACCCAGCAGATTGACAGATTGTTGTCTCCGTGCACATTCCACAAGGATGGAACCAGAACGAAGACGTGTAACATTGGTAACTTCTCCACAGGCACTTTGAATGCCTTTCGAGATAGCGAAAGGATTTAGTTTTAAAGGATTGCCATCAGCAGATGCGATGACAATGAATCTCGGCCAAGAATCTGCAATCTCAGTTGATGTTTCTTCTTCGTCAGACGTTATGGAATCGACATGACGACGTTTATTTGTTTTGAAAGAACCAGATAGATTGTGGTGAGCCATGGTGTTATGTAGTGATTCAGCACCCCTGCTCCCCACCCGCCATCGAGTGTCAACAAGGACGATGTCACAGTGGAAGCCAACCTGCAACACCAGGGATACAGAGGTGCTATACTCCAGAAAATATAGACTTGAAAAGCTATGAGATCAAAAAGAATAAGCGTCAGGCTGGTTCGGCCCATAACACTTTCCCCAAGAAACACAGAATTCAGAGGTCTCTATCTCCAGATTGGCCCATGAGCCACCGCCTTCTGGCATACGACTCTAGGCAAACAGGAACAAAACAATGATTTTGACAACAAAGTTTAGGGTGCAATTATATTCTTAATAATATAGCCATGTATTTCATGCTAGGGCATGACGTGACCAGCCGATTGATAGAATCGGGCCAATTCTACCACCCGTCTAGGCGAAGTAAGGGTCGAAGTGGTGTGTTGGGCAAAAGGAACACTTGTTCCTGGCTCCAATGCCCTCAACCACCAGAATTCCGTCCTCCGCCGACACAGGGGCGCAACCCACGGCAAACGGGTTGCCCAATTTGGTCGCCTTTTACGACCAGCAATGGGGTGCTGTGGACAAATTCTACCCCGAGTCCACACGGGGGAAGAGCTATTAGCGTTACCCAGCACTCACCACGGGGAGGTTGCTCTTCACGAGTGCCATCTGTCATATGTTCTTTAACTTCTTCAGAATAGTATACAATAACTCACACATGGGAGTATTATTCTGTTTTAAGAAGTAACCTTTTGGGCAGAACAATTTGAGTCTATTGTGTATGAAAATATAATTTGGAATGTTAGACAAGCATGACCGTTGGTCGGATCTACTGTGGCAAGGTTGTTGTGCACTCATCATGGACCAATTCATGGATGATTCCGATATCAACACTCATTCACTGATGGATTCTGTGAATTTGCTCATATCTGGAAGTAATGCTGCCCTGGGTGCTTGTCTGTCCAAATCAAGAATGACGCCAACACGTATTGAACAATATGTAGAGAAGATTGCTCCAGTATTCCGATGTCACCTTCAGGTCCCATTTCAGAATGACAAGGGCATCATTTGAGGTATGGACCTGTGTTTTATGAAGACCTTTATCATGTTTATGCTCAGTACTGTTTTCACAGTATGAATTTAATTCTGAATCACTTGGTTTTGATTCTAATCAAGAACTCAATCACATACTTCACTATTAATCATCAACTTATCAATTATCTACTTCACTATTAATCATCAACTTATCAATTATCTTCTAAGTCGTGGGTGGGGTAGTAAGTCAATTGGGTGTAAGGCGGCTTAAGATGTTTTGTAAGTACTATGTATACAACTGCTTATGAGTACAATTTCAATTACAGTTTTACTGATTTTTTATCCTTTGAGACCATGTTCTTTTATAACTAACCAACAATCGATCACTGATTGGTTGTCTGAAGTAAGCATTAAGCCCAAACCATTTCTCAACACTACTGCTATGAATATGAGATTATTGCATTTAACTAATGAGACAATACGTTGAAATAATGTATCTGATTCCCAGGAACTGTGTAGCCAAAAAGCACACTTCCTGCACCGCAAGACCATCACGATAGAAAAAAGGTATTGTCAGCAATGTGGGTTCTGTGCAATAAGAAAGCACTCCGGAGCTGTGTTCTACTGGAAGTGCCTCTATAAAGATGTATCAGTGTACATATCGTCATGTGTGCAGTGTCAAAAGGCAGCTGTGAAGTTCGATAAAGAAGAAAATGAAGAACTCCACCCTAAACCAGTTATTTCGTCATGGTACCATGTCGGTATGGATCTGATCACTATTCCAAGATCTAAATCGGGCAACGTTTACATTCTCACAATAACGTTTACATTCTCACAATTGTGGATTACTTTTCAAAGTGGCCAGAATGTGTTGCAATCCCCGACAAGTCTGCTGCAACTGTTTCGAGGGCCTTGTATAAAGAGTGTGCTTACGGTTAAGCTTTCCGTTTGTGTATAGCAGCGACCAGGGTAGAGAATTTGTCAACGCGGTGGTTGGTGATCTTGTCAAGGTAGCTGGTGCTTCACAGCGCATTTCAACAGCCTATCGCCCGCAAACGAACGGTCTCGTTGAGAGGTTTAACCAGACTATCCAGTGAATGATCCTTAAAATCTGCAATCAACAACAAGACGATTGGGATATCCACCTTCAGGAACTACTATTTGCATACAGAACATCTCCCCAGAAAAGCCGCAAGCTTACACCATTTGAAGTGATGTACGGTCGGAAGGCTGTGTCCTCGCTGACCGGAGAAATCAATGACAATATCCAGTGTGTGAATTCCGAGGCTGACATGAACATCTTGCTGATGTAAGGAAAAAGTTGAAGAAACGGTGCAAATCAAACATTCAGATGACCCAAGTTGAACTGTGCAGCCAATTCAAGAAGAGAAGGACACATTCACCACGGCCCCTTGAAGTTGGAGCACAAGTTCTTCTGTTCAATGCCAGGAAGGCGTCAAGGAAAGGCTCTAAATTACAACAGACGTGGCTGGGCCCTTACACCTTCAAGAACATTACAGATCATGGCGTTGCGGTCCTCCAGACGCTTAATGGTGTTATTCTTGGACAAAAGTACAATGTGAAACTTCTGAAGCGTTTCATTGAAAGACCTGTTGAAGGACATACCGAACACGTGATTCCGACACAACAAGAAGAAAGCAGCAAAGCTGTTTCGTGTTCGGAGGCCGGCGCAACAGTTGTTTGTGAAGACCAGGCATCTAATGCAGAGGAAATGTCAGATACTGACGAAGACCAGCCATCTCATGCAGATCACATGTCAGATACAGACAGTGTGAAGTATAACAAAACCAGTGCTCTCCAATATTTTAATCCTGTCGATCATGAGTGGCAAACAGAAAAGGCAAAGGTTGTAGCGAAAAGACCACGGAGTGGAAAGAAACACCCAACATTTGTGTGTCTACCTGTCCTTGCCAAGCCCTCCAAGATTGAGCCAATGAGAGGCGATGGAAATTGCTATTTCCGAGCCATAAACCAAGCCTTATTTGGCGTGCAGAAGTATCACCTCTCTGTTCGAAATGCAATCGTTACTTGGATGGTGGAACACCACGAGCAAATAAAGAAACATTTTGGAGAAAGCTATCTGGAAAACAGTGGAATGGATATTGATGGCAAATGCGCCACAGAAGTTGAGATTCTTTCAACAGCAGCAATTCTCAATACCAACATTCAAATATGGTCCAAATCAGGCTCCTCGATGAAGTGGCTTTGTTACAAGTCTGAAACTCTTGGACAAGTATCAATGACACAGAAGTGCATTTATCTGTGCAATAACAGTGGAGTACATTTTGACTATGTCACCTACCCAGGACAATGAACATAACATTCATTTCAAAGCTGTGTTCATGTGTGAAAACAGACTTATTTTATCCAAACAATTTTTGGTAGTATCCACTTTACGTTTATACAATTTGACATTATCTGACATGTCCTATATTTTTGTGATCCTAATTATTATAATATTGTCTGATTTAGTTATTTTGTTTGTTAACTTCCATTACAAATGTGTTTTTTTGACAGATGACAGTTGATTGCACTGTTTATAACCTTTGTTCATTTTTATTACGTCACCTACACAGGACAGTGATATAACCAATATTTATTTCAAAGTTGAGTTCATGTGTGAATTTAGACTCCTTTTATCAAAACCCTTTTGGTAGTATTACTTTTGATTTCTTAATTTTGACGTTATCTGCCAGATCCTATACTTTTGTTATCATTATTATTATTATATTGCCTAGTTTAGGTTATTTTGTTTGTTTAAATCCATTATGCCACTTTCACAAGGTCATTAGTATTCAGTAAAATGAATAAAATTCTTTTTACATAGTTATTCTGTTCACCAATGTTATGGTTTTGATGGTGCTGAAAATTTCACTGTCGCGTTTATCATGCTGAAGAGCAAGAGGTCCCAGGTTCGAACCCCGTTAGTGTTATTTAGAATAAAGCTTTATTACCCCGAGGGGAATTCGGATTATATTTGAAGTGAAAAGGGTATACATACACTCATTACGAACAATACAATTTCAGACCAACACATATCTGCACTCATACATAGCACTCCATGCAAACTTACATAACACTCCGTGCTTACAAACATACACACAGAACTTACATGCATAACATAAAGCAACAAAATATGCACTATTAAAGAAGATATATTATGAATTAACTCTAGCCCATAAGAATTAAACAATGATTAAGAGACAGGTTGACTTGGTTCATCATTTAAAAATAAAATACTAACGGGAACAAATGAAGATTTGGCTCTATTTGATTTAAAACAAGGTACACGATATCTCTTCCAGATGGTAAAACGCCATAACAAGGGTATAAAACGTGATTTGGTTGGTCTAAAATTTTATTTGCAAGCTGTAAAACACGTTGATTGTAAAGAGAGTCCAGACTGTTGAATTTGCATCCTGAGATTTTGCTGGCCACTGTAGTTATTTTAGTTATTTAACCTAAGGGCTGACATTAGTACAGGTCCTAAAAGTGTTGTCGCAAGCATAGCCTGCAGTGCAGTTCACAACCCTGTGCACTAAACAGAATCCGCTCATCAGTTGGTAAATGAACAGATGACGGAAACAGTACTCACGTATATATCTTCCACTGTAACACGAGTTGAAAAACTTGCGGCGTCACCTTTGGCAAGTGATCTTGTTCATGCATGCCTCTGTCCACAAACAGTAAATGGGTACCAAGGAGTTAATGTGGTAATGGTTATGTGAATGGGTAATCTTCTAGCGCCTGACAGGCAGCTTTGGTTGCATATTTCGCATGTAGCTGGGAAGTTCTGGAATGCAAAATATACGGACCTCTGATCGGGGCAAGAAACGCCATGAGCACGCACAGATATATGCGCTATATACGTTGTAAATATACTTTAAAATATACTTGGCAGTGAGAGACTGAGGATTCTCGATGTCAGAAAAGTGATATGTCACTGCAACCATGATACGGAGAACGACTGCCGTTCAAGTTTACAGTGCAGACCTGATAGAAATCAACTAGCAAAGTGTGTTTCAACTAGCAATGTGACGTATTGTTACTGAAGACAGTTGGAAGATTTTAGATTCGCTGATTTACCTCAAATACACAACAACAAAATAAAAAAACCCAACAACACATAGCCTACTAAATAAATATATAATAAATAAAACATTTCATTTCGTCAGTGACAAAAGGCTGATCTGATCTGTCGAAATGAACTATCCTCCATTTATTAAAATTAAGAATGTATGGCGCAAAAAAACACAAGATTTTAATCATGGTTTCTCTTGTAAATTACTCCATCAGCCAACTGTACATCTAGGTACTTTTGATAATAGACATATATTTAATTAGGGGGGAAATCTGACTCCAAAGCGGAAAATTGGCTATATAGTGTATTTTCCGGGTGGGAAATATGGCCATATAGTGTGCTTTCCGTTGGAAGTATGGCTATATAGCCAGTTTTCCGGGGGAAATTTGGCTATATAGCCCTTTTTCCGGGGGGAAATTTGGCTATATAGCCCTTTTTCCCGGGGAAATTAGGCTAGGGGGGAAATCCCACTCTCTGACACCGGCTGGCCAGGATCAGTACATGACGCCAGAGTTTTTAGGAATAGCCCTCTACATCAGCTTCTGGAGAACCAATTTCTCCCTTCTAATATGCATCTCATTGGTGATTTAGCTTATCCCTTAAGAACATACCAAATGGTGCCATTTCGAGACAATGGTCACCTTTCAGTCATTGAGATGAAAAACAACAAAGCCCATTCATCCACATGCGTGGATGTTGAAAGAGCGATTGGAGTCTTGAAATGTAAATTTAGGAGACTGAAGTATCTGGATATGTACCTTCTGGGAGAGATCCCTTCAGTAATTATGGCATCTTGCGTGCTCCACAATTTTATCTTGCAGAGAGAAATGCTCCTGGAAGATGATATCATTGAAGCTGATGGGCATGTTGATAACTATGGGGCTCAAGATGTTGACCATAACGACATCCCTGGCACTGCACAGAACACAAGGAATGACATTGCAAACAATCTTGCTTGAACAGAAACTTCAAGTTGTGGTATCTCTTGACTTGTATAATGATATTGTCTATTTAAGGGGACAATAATAAGTTATGGTTGTACAATATTGTCTGTACGAGGGACCGAAGTAAAATGATAGAAACCATCCGTCAGTGATTGTTTCAAAGAAGTGTCATTGTTAAGTACCAGTTTTTCACTCGTGAAGATTGGGGTGAACTGTTTTTCAGCAACCAATGCTTGTCGTAAGAGGCGACCATGGGGTGGTCAGACTCGCTGACTTGGTTCATGCATGTCAGTGTATCCCAATTGTGTAAATGGATGCTCATGTCAGTAACTGGAATATTGTTCATTGTGGCGTTCAACAACAATGCAGTGTTCCCCCTTGGGGTCCGGCTCGCTGTGCCCGAAATTAAGGATTTTTCTGTGTTCCATTTGGATATTATTTATGTTATTATTTTTTATATTTTGAATATGTTTTTAAATAAGAGAAGTTATTTCTAGGACGAAATGTTGGTATGTCAGCATATATAGTGGTCATCTGTGTCCCACATACATTGTACCAACTGGTGTTCAAAGTTAATCACACTTGCTGACTTGGTTGATGCAAGTCATATCCCAATTGCATGGATCGATGCTCATGTTGTCAGTCACTGAATTATGTGGTCCAGACAATATACAGACTGCTGTCATATAGCTGCAATATTGCTGAGTGCAGTGTAAAACAACAATTCTTTTCTTGTGACTATAGTTATTTGGTCATTGCTTGTGGGTTTTGTTACTCAGAGCAATTGTGGGGTTTTCTTAACTGTTTTGAGTGGTATAAACAATACTATACTGAATATCCATCGTTTTGTTTGCAGAAGCAGTCCTCTGGTGGCCATGCCCTATCATTCATACAAGCTGGGAGCCATATCACAGACTGGTTAAAGGAACGACCATTTGATATTCTTGGGGTGAGAAGGGAGCTTGGATTTTGTACGGACACTGGATATTTTTTACAACAATGTGTGTTTCCTTGCCCCCAAGCAAGCTGAAGAATTATTGTTGTTTAAAGCATTTGGAAGTTGTTTTTTTTATAAAAATCCCAGCACACACTAACACCCCCAGAAAATCAAGTGGTCAAGTAGGTGCAAATTAATTTATTTTTGTATTTCTGTCAATAAAATTTATTTCTTAAGCAGTGTCTGTGAATTTTTCGAGAACAGCAGTTCTTTCTCCAGCAACCTCGATGCCCTGCCTCTGGAGTTCTTTTATCACCAAAAGTTGCTGATTCTGATTTCAGGCAAATTCCAAAAAACATTCTGGCGCATCATTTCGCCGGCTTTCTTTGTTGGTGGTCTGGCCTCAGTTTGAGGCGACAGCGATGTAGACGCCCGTCATGAGGTAGATGCCAGTGTTGATGAGGTAGATGCCAGTGTCGATGAGGAAGAAGCCAGTGTCGATGAGGAAGAAGCCAGTGTCGATGAGGAAGATGCCAGTGTCGATGAGGAAGATGCCAGTGTTGATGAGGTAGATGCCTGTCTCGAGGTAGAAGATACCAGTGTTGAGGATGATGATGGCTGTCTCGAGGTAAATGCCAGTGACGATGAGATGGTTGATGTCGGAGGAGCTGAAGCTCGTCTTAGGGGGAGAGCAGTTCCCAAAGCCTTTCCACGAGTATCTACACACACCAGAATTTACACATCATTAATTGAAGCTGATCAGAGTGAGTGAGTAAGTTTTGTTTAAAGCCGCTTAAACAGTATGCCAGTTACATGACAGCGTGTCAGCTTCATGTGGACAGAAAGCCCAAAGTTATCCAAGTTTTCGTCATTTACATCTATGCATGGGTTTGGTGTGGGCGAACCAGGATTTGAACCCATGATCATAAGTTTCTGCATGCCTTAGAAAACCGAGCCCCCCTATTTAAGACAATGTTTAACTCCAAAAGATGTTTGGCTGATTTGATGATTACGCCGCACTCAGCGATATTCCAGCTATAAGACGGCGGTCTGTAAATAATCGAGTCTGGACCAGACAATCCAGTGATGGAGATCATGAGCATCAATAACGTGGATCAACCAAGTCGACGAGCCCGACCACACGATCCGGTGTTAGTCACATCTTACGACTAGCGTGGGTTGCTGAAGTCAAATTCTAACCTGGCATCTTCATGGGACTCATTAGTGTTGGTTGACTTATAAGACAGGTTATTACTTACCTTCAGTGCATGATAAGGATGGTCCTGTTCTGACAGGTGCTACTGTTGGGTCTCCCTCTAGAGCATCGGCCATCACATCGTAAAACTTCCATGGTCGCCTTCCCCTTCCTGTGGCTTTGTTGTTGTCCCTGATGTGGTTGTATCTGAAACCAAAACATCTTTTTCTGAGAAAAAGACCCACACTATCAACCATTGATTGAAGTATTCAAAGAATTAAAAAATACATTAATAAAGTTTCGTCCAGTTTACACCCAATACCTACCTATGCATTTAACATATTTTTTAATTGTACAAACCATATCAACCCTTGCTTTTAGTGCCCGAAATTTCTTGTCACATGACATAGCACTGAAATCATATCCTTTGTGTTTCAGGCGCCCACTGGTCCTCCTCCACACTTCTATTTTCCTCAACACCGGTGATGTGAACAAGGGCGTGTGCTCACGATAAAGCTCAATCAGCAGCAGCACAGATGCATGTGGCCAGAATTTAGCTGAAAGAAACAAGCTTCAAGGCTAGGTGATGTCACATACTAAGGTCACTGCCTAATCATTTTGAATCTCTTTGCTTGTTTAATGCCGCACTCAGCAATATTCCAGCTATATGATGGCGGTCTGTAAATAATCGAGTCTGGACCAGACAATCCTGTGATTGACATCATAAGCATCAATCTATGCAATTCGGTTACAATGACATGCATCGACTAAGTGCACCAGACCTGTTGCCTCCTAAAAGCATGGATTGCTGGAGACCAATTCCAACCTGGATCTACACGTTAATAGACCCACAATCATAGGTTTCTGGCATGCCCAAGGGACGCAACTCTGCACAGCGAATCGCGTCGCTTCAGTCTGGACAAAACGTCGCAAGATGGTAAGTCACTTTTGATCAGTACGGTACTACATTCTCCACTATGCAACACGTTCCTCGGTTCATGCGTTGATAAACATTTAGAAACAGACATTCGCTCGTTTTACAACAACTTTGACCTGTCACATTGCTATTACGCTACAATACAACTCTCAATTTACACCAGAACGGCATTAATATCCCCTCTCAACACACACTAATCTGCCGGAAACATGGCCGCTCATGTCACTCGCCAACTGCGAAAAACCACTCGTCGACAGAGATTTTGGCAGAAACCATGGTGGAGCGAAAGGGACATAGTTCGAATACACTGACAAGGCAGTTAACCCTGCACGTATGTCATCATTTAGGGATGAACAAAGAAAAAGTGCATTTGAATTTGTTTATTGAAATAAAACAATGTAACTCCAGCAACATATTTACAAGTTAATGAAAAGAAATATAAAATTACAACACACAATTTACTACATTTGCAGAATAAACGTCAACACATATGTACAGATAATAAACATTTTAAAACTGCATGCTCCTCATATTTTTATTATTTACAGATGTGGATGTAAAGCATAAAAAAGAATCATGCCTAAACGAGAAATCCACAGGTGCAGCTGTAAAGCTCATGACGCTTATTCCACAGACACCTCACCAGTTACAGAAATATCATCTCGACGTCACCCTACCAAATACATTGATGCACTCTTTAAACAACGCCAACTCACTCACGATTCAAAATATATTTGTCATGGGTGTGTAGAATATGTCAAGAATGACTTTTCAGACAGTGAACAATGATGTTGTACATAAAATCACAAACGGATTACGTGAAGGCAAAGTAAACACGGAGAACATCATAACATCAACATCACATGTTGGTTAAGTCAACCTGATACTTACTCTCATCCAACACATGACAGGCCACGAGTTTTCAGTTCCCGATCAATTTAATGGGGTAAAAAAACAACTTCATGTCTAGAATGATTGAAAACATGTGCTACATGGTGACCAGCAACAACATTTGCCCATTAGCATTTAGCAGCAGCCTGCTCACGTATTTCATGACCGGAAGTAAAGTGGCATCGGTTTTTCAACAATCACACATCTCCATCTGGTTCATATACGATCAATTCACAGTGGCTTTATAGCGGGACAATCAAAAGATGTGAAAGGAATTGGCGTGTCACGTTACATTACAAAACTAAATGCAGCATTACAACTAACATCATTTACATAAATGACCCAGCCTCCAAAATACAATCAGTCTCACAGCTGTCACCATATGTGTGGTTGTATTCAGTCAACCTAAAAGATGTTATTTCACCACTATTAGATGAAATGGCCACTGAAAGTCAACACATCATGACAAGTCTTGTTCATGACTTCCTTGAGCACAGGCTACATGAAGTTGCGAAGGGTCAGTCCCCCTCACACGATGGTACTCTGTCAGGCAATGTTGATAGGGATCATCCACTCATTGACACCTGTTCATTCAAACAATCCCATGATCCCTCTGCATTCATAGAAAGTCGACATGCACCCCAACCACCCACTGTCACCTTGGGCGATCCTGTGTTGACAAACCCCAACAGCTATGACAATGTAGACAGGGTACTGCATGATCTACATCAGCAAACTGGCACAGGTGATGTTCGCACATGGATAGCTGTTGGATGTGATGGATGTCCGTACATTGTGAGCAATATCATAAACAAATGGTACATTTGTCCTCTGTGTAAACATGAATGTAGAGGGGGCAAGGAACAATTGACCAAACATCTGCAAAGTCAACATGAAAGAAATGACATTAATGTAGACACATGTATGAAGTATCCTAATGTGTTGTTAGTGCCTGGAGTTGGTCATTATGAAATGAACATGGTACGTTCCATTTTTAAGTTACTATGGCATCCCTTTCTTAAACACGTGGCAATTATGACAGGGTTTCGTACACCACATGCGCTGGCCTATGCACAAGCAGCACAGAATCACCACAAGTCTTGGCAGTTTGTGTTGATATTTCTGTATGGGACAATCGACGAATGGATCACACCTTAAGTTCGTCAATGCATTGTCAACAACACAAAGTTCAGCAATGAGGGATGTCTCCACTGGCTATCAAAATGTAACCACATCTTTGCCTGGGAAGTTTTGAAAACATTTGTCATTCCCCTTTTCATGTTTCGTGCCTCTGTTCGTAGAAACAACAGCCGTATCATATTGGCCTCCAAATACATAATGACCACTTTATTTTATGGAATGAACAATACCACGTATCAGCAGATTGAATTTCGTGATGTTTGGCACCACCGGAGGTAACCGAATTTCTTCATCGCAGTGAAGTTCTCTCTCAGTCTGGTCACGCGAACAAAGGAGAAGGAGGGGATTTCGTCCTTGAAGCCTGGAACCGTAATATAAAAATGTGGATTCCACCAGGCCTAAAAACAAAAAACGGCTGGCTCCGTAGTTGTCGCAATCTTCACAGATTAGAAAAGGTAAAAAACCTATATGTAGATATCATCTGTACTAACATATGATGTAATTGTCACGGCGTTCATGAACAGTGACTATGAAAGGAACTGATAGTGTATAGGACTTATTTTATAAGCAATATTTCAACTCACGTGTTCTTCCATCCAGCCAAATGACCACTTACTGACCTCTGTAATATTCCCCCGGCTTAAATATGTGAGGCGCGGACGTCGGAGTAGGCAAACAGTAGTCTGGTACAATGTCACTCTCAGGAGTATAAGTTTTGTTTCTTAACACACTTTACTGCAATACCATGAATTACAAACATTAATATATTATGTAATATGAGTTAGTGAGTTAGGATTTATAGTCACATCGGCAATATTTCAGCCATATCGTGACTAAATCAAGTTTATGTAATATGAATATGATGTTAACCGTCACATTTCTTACTATATGAACATGATTTATATAGAATACATGCCCACATCTGTATATAGTTACGGCTTAAAATATGCATAAAACACATCAAAACCTATGATATACTTCATATGAAGCAATACCAGTATACGGTGGCGGTCCCGCATCCTTGCACAATAAACAGTACATTAATTCAACAAACAACAACCACGTGATTCATTTTATAACTTTAATGATGGATTGTGGACAGGACAGTAAATAGTTAAAGGTTTGAGGTCTTTGGTGGATTTAATGTGAACACCCATGCAGCCAATGTGGCACCAAAATGAACATTCGGGCTGACACTTGTGTTCACATCCCACCCATTCGTTAGTCTGTGATCTTCTGGGGAATATTCCTTATTACAATAGGTGCAAATTTTGAATTTTACCGGATTTACATTGTCCATAAACTCTTTTAGTTGCCTTTCTCTTGGGTCTGGATGGGGCTGTCGTTTTGGTGGGTGATGTTGATGGTTTATCTTGAATGGGCGGGGCACTCGTGAAGAGCAACCTCCTCGTGGTGAGTGCTGGGTAACGCTAATCGCTCTTCCCCCGTGTGGAACCGGGGTAGAATATTTCCACAGCACCCCATTGCTGGTCGTAAGAGGCGACCAAAGTGGGCAGCCCGTTTGCCGTGGGTTGCGTCCCTGTGTCGGCGGAGGACGGGAGTCTGGTAGTTGAGGGCACTGGTTCCTGGAACTGTGTTCCTTTTCCCAACACACTACTTCGACCCTTACTTCGCCTAGACGGGTGGTAAGATGGGCCCGGTCTTATCAATCGGCTGGTCATGCCAGGCCCTGTGCGTAAAATTGCATATGCACACCTGTGTTATATTTTAATGTATATTTTGGTCTTGGCCATGCATACTTTGTATGAATGAACAATTTTGGATGTAATAAATTGCCTAGAGTCTTACGCCAGAAGGCGGTGGCTCATGGGCCAATCTGGTGATGTTGACCTCTGTATTCTGTATGTCTCCAGTTTCTTGTCATGGACTGAACCTGCCTGGCACTACATCTGGTAGATAAATATAGCTATTCAAGTCATATTTGCTGGAGTATAGCATCCCTGTATCCCTGGTGTCAGCATCCTGGATATCCGGTGCAATTTGACACCGTCCTTGGTGTCACTCGGTGGTGGGTGGGGAGCAGGGTTGTGGAATTATTTTCTTTCATCATGTCACTACAACAATCTGGTTCCTCTCGGAATGAAAAGGAGAGACGTATTGAGGATATAGACCACTCATATGGAAATACTTCTTCAAACATTGATTCTTGGGCTAGATTCTTAGTTATTGAGGCTAGCGATAAATTACCTATCAAACTGAACCCGTTTGCTATCTCTAAAGCAATTTCTGGAATTTGTGGAGAGGTGAAAAATGTCACCCGTCTTCGTAGTGGCTCACTTCTGGTTGAGTGTGCACGGAGACAGCAATCTCTCAATCTTTTGTCTATCACAACTTTTGCCGATATTGAGGTTGCTGTGTCTGTGCACAGAACACTGAATTCTTGCAGAGGCATCGTTCGCGACAGGGCTCGTTGCTTGTCCGACATGTCAGAAGAGGACATTGCTGCAGAGTTGGAGGAGCAAGCTGTCACTGCAGTAAAACGTTTCACTGTCAAGAAAGATGGTGTAATATCAAATACTAACACGTATCTCTTGACGTTTGCGCGTACATCGATTCCGCAATCAATTAAGGCAGGTTATTTCAATATCGGAGTGGAGGTGTATGTCCCCAATCCACTCCGATGTTACAAATGCCAACAGTTCGGTCATGGGTCAAAGTCTTGTAACAAGTCTGTGGTGTGCCATCGTTGTGGTGGCACCCATGAATCCTCAGATTGTGAAAAAGATTTTTACTGCTTCAACTGTCATGGCCCACATCCTGCATCATCAAGGTCGTGCCCTGTGTGGCAAAGAGAATCAAACATTATGAAAATCAAAAGTGAAAAAAACATTTCTTATCTAGAGGCCAAGAAACTGTTCACACATCAGACCTCAGCTCCTGCCAATATAACATACTCTGCTGCAGTCACTCGTTCTGTAACAACATCTTCTATTTCATGTCAGACTGACTTAACATGGGTCAAGTCTGAACAACCTGTTGTAACAGCTTCAATAAAGCAGTCTATTTCCATAGCCACTCAGTCCAGTGCTGGATCTCAGACAGAGAGTCAGCCTGAGACAAATTCTCAGACAGAGAGTCAGCCCGAGAATACATCTTCAACGTCTATGTCCCTACCGGACACCATTCCTTTGACAAGAAAAGAAAAAAAGAAATTGAATAGAAAACCAACAACAACCGTCCCTACATGTTCAGAGGTTCCTCTACAGAACTTTTTTGGACCTCTGGATATGGAGGTCACCCTGTCCTCACAGGACAGGCAGAGGAGTAGTTCCTCCTCACATTCCCGTGAAAGATCTCCTATTGAGCCACCATGACTCAATTGCCCAATCTAATGCAATGGAATTGCAGAGGACTTAGACATAATTTCAATGAGATCCAATTATTGATACAAGATTTAAAGCCGTCAGCACTATGTCTTCAAGAAACCTACCTCAAAAGTACAGATCAGTTTACTTTAAGACAGTACGATGATTATCATTCCTTTTCTCCTCCTTGAGATAAGGCAACAGGAGGCTCAACTATCTTGGTGCGACAGGGCATCATACATAGCCTAGTCCCTCTTAATACAAATCTTCAAACTGTTGCTGTTCGTCTGACTCTCCACATTGCTTTTACGTTGTGCTCCTTATATATCCCGCCTTCTTCAGATCTTCGTCAATCTGATCTTCAAAATCTATATGATCAACTTCCAAAGCCCTGCATTATCATGGGTGATCTGAACGGACACAATCCGCTGTGGGGAAGTACAAATGCTAATAATAAAGGAAAAATAATTGAGGATTTTCTTTCTGACAATACCTTATGTATCTTTAATGATGATTCCAGCACCTATTTACATCCAGCCACTGGTACTTATTCTGCCCTCGATCTGTCACTCACAGACTCTAATTTGTTTAATGAATTTACATGGTCTGTCCATGATGACCTCTGCGGGAGTGATCATTTTCCCACTATACTTAAGACTGTTAACCCTACTGATGAGCCACCGTCATCCAGGTGGAACTTTACCAAGGCCAATTGGTCCTTATATGAGGTACTGTGTACTGACAAATTAAAACATGACATTTTCAAGACTATTCCAGATCCGATACAGTTGTTTTCGGACTTACTGAATGACATTGCTGACCAAACCATTCCTAAGTCCTCTGCAAATCCCCATATTCGTAAACCATGGTTTACAAATGACTGCAAACAGGCCAGAAAGTGTAGGAAGAAAGCAGAAAAATATTTTCGCCGACATCCTACAGTCCATAATTTGGATAGGGTTAAAATTACAAATGCCAAGGCACGACGTGCTTTTAAACAGAATAAGCGTCAATCTTGGAGAAACTATGTCTCCAAAATAAATTCCCGTACGCCCATGTCCAAGGTGTGGAACATGGTTCAGAAAATAAAAGGCAAAGGCTCACATTCTTTTGTTCAGCATCTGCAGGATGGTGATCAATTATTAACTAATAAAACTGAAATTGTAAATAAACTTGGAGAAACGCTAGCCAAACATTCTTCATCATCAAATTATGTCCCGGAGTTTAGAACATATCAGAAACAACAGGAAAAGAAAAAAGTAAATTTTAATTCGGACAATGGTGAAGACTATAATGAAGTCTTCTCATTACATGAGCTACACACCGCACTTGGGCAAGCTCATGATACAGCAACAGGAGATGATAATATCCATTATCAGCTCTTGAAACATTTGCCTGAATCATGCCTCGAAACCCGTTTAGACATTTTTGACCAGATATGGACTTCAGGGAATTTCCCTTCTTCGTGGCGTAATGCCATTATAGTCCCCATACCGAAACCTGGCCGGGATCATACAGATCCCTCCAATTATCGCCCTATATCGTTGACCAGTTGTGTCTGTAAAACCATGGAGCGAATGGTAAATCACAGATTAGTTTGGTATCTGGAAACAAACAATCTTCTTACTAATATTCAATGTGGTTTCCGGAAAAACAGAAGTACTATAGATCATTTAGTACGGTTAGAATCGTTTGTGAAAAATGCTATAGTACATAAACAACACGTAGTTTCCATATTCTTTGATCTAGAGAAAGCATACGATACTACCTGGAAGCACGGCATTTTACAAGATCTACATGATTTTGGTTTGAGAGGTCGTCTACCTCATTTTATATCCCAGTTTTTAACTGACAGGCACTTTCAAGTCCGTGTGGGCTCAACCCTGTCTGACCATTATAATCAGGATCAGGGTGTCCCACAGGGCAGTATTTTGTCTGTCACACTATTCAGTATCAAGATAAATAGTCTGTCAAAAGTTCTTAGCGATTCAGTAGATGGATCGCTGTTTGTGGATGATTTCAATATATCTTGTCGGGGTAAAAACATGAATGCTATCGAGAGACAACTTCAATTATGTCTGAATAAAATACATAAATGGTCGCTTGCCAATGGCTTTAAATTTTCAAAAAATAAAACTAATTGTATACATTTCTGCAGAAATTATAGACCACACAAGGACCCAGAATTGTTTCTATCTGGCACCCGCATCAAAGTTGTTGAGGAGGTCAAGTTTCTCGGACTTATTTTTGATCGTCATCTGACCTTCCTCCCACATATTAAATATCTGAAAACGAAATGCTTGAAAGCACTTGACTTACTGAAAGTCGTCTCAAACACTAAATGGGGAGGGGATCAGAAAACCCTTCTCCATTTATACAGATCACTTATTCGCTCAAAACTGGATTATGGTTCCATCATTTATGGTGGAGCCTGTAAAAGTAATTTACAGAAGTTAGATTCAATACATCATCAGGGATTGAGGCTCTGTATTGGAGCATTCCGGACATCTCCTGTTGACAGTTTATACGTGGAGGCCGATGAACCTTCCCTCAAACAACGCCGTCTTAAACTCGCATTACAATATATTACTAAATTACGCTCAAATACTTCTAATCCAGCATATAGTTGTGTTTTCTCTCCAATTTACGAAGAATTGTTTGAAAGAAAACCCAAACTTGTTCCACCTCTTGGGATCAGACTTAGACCACATATCATAGCAGCTAACATAGACCTACATAATATTGCACCATATCAGCTGCTGTCTACGCCTCCTTGGCAACTTGTGAAACCAGAGGTAGACCTAACACTTGCGAATTTCAAAAAATCAGAAACCAACCCATTAGTCTTCCAGCAGGAATATATCCAATTAAGATCTAAATATGATTGTCACCGCTCTATATTTACTGATGGATCTAAGGATTGTGGCAACACTGCTAGTGCCACAGTTGTTGGATCGAAAATTATATCTTTTAGAATACCAGATAATAGTTCCATATTTACCGCTGAAGCCAATGCTATACTGGCAGCACTAGAATATATTCAACATCAAAGTAAATGTAAGCAGTTTATCATATTTTCCGATTCATTGTCATGCCTACAGGCATTAAAAAATGGCAACTCGACTCATCCACTGATACTTGATACTTTAGAATTATTTAATACCCTTGCAACTGGCCAATACGACATCGTCTTTTGTTGGTTGCCCAGCCATGTTGGAATTGTTGGCAACACAATGGCTGATGCTGCAGCTAAAGCAGCTCTCAACAAATCTGTGACACCACTTCTTCTTCCATACAGTGACTATAAGACTGTTATCAGATGTTACATCAGGGACCTTATGCAAAAGAAGTGGGACACCCAAGTTGGTATCAATAAATTACATGAAATAACACCAAATATTGGTTACACCTACTTGGGTTGTCAGTCCAGATTTGAAGAGGTCATACTACGACGATGTCGTATTGGTCATAGCAGGTATACACATGAGCATATATTGAAAGGTGAGGATCCTCCGATGTGCATCCCTTGTGATGAAAGACTCACGGTCAAGCATGTCTTGCTTGACTGCATTGATTTTTCCATCGCAAGGGATAAATATTTCAAAGCATCAACTATGCAGGACCTTTTTACCAGCGTGAATTCTAATCTAATAATTTGCTTTTTAAAAGAAATATCTTTGTTGCAACATTTTTGAAGATCATGTTTTGTAATTACGTACTTAATTTTTAAATTGGTATGAATAAATTTGATATCTGCGAATGTACGTGGCTTTTCTCTCAAGGGGGTTGACGTAGCGTAAAATTATTGTCCCCCTATGAGAGTATGTAAGACCACATCATTCAAAGTATGTTTATTTCTACCTTAGTTTTAATCGTAGTATACTTGTCATCTTAATTGTTGGCTTAACTTTCACTCAATCACCAGTAGCCAGAGGGATGGTATAAATCCTGCTGGAGTTCCATGTAGGTAGCAAAAGTACTGTAAGTCCCCATGGTACCTAGTATGGTGACCTACCTTTGGTTGTTGGTGATCTTTAGCCCATTTTTAATTTGTATTGTTATGAATAGTTCAAATGTTTATAATGACATGCTAGTTTTAAATATACGTCTGTGATAATCTAGTTATTTTACTGTCCTTTGTAGACAGGTTTTATAGTTCAGTTTTGTATTTCATTAATTTATAACTTGATTTAGTCACGATATGGCTGAAATATTGCCGGTGTGACTATAAACATTAACTCACTCACTCACTTGAATGGGCGGGTCTGATGCTTTCATGGAAATGGACGGTTCCATAGAATGGGAAGGTGATGTGCCAGATGTAGATGGTTGTGGTGATGATGGCTGATCAGGTGTCTGGGTGATAATGTGTGTTGGTTTAGGGATGGTGATTGTTTTCTGGTGAACAGCTTCTGCCCCATCGGGTTCCTGCATAAGACGTTATATTATTAGTTTTCCATTAACACTCGTGTTAAAATAGTGAATGCATATCAAATTGATCAGGGATTCCATTCATAAAAGTGTATTTAGGTATGCAATATAACCTCCATATGCCATATGTATCACAAAGTGGTTATGAATCTATATTGTAAGAAGTAACATTGGTATACATACACCGTATTTCTCCTCCAAAAAGGGCGTGGCGATATAGAAATGGGCCCCACCCCCATCCGCACAAAACTCCAGGTACACATCTGTTCCAGTAGTCGTTATGAACTCTTTGACCTGTTTGTTATAAATTGGACATAAATACATGTTATACATGATAATATACATTAATATTAGGTTTGATGTATTGTCTCTTCATTTGAAGAGTGTATCATAATTGTCATTATTTATGTACAGGCATGACAGTCAGCCATGAGTTTTCAACTGCCACACACTTATCTTTGGCTGCTGAAATAACAGGATGGAGGTCATGATTGAGGCACTTGCATTACTTTCAAAACCCTGAAAGTAATCGTCCGCATGTTGGCCTTGACCAGAGCCTCCATCTTGATGCAGACCTAGTGAATTGTGTGCGACAGTGTCAGCAAAACCGACAAATATACAGGTGTGTATATTATTAATAATTTAGTACTTATTTGTTATACTGTGCTTCAGTGTGTATGGGTTTCGGACATTTTTTGCAATATTTCATCAATATAACAGCAGGGGACACCAGCATTGATCTTCACCCATTGTACCCATCCTTATACATTTCTTGAAACTTGTATTACGTACACTAGCAATTGGTAACGTTACACATTTAATTGTATGTGCAACATTTTCATCCTATATGCGCTTTTAATTTAAACAGGGATAAAGCCATTTGCGGGTATTTTGCCCATAACGGAACACCCTTATCAAAGATCAGGGTGACCACTGCAGACAGGGAGGAATCACTGTAAATAGAGAAGCGCACAAAAGACGAACTAATGACCTTGGTTGAGGGCAAACTGCAACATGTACAGGTATGAAACGTGTACCTTTCATAACATAGTAATAATCGTTTATGTTCATAGATTACCCTAACTTTTGTATTCTTTGGTATGTATTGTATTTATATTTTTATGTGTATATTAATATAGTAGTTGTTTCAGGCTGATGATGACATGCGTCGTCAATGGAAGGCAATACGCCCCAGTACAAAGGCTAAAATAATGGTCTTTTATAAAGACCTGCTGGACGTGGAGGCTGCCATGGAATGCGACGCTACTTAGGACGGTAAACACATATTGTATACTGAATAAATTACCATTTAAATCAAAGTAAATTTCCGCTTGGAAAACATTTGGGCCCTGTCCTTGGGGTCCTCAATGAAAGCTTGTCCTCTAGGGGTCGTGTGGTGACCTTTTGATGTGGAGGACTTTTGGACACTTGGCTTTTTCCATGTTGCCCTCTTACTTTTTGTTTTCATCTGTACTTTACTTTCCTTTAACATTCAGAAAAAATGTTGTATTTTGAATCTGGCAATAATTTAATTTCATGTAGTTGCAGCTGGATGATGTAATATCTCTTCATGTAAATTACGGTTTTCCTTTGCAATTTAGTGATTTTACATCCCTAAATGACGACATGCGTGCAGAAACGTTTGACGAGTTCAAGCCCGTGTAGCACCGTAATTTTCGGCTACCTTTTTCTTGTTTACCTTGGCGGCAAAGCTTAGGGTTGAGATTTGATGGTTGTTTTAAAAAAAATACGAGGTGAGGTGGCCACAGATGAACACGATTGTGTAGCCTATGGTTTGTTCAGCAAGTTCCAATAGGTTGAAATAAGTGACATTCATATTTCATGTTATATCGGGCTGTGATTCGAACCGAGTGCGAAATCTTGAATAAGAACCAAGATGGCGGGTGTCACTCCTTGTCTATATGTTTATAGAGGGGTGTGATTTTTTTTCTATACGAATATATTATGCTATACACGCTATCATCGAGCTCCTGTGTGCCGTTCTGGTGTAAATTGAGAGTTGTATCGTAGCGTAATAGCAATGTGACAGGTCAAAGTTGTTGTAAAACGAGTGAATGTCTGTTTCTAAATGTTTATCAACGCATGTACCGAGGCACGTGTTCATGCCGGCATGTGTTGCATAGTGGAGAATGTAGTACCGTACTGATCAAAAGTGACATACCATCTTGCGACGTTTTGTCCAGACGCCGCAAGGTGGATTTTTCACCTTTTTATAGGGGTTAGTGGGTGCGTGTATTCACTCAATTAGGGGTGTTTCACTCAGGTGGGTCCATTTCCTTCATTTCAGGGGTATCCCCAACCTGTTGATATTCTTTACACGTAACCAGGATGATGTTTTAAAACTATATTGTTTTGAATAGCATTGCTGTCTTTTCAGATAATGCGATACTGTGTTTGGCAGTAAATTTGCCTTCGTTTCTATCGCCAGTCAATTTACTGTCATCCATTTCTGATTCAAGCTTTTCACGATTAATTAGGTACCCATAAAAATGCAAAATCCAAAAGATTTCTTCATAATTCATGTGGACGCGTCTCATGTTCATTAAGTCCTGTTTCGCCGAGGAAGAATCTGAAAGAATTCTGGCCACAGAATCAACAAAAAATGTCTGTCTGCAAACAAACACGCTGATCTGAAGAACAAGAAAAGGAGCCACGAGTTACCTACCTTTAGTGACAAGTTTGCAATATCTGTTCGAACAAGCCTTGCGTGAGTGTTTGTTTGTTTGTTTGTTTAACGCCACACTCAGCAATATTCCAGCTATATGGCATCGGACTGTAAATAATCGAGCCTGGACCAGACAATTCAGTGATTGACAACATGAGCATCGATCCACGCAATCAACCAAGTCAGCCTTTTATGACAAGCATAGTCGCCTTTTTGGCAAGCATGGGTTGCTGAAGACCTATTCTATCCCGGATCCTCACGGGCCCCACGCGTCAGTGAATGGGAAATACATGCATGGTGTTCCTATCTGTGAACTAGAAATATATGTGCTCATCCGTACAGATATCACCCTTCTAATAACAAGATCTTTTTTAACAGTGCTTAATAACATCAGGTGGACTGTTTCTGGTCATCAGCTGGTCATTCGAATGGGGGGGGGGGGGGGGGGGGGGGGCGTCGGTAGCACTGCGCAATACACAACGTTGGCGTTGCTCCCATTAGCGCATGTGAGAAGGTGCATAAGGTAAACGACCCGTGAAGATTCCTGGGTAGAAAAGGTCTTCAGCAACCCATGCTTGCCGTAAAAGGTGACTATGCTTGTCGTAAAAGGCGACTAACGGGATCGGGTGGTCAGGCTCGCTGACTTGGTTGATGCATGTCATCGATCCCAATTGCGATGCTCATGGTATTGATCACTGGATTGTCTGGTCCAAACTCGATTATTTACAGACCGCCGTCATATAGCTGAGTGCGGCGTAAAACAACCCCATTTCGTATTATCTTCCGAAACAGTTTCATTCCGTGATATTCCCATTGTTTTTGTTGTATGAGCTTGAACCTCTGGTGTGCACGTGAAAGTGACAGGGTCGATCGACATTGCAAACATTGAGAACCACGTGCGCTCAAACCTTAAAATGATCAATGAATCTGAGCCAGGACTTGGCGACGTCGATTGAAGCGCCCGGAAAATCACAACTATCTGGCATGAGAAGCAACAGATCTTCAAGTTCGGGTCTTTGAAAGGCATTTAGAAGTGATACACATAAGGATGTCAACTTCTTTATTATGAGGAACACAAAGTTTCGGAGTATATGCTTACTTCTTCATCAGGTGAATGAATGCCATGAGTTAAAGAGCATATATACACACATACATCCCTGAATTCCTCCTACATTTTAGAATCAAGTGACAAATGGTCTTTGTCACCAATACAAATTATCGAGGTGATATCAAGCGAAATAAATTAGGTGTGGAAACGAACACTGTGCTCGGAAAACTGTACTTGATGAAATGTAAACAAAGCAAAATTCAGATTTTACACTCTCCTATTTTGAGAGATCAATTCGTCCAATAGGAAAAGCCGCAGTGACGTCAGTGTTTTGATCACATGACGCGCTCAGAACTTCCGGTAGGCAGAAGGTAAGCATAAACACGAGGGAACCACACACTGTCTCAGTTTGCAGTTTGTACACCAAGCCAGCAACACCTCTCCAAGCCTCCTCAAGCCCACGCACAGCACCGCTGATAGCAAGCCCAGGGAGAACTTCAAAGGTAATTATCAATACACTCACCCTTCCATTCACAACAACCTACACCTCTCAAACAACGCTCACACCCAAGCTAAAACTACACTCACAAACCCCACCTAAACAAACACTTCTCAAAACACCTTAAACGGCAAACCACCTCACAAATTAAAACACAAGCCCTCTAATTAATCTCACAAAGCCTAAAAGAACCCACAAACCCAAAACAACCAAAACACCGCAAACACTACTCACCCCTTCAAAAAACAACACTCCATCCACTACCCCTCACCTCAAATACCACAACTCACACACACACATCTTATACACCCAAACCCAACATGGCAGACCAAGACGAAGTCGAGATAAGCGAAATCTCTGTCATTACATCCCCTACACCTGCGGAGGCGCACAACACCTCCGACAGGGCAACACCCACACTCATTCCCACAGGCTACGGCGATGAAGACCCTCAAGACTCCTACATGGAAACTCAACTCAGGACCACACCTCCCCAAGCATGCAACTCAAGAAAACGCAAACTAGACACATCGGCATCACCTACCTCACCCACCCTCTCACCCGCAACCCTCATCACCACGTGGGCCCTCTACTTTTTTTCGGACACCCCCTCAGTACAACTAGCTCCAACACTAACCGCAAATAAAATAGGCATGTGGCTAAGGCAACAAAAAATCAACATAGCTTCAAAGGATATCAGATAATCTTCCCAAATCAGGAATCCTACATGGCAGCAACTAAAATTAAACAAATATTCCAATTCACCGTAAATAGATCTAAACCTAACTGGCAAATATACACTAGGGGAGTTATTCGAGTGCACCCAAGGGAAACCGACGAGGACCTCGACATATACGCCCAAGAAGCTAACACTATCCAAACCCAACCACAAATAACTAGCCTCCGCAGGATTAAATCAAACAGAAACGGGAAAAACACCCCCACACCTATTGTAATAATAAACTTAAAAAACCCAACTAAACACCCTGAAGCCGCCAAACATAAATTTCGGCGCTTACCATAACTTAGAGGTCAAACCATACATCAAGCAAGTAAAGTAATGTTCTAATTGCCTACAATATAATCACACCGCTAACCAATGTACTTTCAAAAAAACTAAATGCCAAAACTGTGCCAAAATGCAAAAACTGTGCCAAATGGACTGCCCAGGCATATGCACACCCTGTAGCATCCATTGCAAATCCATAAAACACTCATCACTCTCCAACCAATGCCCCCACAATCACTCACCCAACAGGCCAACAAACATATAGACATAAACACGGCCAAAATCCAAACAAAAAAAACCACACCGCAAGCATACAAACCACTACTAACAACAACACTCACGCACACAAAACAGTATACCCAGACTCCGTATGGGACCAAAATCAGCCAATAGACGAAAAGACGAATACATCGCAAACGAAACAAACACCCCACACATCCCACAAACTCACACTCTCCGCCTCTCACCCCACAATTACCAAATCTACACCCGCAAGCAAAACCCAACGCACAACGACCACCACACAACCAGCACCAACACAAGCCATCACAGCCACAAGGGCAACAACACCCCAAAACCTACAAGCACCCCCCGAACATCCAGTCAACAGGGAAACTACAGAAACCACTCAGACTCTCACACCCAAACCCAGCACGCAACCCACCACCGAAGAGAGTGACCAAACTAAAGATAACTTAACCGAAGAGGACGAGTACACATCCTAAGAGAAAATAAACGATCTAACCTTGTCAGCCCCCAAAACCAAAAGCTATAGAAAAAAACTCACCCAAAACGTAGCAAGCAAAAAACTAAACAACTTAGTCTTCCTACAAGCTTACATGTTAAAGCAGTCTAATCCAGAAGCCAGCTCCAAAGCCTTCTTTGGTGTAGCACATAAACTAAAACTCGTCACCACCCCTTTCAACCGTTTCAGCAGCAATCTTAATGGACTACTAAAGTAAATACCTAAACCAAGCCTAAACCAAACATAAATCCACCCAAATTCCCAAACATTTTTCAATGGAATGCCAATGGCCTTGCCGGCCATGGTTCTGAACTTAAAGCTAAATTCAAAATAGATAAAGGTCCTCATGTGGCATGTATTCAAGAAACCAAATTCTCACATAAAACTAAATTCAACCTACCAAATTATAACGCAGTAAGAACCGACAGGTCCAAAACCATCCCAGGCAGAGCAGGAGGAGGTCTAATCATCTACGAGGAAGTTAAAGTAAACACTCACTAATGGAATCCAAGTCACCATCAGTAACCAAAAAATATAAATCATTAACATCTATCACTCAAAACTAAAACCAATCAAAGATACAGACCTGAACATCCTTTACCAATTAGGAAATAAATCAACCATCTTCCTAGGAGACTTCAATGCCCATCATCCTACCTGGGGCATTGCAGATAAACTAGACAACCATGGACAACTAATATCAGAGTGGATCGAAAAAAATGACCTTATACTATTAAACAATAACCAACCAACTGGATACGACAAAATCCACCACACCATGTCGGCTATCGACTTAACAATATGTACGCCAGACTTAGCACAAAGTCTGATGTGGGACTTCCACCCAGTACCACTGGGCAGCGACCACTTCCCCATAAATATAATCCTTAGAAATCTAAAAATACCAAATCAAACCCTAAACAGGAACCTAAATTTCTGGACAAAAACGCCAACTGGGACAAATTCCAAGAATTATGCAACCAAGCTAATCTAAACAATTTAGAAACAAAAGACCCTGAAACATTCCGTCAAAACCTAACTAACTTCATAATCAACGCAGCCAAAGCCGCAATCCCCTTCAAATCATCCAACCTAGGAACACCCACTGTCCCTTGGTGGAATGAGGAAATAGAGCTAACTAGACTAAAACGGAAATCAGCTTTCAACAGAGCTAAACGAGACCCATCTCATCTCAAAACAGCCCATGAACTTAACCACCAAGTCCAAAACCTAGTTAAAACTGCTAAAACCAAAAACTGGAAAAAATTCTGTGAGGAGCTAAACCACCACACCGACGCTAGGAAGGTGTGGCGCAAATTTCACGCCATCAGAGGCATCAAACGGCACAAAAAAGCTCCAATATAAACAACTCAACTAACCCCATCCAAAAGGCCAACAACCTAGCCAAACACTTCCCTAAAGTTAGTAGCAACAGTAACTTCAGTAAGAAATTCCAAGATAAACTAAAAAAAGAAACCAAATTCTCCAAAGAAAACAGACAAGACAAACTAGAAATAAACCAGCCTTACACCTAAATCACGTACTAAACAATAGAAAAAAAGGAACAGCCCCTGGCCTAGACCTCACCTCTTACCAAATAATCAAACACTTACCTAACAAACTACTCCAAACTTTACTTAAACTATACAACCTAGTCTACCTAAACGGACAGGTCCCATCCTCATGGAAGGAAGCTCTAGTAATCCTAATACCCAAACCAAATAAACCAGCAGATCAGGCTAACTCCTATAGGCCCATCTCCCTAACCTCAAATATCTGCCAAATAATGGAACTTATGACTAAAAATAGGCTACAGTACTACCTAGACCAAAACAACATCATAAACCCCGACCAAAGCGGCTTCACTCCTGGCCGATCAACTCTCGATAACCTCGCTCGACTAGAACAGGATATAAAAACAGGACAACTAAACAAGCGCCATATACAATACCCTAAACAACTCTCAATCTAAAAAACTTGACTCAATACAATACCAAGCCCTTAAACTAATTACACGCACCCAACATGGCACCTCATACACCTCACTTCAGGCCCTTACAGGGGAAATGCCACTAAATCTATGCAGGGAACATCTAAGCCTTAATTTCTGGGCCGCGTCCCAAACAAACGCTCTCATCCAATCTTAACCAACCAAAACATTAGCCCAAGAAACCAAGCTCTAACTCGCAAACACCCCTTACTCACCCCAATATCCCAAAGAATAACTAACTACCTCAATGAACACCAAACTCAAAATCTTAAACAAAACTGCAAAAAATCAAATATCTTCACCCCTAAACTCAAAATACCCAAAATAGACACAACGCTAGCTAACCAAATAAATAAACAAACCGACCGAAACATAGCTAAAACCACCACACTTGCATACATACACGAAATTTGGCCAAATTGGTGTCACATTTACATTCTCCAACCACACAGGCTTCGGAGTCCATACCACACAACCAGTTAAATCCACACAATCTTACCGACTCCCTAACAACCAATCTATATTCACGGCCGAACTTATGGGCATGGCCTCAGCCCTGCATAACCAACAATCTAAAAACAACAATAAAATCCTAATTCTCACCGACTCCCTTAGTGGACTACAAGCCCTCCAAAACAAAAATACCAAAAAACGAACAAAATTAATAAACCAAATACTTAAAAGCTCCAACGACCTAACAAAAGCAGGCAAACAATTAACCTTCTTGTAATCTACCAATCCCAAATCCAATAAACATACATACACCCACCTCACCCGCCTCCCTTAGTTCGCTCCTCCACCCACCTCGGCATTTATTCCAAATTTTAAAATTCCATAAATTCAATTTAAGCAACCCCTAAAAGCCCCCTCTTGGGTTGCACAGACCACTTTCACCCTTTCGCAATACACTAAATGGCCCGGCCAGGCCCGTGTGCAAAATACGCTACAGTCGGAAAGCGCACGTTAAATCTCCTATATCAGTCAGTCAGACACAGTCTAGACATTTGATCATCGACTTTGGATACGTAACAACACTTCACGATTTAATCTTTGCTTGTGATGCACATTATTACGACAAGATGGTCATTTCTTGTGTAGCAGTGGGTTGTGCGATTCGTTTTAAGAGAGGTTCAGGCGTGAACTTTCATCGCATACCGACTGAAACTGTCACCGGAGCACAGTGGGGATCGGGTATGCGGAGATCGTTTCATATCAGGTATAAGACTGATTAATACTTAAACTATATCAATACAATTGAGAAGTTCGACGATGGTTACCTTAGCAAAAAACAATTGTTCTGTTTCCGATCACCAATGCTGTTACATCCTAATAATGTTAGTAATCAATTACTTAAAACTATTTCTTCAATATACTACATAATTAATATCTTAATACTATGGTACAAATAATAATTATTAATTTGAATTTGTTACACATTAACTATTTTATAAAAAGTCTCAATTCCCATAGATTTATTTAAGTCATCTGAAAAGTTCAAATTTTCATCCTAATTCTTTTTAATGCCAGGTTATTGTCTATTAAATTCACATTTCACATTGTTTTCATATTTGTACACAGCTATAGGTTCCGCAAGCTCTGAGCACAAGAATCCCGACTAGGTCCCACATCTTAATATGGGATATCATTCCACATCCCTGACCACCTGAGACAAAAAGGGAACGATTTCAAAGAGCCCAAAGGCGGGTTGACGACAAAGTGCGAAAGGAGATTGACCTTCGCCAAGAAGAGGATGCTGCCTCCATTCTCCTCGAGCTGTAATTGAACACATCAACCAAGAACCGCACACCAGAAGTGCAGGAGGATAGATAAAATGGGCCCTCACCAATTTCAGGTATACCTAGTATTTAAGCTATAGCTACTATTTTCTGACTTTCGTAAATTAGCTATTTTTGTTGTATGATGAAAACAAAACTAGACTTCAAGAAATACACCTTTATTTTGATAAAACATTTGTGGAGAGTATTGATGCATAATCCAGATTACATATTTACTTAAGCCCGATACTGCAAATCTGAAATGCTTTTTGAACAGGGAAGTAATACAAAAACGGCAAGTGACATACACTGCAATAGGTCCACGACGCTTTCTTTTTGCAAGCCAACAACAAACAAAAGATAACAAAGGCGTATTTCTTATATTCCCTTCAACACATTGTCAGACAAGACAATGCATGATTAAATATATAATCCCTCACATCCTGTTACCTTACTTACACATTGTCACTCTTCTAATCGGGAAATGGTCACTAATCTGTCACATCTGCCAGTCTTACATGTAAGACAAACACTACTCCAACCTTCCTCGTCAACACATGTATCTACAGTTAATTTTTTTTTAAATGACATTGAGTTACCATTTCATCACAACGGTTCCTACTTATGAAATCACACATACAAATGTAGCTTTGATCCCTGGTAATCTCGTCAACAGGGTGTCGCAAAACTTTCCAGACACAGTTACGGCTATTGGTAGACACTTGCAATAGTTTCAAGTTGCAAAACAACCTAGGTTTCAAGTATGTCACTTCAACAGTTATCAGGCACTCGTGAAGAGCAACCTCCTCGTGGTGAGTGCTGGGTAGCGCTAATAGCTCTTCCCCCGTGTGGAACCGGGGTAGAATATTTCCACAGCACCCCATTGCTGGTCGTACAAGGCGACCGAATTGGGCAACCTGTTTGCCGTGGGTTGCGCCCCTGTGTCGGCGGAGGACGGGATTCTGGTGGTTGAGGGCATTGGAGCCAGGAACCGGTGTTCCTTTTGCCCAACACACCACTTCGACCCTTACTTCGCCTAGACGGGTGGTAGAATGGGCCCGGTTCTATCAATCGGCTGGTCATGCCATGCCCTGTGTATGAAACATGTTCATATTAAGATATTTCAATTTATGTGAATGTTGGGTATGTATGTATGTATGTTATTAATGTATGATATAAACTTGCCTAGAGTCCCATGCCAGAAGGCGGTGGCTCATGGGCCAATCTGGTACAATCAACCTCTGAGTTCTGTCTGTCTCCAATTTGTTGTCATGGGCCGAACCAGCCTGGCATTATATTTGGTAGACAAATTCAGCTATTCACGTTGCTTTTACTGGAGTATAACACCTCTGTATCCCTGATGTTTGCATGTTGGAGATCCGATGCACTAAAACATCGCTCTTTGTGGCACTCCATGGTGGGTGGGGAGCAGGGGTGTTGAAATATTTTCTTTCATCATGTCTCACCAATACTCTGGTTCAACCCGCTCAAAACGACGACATATTGATCTTGATGAAACTGCTCAAACCGAAAACAAATCTCCTGTTTTAGATTCATGGGCCCGATTTGTTGTCATAGAAGCAGCTGATAAACAGCCACTCAAACTCAACCCCTTTGCCATTTCCAAAGCTGTATCTGGTATTTGTGGAGAAGTCAAGAATGTGACGCGTCTTCGTAGTGGCTCGCTCCTTGTTGAGTGTTCACGGAGACAGCAATCTCTCAATCTGCTATCTCTAACTACATTTGCAAATATTGAGGTTGCTGTGTCCGTGCACAAAACCTTGAATTCTTGCCGAGGCATTGTTCGAGACAGAGCTCGTTGCCTGTCCGACATGTCAGAGCAGGACATTACAGACGAACTAAAAACTCAAGGAGTGACAGCTGTGAAGCGTTTCACTATGAAATCTAGAGACGGTGACATCATTCCGTCCAATACGTATCTGCTTACTTTTGCACTTTCTGCAATTCCTACATCCATTAAAGCTGGTTATCTCAACATCGGAGTGGAGGTGTATGTCCCCAATCCACTCCGATGTTTCAAATGCCAAAAGTTTGGGCATGGGTCTTAATCTTGTGACCACTCAGTTATCTGTCAGCGCTGTGGTGCCGACCATGACAGCATCAACTGCACATCTGAAATAAAATGTCCAAACTGCAAAGGGCAACATCTAGCATCATCTAGATTATGTCCAGTGTGGCAAAAGCAATCAAAAATCTTAAAGCTCAAACACGAACAAAATATCTCGTTTTATGAGGCAAAGAAGGTTATTGAAAGTCAGTCTTCATCAATTCAACTTACCAGAACCTATTCTGCTGCTACCACTATCTCTGCTCCTCCAACTCCCCCAACAGTATCTATGTCTATTCAAACAGAGTTGACATGGGTCACTTCAGATAAACCGATCAGCCTATCTTCTCTTCAAATCACTTCAAATACATCTTCGACTCAAACTGTGAGTCAATCGGAACCCTTGATTGCTAACTCTGATGCTGTTGCGCCAGCTATTACAGAGTCAGAGGCCACAGTAGAGCCTGCAACTATTGATTCAGATGTTGTTAATTTGCCAAGAAAAGAAAGAAAAAAACTAAATAAAAAACAGACAAACAGGAACTCCTCTTCTTCAGAGATAGTTATCCATAACTCCTTCGATGCTCTGGACATGGATGTAACCCCATCATCACAGAGCAGTAGTAGGAGTCCTTCCTCCTCACGTGTACGTGAGCGTTCACCAATTGAGCCACCATGAATCAATCGTCCAACATAATTCAATGGAATTGTAGAGGATTTAGAAATAATTTTAATGATTTACAACTTTTAATACAAGATTTTAAACCATCAGCTATGTGTTTGCAAGAAACCTATCTTAAAAACACAGATAAATGTGATATAAGGAATTATAATATGTATAATTTCTTCTCACCTCCAGGAGTAAAAGCCACTGGAGGTTCTTCTATCTTAGTCAGAAGGGACATTATTCATAGAGCTATTCCTCTTAAAACCAATATTCAAGCCGTTGCAGTCCGGCTAACATTTCACATTGCCTTCACTCTTTGCTCTTTGTATATTCCCCATCTTCTCCTCTTCAGAGCAACCTCCTCGTGGTGAGTGCTGGGTAGCGCTAATAGCTCTTCCCCCGTGTGGAACCGGGGTAGAATAATTCCACAGCACCCCATTGCTGGTCGTAAGAGGCGACCAAAGTGGGCAGCCCGTTTGCCGTGGGTTGCGTCCCTGTGTCGGCGGAGGACGGGAGTCTGGTAGTTGAGGGCACTGGTTCCTGGAACTGCGTTCCTTTGCCCAACACACTACTTCGACCCTTACTTCGCCTAGACGGGTGGTAAGATGGGCCCGGTCTTATCAATCGGCTGGTCATGCCAGGCCCTGTGCGTAATATTGTATATACATACCTGTGTTGTATTTTCATGTATATTTTGGTCTTGGCCATGCATAACTTGTATGAGTTCTCAATTTTTGATTGAATAAATTGCCTAGAGTCTTACGCCAGAAGGCGGTGGCTCATGGGCCAATCTGGTGATGTTGACCTCCAAATTCAGTATGTATCCGATTACTTGTCATGGGCCGAACCAGCCTGGCATTTAATTTGGTATACAAATATTGCTATTTGCGTCATACTTGCTGGAGTATATCATCCCTGTATCCCTGGTGTTTGCATGTTGGAGATCCGGTGCAACACAACATCGCTCTTTGTGGCACTCCATGGTGGGTGGGGAGCAGGGGTGCTGAATTACTATATTTCACCATGTCGCACAAATACCCTGGTTCAACCCGTTCAAAACGTAGACATGTCGATCTTGATGACATTGATCAAAATGATCAATTATCTCGTGGCTTAGATTCATGGGCTCGCTTTATTGTGATTGAGGCAGCTGACAAACAACCCATTAAACTTAATCCATTCGCCATTTCCAAAGCTGTCTTAGGAATTTGCGGCGAAGTGAAGAATGTGACACGTCTCCGTAGTGGCTCTCTCCTTGTTGAGTGCTCACGGAAGCAACAATCTCTCAACTTGTTGTCCATAACCACATTTGCCAATATTGAGGTTGATGTGTCCCCTCATAAAACCTTGAATTCTTGCGAGGCATTGTTCGAGACAGAGCTCGTTGCCTGTCCGACATGTCAGAGCAAGAAATTGCAGACGAATTAAAATCTCAAGGAGTGACAGGAGTAAAACGTTTTACAATGAAATCTAGAGACGGTAACATCATCCCGTCCAACACTTATTTGCTTACTTTTACTCTTTCAGCACTTCCTACGTCAATCAAAGCTGGTTATCTAAACATCGGAGTGGAGGTGTATGTCCCCAATCCACTCCGGTGTTTCAAGTGCCAAAAGTTTGGACATGGCTCCAGATCTTGTGCTCACTCAGTGGTCTGTCAGCGCTGTGGTGCCAGTCATGACAGCACCGACTGCTCAGCAGAAATAAAATGTTCGAACTGTAAAGGACAACATCTGGCCTCGTCCAGGTTATGCCCCGAATGGCTTCAACAATCCAAAATCCTGAAGCTCAAGCATGAACAAAATATATCCTTTTATGATGCCAAGAAGCTGATCGAAAGTCAGAGCCTGCAAAGTCCACTTTCCAGAACCTTTTCTGCTGCTGTCACTACCTCCGCTCCTCCAACTGCATCCATTTCTATTCAGACAGAATTGACATGGATCATATCAGATCAACCTGTCAGCATATCATCAGTGCTTACTTCAAATTCGTCTTCAACTCAAACTATAAGCCACTCTCAACCTTTGACTGATCAAGCTGATACTGCTCAACCTGATACTGTTGAACCAGCTCCTACAACGCCAGAGGCTGTAGAAACTACGCCTACTGAATCTCAGGTTACTCTGACAAGGAAAGAACGTAAAAAACTTAATAGAAAACAATCAATCAGAAATTCCTCTTCTTCAGAGGTTCCTCTCAATAACTCCTTTGATGCTCTGGACATGGATGTAACCCCATCGTCACAGAGCAGTAGTAGGAGTCCTTCATCCTCACGTGTACGTGAACGTTCACCGATTGAGCCACCATGACTCAATCGTCTAACATAATCCAATGGAATTGTAGAGGATTTAGGAATAATTTTAACGATTTACAACTTTTAATTCAAGATTTTAAACCATCAGCTATGTGTTTACAAGACACATACATTAAGAACACAGATAAATGTGATGTCAGGAAATATAACATGTATAATCACTTCTCACCTCCAGGAGCAAAAGCCACTGGAGGTTCTTCAATCTTGGTGAGACAGGATATAATTCATAGAGCTATTCCTCTGACCACCAGTCTTCAAGCCGTTGCAGTCCGGCTAACATTTCACATCGCCTTCACACTTTGCTCTTTGTATATTCCACCATCTTCTCCACTTCAGCAGGCTGATCTTCAGTCTTTATTTGACCAACTCCCTCAACCCTGTGTCATCATGGGTGACCTAAATGGACATAACCCTCTGTGGGGAAGTGTCGATACGAACGCTAAGGGCACGGTCCTTGAAGATTTTATTACAAACAATAATTTATGTATATTTAATGATGGTGCAAACACATATTTACATCCTGCAACAGGAACATATTCAGCATTAGATCTGTCACTCACTGATTCTAATTTAATACACGAATTTGACTGGTCAGTCCATGATGACCTATGTGGAAGTGACCATTTCCCCACAATACTAAAGTCTATTTTCCCAACTGATGAACCACCTTCAACAAGGTGGAATTTTAATAGAGCAAACTGGCCCTTATTTCAAACACGTTGTTTTGAAACTCTGAAACCTGAAACGTTCAAAAACATCCCTGACTCTATTCAGATATTCTCAGAACAACTGAAACACATAGCTGATGAAACAATTCCTAAGTCCTCTGTGAACCCGCACATTCGCAAACCATGGTTTAGCGATGTTTGCAAACAGGCTAGAAAGCATAGGAAAAAGGCAGAAAAGTTTTTCCGCCGACACCCTACGGTCCATAATTTAAATATTGTAAAAATAAATAGTGCAAAGGCTAAACGAACTTTTAAACAAAATAAACGTCAGTCTTGGAGAAATTATGTATCCAGAATCAATTCACGCACACCTATATCAAAGGTGTGGAATATGATTCAAAGGATCAAAGGCAAGGGTTCTAAATCCAGCATTAAACATCTCAAAGATGGTAATGATTTATTGACAGATAAAGTTGACATTGCAAATAAATTAGGAGAAACTTTAGCCAAGCATTCTTCATCATCCAACTATGACCCTAAATTTCAGAAAATTCAGCAACAACAGGAAAAGAAAAAGGTAAATATTAATTCTGATAATGGTGAAGACTACAATGAAGTGTTTTCAATACATGAGCTAAATACCGCCCTTGGGCAAGCTCATGATACTGCAACTGGAGCTGATAATATTCATTATCAGCTTTTAAAACACTTGCCTGAATCATGTCTCCAAACACTTTTAACTATATTTGATGATATTTGGACATCAGGGTCTTTTCCTCCTTCGTGGCATGATGCGATTGTAGTTCCTATACCGAAACCAGGTCGGGATCATACAGATCCATCAAATTACCGTCCGATATCTCTCACTAGCTGCGTTTGCAAAACTATGGAACGTATGGTGAATAATCGATTAGTTTGGTATTTGGAAACCAATCATCTCATTACAGATATCCAGTGTGGTTTCCGTAAAAATAGAAGTACCATTGATCATCTTGTGCGTTTAGAATCGTTCCTAAAAAATTCCATTGTACATAAACAACATGCTGTGTCGATCTTTTTCGATTTAGAAAAAGCTTATGATACAACTTGGAAGCATGGCATTTTAAGAGATCTTCATGATTTCGGACTGAGAGGCCGTTTGCCCCAGTTTATATCCCGTTTTTTATCCGACAGACAATTTCAAGTCCGCGTGGGTTCATCTCTGTCTGATCATTATAATCAAGATCAGGGTGTCCCACAAGGAAGTATTTTGTCTGTCACATTATTCAGCATCAAAATTAACAGTCTGTCCAAGGTATTGAATGACTCAATTGATGGGTCACTATTCGTAGATGACTTTAATATATCTTGTCGTGGCAAAAATATGAACACGATAGAAAGGCAACTTCAGCTTTGCCTCAATAAAATTCAAAAATGGTCGCTTGAGAATGGTTTTAGATTTTCCAAAGCAAAAACAAATTGTATACATTTTTGTAGAAATTATAGACCGCATAAAGACCCGGAACTGTTATTAAACGGTACTCCCATCAAGGTTGTAGAGGAGACCAAGTTCTTGGGTCTAATATTTGACCGCCACCTGACGTTTTTACCTCATATAAAATATCTTAAAACTAAGTGCTTGAAGGCTCTGGACCTACTGAAAGTGGTTGCAAATACTAAATGGGGTGGGGATCAGGCAACCTTACTTCACCTGTATAGATCCCTTATTCGATCCAAATTAGATTATGGTTCAATAGTATATGGCGGAGCTGCTAAAAGTAATTTAGAGAAATTGGATAGTATACACCATCAAGGACTCAGGCTCTGCCTTGGAGCATTTAGAACTTCTCCTGTAGATAGTTTGTATGTGGAGGCGGATGAGCCTTCACTTGCACAACGTCGCTTGAAATTATCTCTTCAGTATGTAACAAAATTACGTTCAAACCCATCTAATCCAGCATATAATTGCGTTTTTAATCCTCTTAATGAGGAACTGTTTCAAAACAAGCCCAAGCTTATCCCACCACTTGGAATTTGGATCAAACCACATATTACAGCTGCTGCTATTGATTTAGATATCATATCTCCATACGAGCTTCTGTCTACTCCACCTTGGCAATTAGTCAGGCCTGAAGTAGACCTTTCTCTCACTAAGTTTAAAAAATCTGACACGAATCAAATTATATATCAACAGGAATATGTTCAATTACGTACTAAATATGACCGTCATCGTTCCATCTTTACTGATGGATCTAAGGATGGTGACATTGTTTCAAGTGCCACTGTCGTTGGAACGAAAATCATATCTTCCAGGATACCTGATAATAGTTCGATTTTCACTGCCGAAGCCAAGGCTATCCACGTTGCCTTGGAATACATTCAGCGCCAATCTAAATATAACCACTTCATTATCTTCTCTGATTCTCTTTCCTGTTTTCAAGCACTTAAAAATATATCGTCAAATCATCCATTAATACTTGCTATTTTAGAATTATACAATGATCTATCTACTGGCCAGTTCGACATTGTCTTTTGTTGGTTACCGAGTCACGTCGGCATTGTGGGTAACACCAGGGCTGATGCTGCTGCTAAAGCAGCTCTTGATAAGCAGATCTCCCCACTTCTGATACCTCACTCTGATTTTAAACCATCAATCAAAATGTATATACGTCAGTTGAGGCAAACAAAGTGGAACACCCAAGTAGGTATAAACAAACTTCATGAAATTAAACAAACTTTAGGTTATACCTACTTGGGTTGTCATTCAAGACGTGATGAAGTTGTCCTCCGACGATGTCGAATTGGCCATACACGTTTTACTCATGAATACTTATTAAAAGGCGAGGATCCTCCGTTTTGTGTCCCTTGTGATGAGAGAATCACAGTCAAGCATGTTTTGCTTGACTGTGTAGATTTTTCTCTCACAAGGGATATCTATTATCATTCATCTTCTTTAAAGGATCTTTTTAATAATGTAAATGCTCATTTAATTATTGGCTTTTTAAAAGAAATAGAACTAATGGATAAATTTTGAAGTTTTGCTATGTGTTTTAAATTTAGTGTAATATTATCATCAACTGAGATTATAGATGGTGGTGTCACTCGGGGGTTAAAGTAATGTAAAAATATTGTCCTCCTGCCAGTGACACATAAATCCATTATCAATCAAAGTATATAATATTGACTAGGGTTTTAGAAATTCAGTTGTGACTTTTTACTATTGGCTAGCATATGGTCAGCCACTGGTGTCCAAAGTGATGACCTAAATCCTGCTGGGGATTCATGCAGGAAGCAAAGGTAATATAAGTCCCCATGATCCTCAGTGAGGTGGTCTAACTTTGGTTGCTGGTGGTGTATAGCCTATTTTTAATTGCTATTATTCTTCTATGTATTTACTGATGTTTTACATTTGATCTGGTTTGTTTTATTGTTTAATTGTGATATTTACCCTACCGTTTTACTGTCCTTTGTTGACAGGAATATCGAAATTATTATCTTGTTCTCATCGCGATATGGCTGCAATATTGCCGATGCGATGTAAATTTTAACTCACTCACTCACTCACTCTCCTCTTCAGCAGGCCGATCTTCAGTCTTTATTTGACCAACTCCCTCAACCTTGTGTCATCATGGGTGACCTAAATGGACATAACCCTCTGTGGGGAAGTGTCGATACGAACGCTAAGGGTAAGGTCCTTGAAGATTTTATTACAAACAATAATTTATGTATATTTAATGATGGAGCAAACACATATTTACATCCTGCAACAGGAACTTATTCAGCATTAGATCTGTCACTCACAGATTCTAATTTACTAAACGAATTTGACTGGTCAGTCCATGATGACCTATGTGGAAGTGACCATTTCCCCACAGTATTAAAATCTGTTCTGCCTACCGATGAACCACCTTCCACAAGGTGGAATTTTAATAGAGCAAATTGGCCCTTATTTCAAACTCGTTGTTTTGAAACACTAAAACCAGAAACTTTCCAAAACATTCCAGATCCTATTCAGCTGTTCTCAGGACAACTGCAACACATAGCTGATGAAACAATTCCTAAATCCTCTGTGAACCCGCACATTCGCAAACCATGGTTTAGCGATGATTGTAAACAGGCTAGAAAGCATAGGAAGAAGGCAGAAAAGTTTTTCCGCCGACACCCTACGGTCCATAATTTGAATATTTTAAAAATAAACAGTGCAAAGGCCAGACGAACATTTAAACAAAATAAGCGTCAGTCTTGGAGACATTATGTATCCAGAATCAACTCACGCACACCAATATCAAAGGTGTGGAATATGATTCAAAGAATTAAAGGCAAGGGTTCAAAATCAAGCATTAAACATCTCAAAGATGGTACTGATATATTAACAGACAAATCTGACATCGCAAATAAATTAGGTGAAACTTTAGCCAAGCATTCTTCATCATCCAACTATGATCCTAAATTTCAGAAATTTCAGCAACAACAGGAAAAGAAAAAGGTTAATTTTAATTCTGATAATGGTGAAGACTATAATGAAGTGTTTTCACTACATGAGCTCAATACCGCCCTTGGGCAAGCTAATGATACTGCAACTGGAGCAGATAATATTCATTATCAGCTTTTAAAACACTTGCCTGAATCATGTCTCCAAACACTTTTAACTATATTTGATGCTATTTGGACATCAGGGATTTTTCCTCCTTCATGGCGCGATGCGATTGTAGTCCCTATACCAAAACCAGGACGGGATCATACAGATCCATCAAATTACCGTCCGATATCTCTTACTAGCTGCGTTTGCAAAACTATGGAACGTATGGTGAATAATCGATTAGTTTGGTATTTGGAAACCAATCATCTCATTACAGATATACAATGTGGTTTCCGTAAAAATAGAAGTACCATTGATCATCTTGTGCGTTTAGAATCGTTCATAAAAAATTCCATTGTACATAAACAGCATGCTGTATCCATCTTTTTCGATTTAGAAAAAGCTTATGATACAACTTGGAAGCATGGTATTTTAAAAGATCTACATAATTTGGGGTTAAGAGGCCGTTTGCCTCAATTTATATCCCAATTTTTAACAGACCGACAATTTCAGGTTCGTGTGGGTTCCACCCTGTCTGACCATTATAATCAGGATCAGGGTGTCCCACAAGGCAGTATTTTGTCTGTAACTCTGTTTAGCATAAAGATTGATAGTCTGTCAAAGGTTTTAAATGATTCCATTGATGGTTCACTTTTTGTGGATGATTTTAATATTTCATGTCGTGGTAAAAATATGCGTACCATCGAGAGACAGTTACAGCTATGTCTCAACAAAATCGAAAAATGGTGTCTTGAAAATGGTTTTAGGTTTTCAAAAGCTAAGACCAATTGTATTCATTTTTGTAGAAAATACAAGCACCACAAAGATCCAGAACTATTTTTACATGGCACTCCTATCAAGGTTGTAGAAGAGGCCAAGTTCCTGGGTCTCATTTTCGATCACCATTTAACTTTTAAGCCGCATATTAACTATCTTAAAACTAAATGCCTGAAGGCTCTAGATTTGTTGAAAGTTGTTTCCAACACGAAGTGGGGAGGTGATCAGTCAACTCTCCTACACTTGTATAGGTCTCTAATCCGCTCTAAATTAGATTATGGCTCCATCGTTTATGGTGGAGCCTGTAAGAGCAATTTACAAAAATTAGATTCTATTCACCATCAGGGCCTAAGACTATGTCTTGACGCCTTTCGAACGTCTCCTCTGGAAAGCTTACATGTAGAAGCTGATGAACCATCGTTAAAGCAGCGGCGTATCAAATTATCGCTTCAATATATTGCAAAATTACGTTCTAACCCGTTAAACCCTGCATATAACTGTATATTTCAACCCCATTACGAAGACCTTTTTCATAGTAAGCCTAAGCTGGTCCCACCACTAGGCATTCGGATTAAACCCCACATTACAGCTGCACATATTGATTTAGAAAATATTTCTCCTTTCAGGCTTCTGTCTTCCCCTCCTTGGCAACTTATCAGACCGGAGGTGGACTTGACTCTCACACAATTTAAAAAACAAGACACAAATCAATTAGTATATCAGCAAGAATATTTACAAGTTAGAGCTAAATACGAATCCCACCGTTCTATTTTTACAGATGGATCCAAGGACGGCAGCACAGTCTCCAGTGCTGCTGTCATTGGATCAAAAACCGTCTCATCACGTTTACCAGACTATAGCTCAATATTCACCGCTGAAGCCAAAGCAATATTAACTGCTTTGGAATATATCCACAACCAGTACAGTTGTAATCGGTTCATCATCTTTTCAGATTCACTTTCTTGTCTACAGGCAATCAAATCTAGCTCTTCACATCATCCATTAATTTTAGATATTTTAGAATTATATAATGACCTTGCTACTGGCCAACACGACATCGTCTTTTGCTGGTTGCCCAGTCATGTTGGAATCACGGGTAACACTATGGCTGATGCTGCAGCAAAAGCAGCTCTCAACAAATCTGTGACGCCACTTCTTCTACCATACAGTGACTATAAACCTGTTATTAGATGCTATATCAAAGACCTAATGCAGAAGAAGTGGGACACTCAAGTGGGTATAAATAAATTACATGCCATCAAAGCACATATCGGTTATACTTACTTGGGTTGTCAGTCCAGATTTGAAGAGGTCATTATGCGACGATGTCGTATTGGCCATTCTCGTTATACTCATGAGTATTTGTTGAAAGGTGAAGATCCTCCATTTTGTGTCCCTTGTGATGAAAGAATCACAGTCAAGCATGTCTTGCTTGACTGTATCGATTTTTCCATCACAAGGGAAAATTATTTCCAGGTTTCATCCATAAAGGATCTTTTTACTGTAAGCCCTCGTTTAATTCTTGGATTTTTAAAAGAAATAGAATTGTTTGATAAATTTTGATATGTATTGTAAATAAACATGTGATTTTAATTTGGTATAATGAACTAGTAACTGAGATTGTTGGTGGCTGTACCTTCAAAGGGGGTTGAAGTAACGTAAAATAATTGTCCCCCTGAGAAGGTATGTAAGTCCCATTTCATTCATAGTATTTTTCATTTTCCATGTTTTTAATCGTAGAATTCTTGTTGTTTTTTAATGTTTTGGCTTAAACTTGCCGACAATCACCAGTAGCCAGAGGGATGGTGTAAATCCTGCTGGGTTACCATGTAGGTAGCAGAAGTATCGTAAGTCCCCATGGTACCTAGTATGGTGACCTACCTTTGGTTATTGGTGATCTATAGCCCATTTTTATTGTGTACTGTACTGAATTGTTATGAATTTTATTCTGATATGCTAGTTTTACATCTACATCTGTGATAGTCTAGTGTTTTTACTGTCCTTTGTCGACAGATTTTAATGTCTCTATGTATTAATATATAACTTGATTTAGTCACTATATGGCTGAAATATTGCCGCTGTGACTTTAAATTTTAACTCACTCACTCACTCACTCAACAGTTATCTCAGACAAATATTTTTTCACTTGGCAGATATACATGACCCATGTCGACAAAAGATCCTCAGACTTCAAACAGAAAATAAGCAACTGCTTGAAGAAGAGGGAACACTACAGAAGGTGTTGAGAGAAACCAGACAAAAGCTTGATCAGGGTAAATTTGGGGATTCCATTTTTGCAGGTGAAAAGAAGGATGCGAGGACTGTTTTATACACTTGCGTAAAAAATCATGCAATGTTTTTGTTCTTGGTTCAGTTATGTACGTCTGTTAAAAACATCGATGCAACTCCGTCCTGCAAGTGTTCTGATGCTTGTCTTGATGAAGCTAAGATAAGAATTAGTCAATCAGGACTTTGCCTACAGATTTGGAGTTTCAAAACAACATGTGAACCATCTGTTGAACAATGCCCTTGCCCTATAAGCACAGCAGCTGTCCTCTTCCATTCACCGGCCTGAGAAAGACGTTGTTAGGTATGTCCAAGGCAATTAAGAACTGTTACAAACAATGCTGAGTTTTTTATTCACTGTTTTTAAGTTTTTATCCAGAGACCCGGTAATTTTACAGCTTGGGCAATTACCTTTTCAAACTGCAAACACTGTTAAGGTTCTTGTGGGCAAATGTCCAAATGGATCAATAACTTTTGTATCAAGAGCATTTGGTGGTAGGGTATCTGACAAGGTCATCACACAACGATCTGGGGGAGCACGGGTGGCCAAGTCGTCGCGATTCACTGTGCGGAATTGCGTCCCTTGGCACGCCAGAAACCTATGATTGTGGGTTCGAATCCCTGTTTGTCCCGATTATAATTCTAGGTCTGTCAGCACCATACCCGTGCTCGTGGGTTTCACCGAAGTGGTAAACGTCTGATTCCTGCAACACTTCGGGCTTTCCTCCCACATTAAGCTGACACGCCGTGATAAAACTGACATACTGTTAAAGGCGGCGTTAAAACCAACTCACTCACTCACACAACGATTTGGATTTTTGCAAATATTGGAACATGGGAATTTCGTTTTAGCGAACCGTGGATTTCCTCTATCTGATGATCTGTCTGCATGTGGAGCGCAGCTTGCTATTCCAGCATTTACCAAAGGGAAGGCACAACTTAGCCCAAAAGAGATTGAACATGGACGGAGATTGTCAAGAGTGGGGATACATGTCGAGAAGGCCATTGAAAGACTGAAAAGTTATAAAATTCTAAGTACAACATTGAAAATCAACATGGTGCCTAATGCTCATAGTATAATCACCACCTGCAGTGCCATCAACAATCTACTTCCTAAATTTGTGGAATGAGATTACTGATCAGTCATACTGGTGAAGTTGTAACACATTAATGAACAATGTATCATTTCAGACTAATGCTAGATTGTGAATTACACGATGGTCACTGTTCATAGTTTAAATGTACCAGAGAAGAAATATATCACACATTTGTCAAAATGTGTTTGTTTGTTTGTTATTTAATGCAGCACTCAACAATATTCAAGCGACCTTTTGAATAATTGAGTCTGGACCAGACAATCCAGTGATTGACATTACGAGCATAAATACATGCAATTGGGTTACAATGACACACATCGACCCAGTCAGCGAGCCTGACCACTCGATCGTGTAAGTCGCCTTTTAAGGCAGGCACGGATTGCTGAAGACATAAACTACCCTGGATCATCTTGGGCATTGACACACTGTAATAGTGTCATTTGTAGAAAACTTCAAATTATTACAATGATTGTAATACATTAATGCACAACAAGTTACTTCGTTTTCTTATCTATACATATGTGTAAGACCTTTATTCAGTTAGTTACAGACCACGTGCCCAAAGGACATAACATTATGACAACCTGTACATACAAGAGCAAGATTGATTGAACTGACATTCTTGATCGCATTTAGCATGTTTATTACAAACTTTAATAGCTGTTAAATATTTAAGAAAGTATAACATTTTGAGGACATGGGCTGCACAGACGATTCTAATGACAAGACCAGAGAAGTAATTAGGATGAATGTGTTCATTCTCAGTTGAAATCATACATCAGGTGTTGAAATACTTGTCGGTGTGACCCGTGAAGATCCGGGGTAAAATAGGTATTCAGCAACCCATGCTTGCCGTAAAAAGGCGACTAACAAGATCGGCTGGTCAGGCCCGCTGTCTTGGTTGATACATGTCATCGTATCCTAATTGTGAAGATCGATGCTCATGATATTAATGACTGGATTGTCGGGTCCAGACTCGATTATTTACAGACCGCCGTCATATAGCTGGAATATTGCCGAGTGCGGCGTTAAACAACAAACCATCATGTCGGTGTACCCAAGATGCCATTTGATTCAATCAGCCCATCACACAGCTTGGGCAAAGCCAAGTTCCTCTAGGTTTTCTGCGAATTCCCCCACGTGGATAGTGAAACTAAGTATATCAACAGTTCGCACACTCACACATTATCATGAGTCCATGCTATTCTTGCTGACACAAACATTAAACATTGTTTTCAGCTTCCTCGTTGTTAGTGTCACATTCAGTATTTGGGTTCGAATTCTCAATATTGCATGAAATGATCTCTTGCAGAACATGTTTCAAAAATATTTTTTCACAGTTGGTGACCAGCTTGGCACAGAAACTATAATCTCGGGGTATTCTCGCAATAACCATGTCCACATTTGTATACACAACAAAGTCACATTGTGAACATACAATTGCAAGTGCTATTGGGTGTTATATTTATGTCACGTCTTCAACATCATGTCACCATCCAAACAGAATCCTTTGTCTTTAGCTGCTGTGGTGATATCGGTGTCTGTGAGTTTGTAAGGGCATTTGATTTCAAGGCAGCCTTTCCCACAACAATCACACCATCAGTTTCTTTCACCGGAAGCGCAAGTACTTGGCTTACTGGCACAAATTAGGACGCCTGCACGCCTACATTTGAAGCTGACATGCTGTTTTGACTGATGCTTTGAGTAGCAGTTACGGGCCTTGTCATTGTCTATGTGAGGTCTCGAGTGCAGCAACCCATAATCCTTTTGATGGTGTTTGTGGAGTCAGTGGTGTCCTTCATTACAAGGATGCCATTAGCTTTAGTCCATGTGGTCCGACCTTTCCTGTGTTCATACCAGAAAGGACTTCTTGCTTGTTTTCTTGTCACCTCTTCCAGATTTTGTATTTTGGCAGGCTCACAGTGATAATTATTTCATTTTAGCTTTAGTCCCAACTAACAAACTTCCATACTCAGGTCCCTTAGTTCGTCCCCCAAACCCTCTTGCCATTTTTTCCAACCACTAAAACACCCCTACTGGATTGCCAAACAACTTTTTCCCCTTTTCGGAAACAAATTAAATGGCTTGGCCGGGCCCGAATGCGAAATACGCACGTAAAATCTCCAATATTAGTAAGTAAGTAAGTCCCAGTGGTCCGACCTTTGCTGTGTTCATACCACAAAGGACTTCTTGCTTGTTTTCTTGTCACCTCTTCCAGATTTTGTATTTTGGCAGGCTCACAGTGATAATTATTTCATTTCTTTTCACAAATTGAAACCAAATTACCGTCAGTTGTCACATAATGCCATAAACTTTTAAGCGAAGGTGGTAATGACTTTATGTCCTCTTCATCAGCACTGTTAGTTTCCTCTTCATCCAGTGGGGGTATGGTCTTGAAAAAAACAGCATCAGGGCAGATATCTTTCAGTGACCGGAGGACATCTGAATCAGGAAGGGGCGCTCGACCAGTAGCTGACACAGTCTTCACTTCTTGCGTCCGTCTGCCACAGAAAAGAGACTGGACCTCACTAATCGGGCTGGGATGAAGCTGAAAACAAGATATAATATCATGTATATATGTGTTTGTGTGAACATAACAATGACTTGCAGAACAGACACCTCACATGTCATATATAAAATAAATAGGAAATATATGAAATAAACAATTCAAATTAAATAGTGATCCTAAATATACAAGAAATTTGAACATCTCTGTTAACCGTTTAATGAGTTTAATATTTTAATACGGATTCAAATTGTACCTATATACACCTCTTTCCTGTAACCGAATTCCACCTGCATGCCTTTCACAGCTCTCACTCCCAGATCTACATTGAACAGCAGTGCTGCTTTTTGACTGCAAACTTCCCCTAGTCTGAAATGTTTTACTGAAGGATACTGAAGGATAAATATATGACATGTACTTTCTGTCATATTTGCCAAAACAAATCTTACTGTTATATCATAAGAAACAGATACAATTGCAAATTCTAAAATTCAGTTAAAACTAAACATAATTTGATGGTTTTTTTTAATATAACATAGATATATACATACCCTGCCATACATGTGCAATGTACACTGTTCAAATTTCCATGTTGACCCATGGCTGATGTGGTTTATCATAGCGGCGCAGAGATGGGATACCCTTCATTCTCATCAAACACAAAGGTGACTTGTCATCGACGTTGTGGTACTGTATAGGAACAACTTCTCCACTTTCCACATATTCATATGCCTTCAGTGACTTGTAGGCTCTCATGGATTCGTGGGTAAACTGACCTGGAGTGTCTATCAGATAGAAATATATATGAAACGTATCCCTGGCCATGTTGTCGGATCATCAACCCAGCCAATTCTCAAACAATACGGGTCAGGCAGAGAACAAGTGTCCTGGCGATATTTCAGCTTAGCCTCGTATCGTTTGCGTGTCTCGATAGGCATACTAAGTACATAATCCGACCATTGTTTGCTTTCTACGCTACACCGCTTCCCATTGTTATCGTCAGCCATTGTTGGTTCATTGTAGGTTTCTGCCTACGTTCGTGACGTTACTTCCGTATTTTTCCTATTTTAGCATACATTGGATGACGCGTTTGAGAACATTCGTGGAAATCGTGGTATCGTAGCACGAATTATTGAATTGAAGTTATATACATTACAATGATCAGGGAATTTCAACAGAAATCGTAAAAGTTTCCGTCCTGTGTGACGCCATGCCTGTCGGAACGTCAGGCACGATGACGACGGTAATCTGCCTTTCTGACAAATTCACTTGGTTACATTGGAAAACATAAAAAACAAATAACAGCACGCAGATTGTCTGATTGTTTCTGATTACTTACAAGACACATTTATGTATATACCATCCCTCAATCAACGAAAATCCTTCTATGAAAATCCCGCGTACTGTTGTCAGTGAACACGCAACTTTGGAGAAGTCGGGTACCGGACGGTAGTAATCATTGTTGTACATATTTTGGTAATTTCTTTGAGGTAATTATTTTTACTCGGTATCATGCGGGTTCTTTGATCTTATCTAGTTTGCACTATCATCATCGCCTTTGTAATCCACAGATGGCGGAAACGTTTTTAGGTTTAGTTGAAGGGTCACCTCATTTATGAGTAGTAAGTAGTACGTCGGATGACGTCACTCATGACCGTGGTGTTATGTATTTTTGCGCCACTGCGATCATGAGAACAGACAAAATGCATCGATTCGATGCTAAAAAGGTGCGATTTTAGGGTGTGTAAGAAACAGAATACTGCACTCGTGCCTGTCAGATACCATTAATCGTACAACGCGTTGTTTCAAAGCGTATCTAACTCGCTTTTGCTCGTTAGATACGTTAAGAAGACAACTTGTAAGATCACACGAAAAACATAGGCTTGTGTTTGACTGTTCTCATGAACCCAAAGGACGATCTTTCAACGATTAACTTATTTTGGGAAAACCATTGGGGTCATCGCTGTTAGGAGTCTTCCTGAGGTTCCGCCAACACAACACTGCCATCTCAGGCGATTTCAAGGTCATGTTTCATCAAATCAGACTTCCAGTGGCGTTATCTGAACCTTGATAGCCAACCTGATACCTCATCTGTTGTGCTTTATTTGATATATGTCATTGGGAACAGTATATTTTGACTTTCATTTTGTCTAATATATTTTGATCATACATTTAGGGGCGGCTGTGAGAAAGTTCATAAGGTAAAGCAATTTTAATTTCGTATCATCTTCGTGACCAGTTTCGTTCCGTAATATTCCTATCTTTTGGTTTTTTCAAGATGACAGATTATATAAGATTATGAACCTTAGGCAGAAAGTGTCAGTAGACAATTATGTTTTGAAAAGAGCATTTCAAAACCTATGTTTAGGTTTTGACAAATTGTAAAACCTCGCGACCAAGACTTGAAAAGCTTTCACATTAGTGATTGAGTGATTTAGATTTAAAGTCACGTCGGCAATATTTTTAGCCATCATGTGACTTGAACAAGTTATACAATATTATATTATAAAACTGTCGACGAAGGACAGTATAATAACTAGCAATACTGACTGACTTAAAACTAGTTGTAGAACATTTAAAATATCGGATTATTGGGGTACGACACAATATAAAAATGGGGCTATAGATCGCCAGCAACAAGGTTAAAATCACCATACTGGGGACCAAGGGGACCTCAGCTACCTGCATGGTTCCCCAGCAGGATTTCCCAGCAGGATTTACACTTCCCCAAGTTACTGGCGATTGTTGCGAGTTTAGCCAGAGATTAAATGTGAACAAATAGTCTGCACTTAAAGTGAGTGAGTGGGGTGGGTTGAACGCCGCTCCTGACAGTATTCCAGATATGTCGCGGCGTGTCAGCTTAATGTGGGAGGGAAGCCCGTAGTGATGCAGGTCTCAGACGTTTACCGCTTCGGTGAACTAACGAGCACGGGTATGGTGCTGACAAACCTAGAAACATAACAGGGACGAACCGGGATTCGAACCCACAATCATAGGTTTTCTGGCGTGCCCAAGGGAGGCAACTATGTACAGCGAATCACGGCGCCTCAGACGACTGGGCCACCCGTGACCCCTCTGCAGTTAAAATAGAGTTAGATATAAAGATATACTTTGAAAGAGGTGGTCTTAAATTCCCTCTCAGGGGGACTATAATTTAATTTTCGCTGTGTTCATTGATATTCTTGCATTCTGATTAGCTGAATTGGTCAGGTTTTATGGTATTCATTCATTCCCAATGAATGTAAAAAAATAAGCAACGCCCACCGAGGCGGACTACTATTGTTACTACAGAATGTAGGGGAATCCCAAAACTATATTCGAGGCAATTCCCTTTATGCTTAAGAGTATCGATAGTCATGCACAGGACATTTAGCGAAATTCATGCATTTTGAGACCGAAGGCCGAGAAGGAATGAAACAGCAAATGTGCAGGCTCGATCGCCTGTTTTGCCCCGCTCGCCTCGGTTCCATAACTTTCATGTCTTCAGATTTCATTTCTAACAAGAGATCTAGCATTTTTTCAACCCTGTCTTCCCGTTATCAGGGAACTAATGTTTTAATCTGGAGGTAGCTGACCATGCCATTTGAAACAGCCGCCTTCTCCCGGCAATATGTCTTCCCGTTCGTTACAGTCTGACTGTTGCACTTCTTTTCGCCTCTTGTCTCGATTGACAGGTCCCATGAACATTGTTTTGATCCTACTCTCCGTTGATTGGCTACAGAATATTTAGGCGTGTCAAGATATGTGCATAAATTATACAATCACCTGATTCATGTCACGCCACACTATGTATTCCAACACCTGGAATGTTTATCAATGTGTTCATTTTTGTCTGCTTTGACATATACACCTGTTTTTGGTTAAACTATTGTAGATAAAACATGTTTTCGAATTTAAATGATCACAAGCATTGACGGTGTATTTTTTTTAGTTCGTGGAGGTATGAATCGGAAAAACTGATGTGTAAACTGTATGAATCCGCACTGCTTACACAAGTCGGTCAGTCAGTCCTTAAATAACTTAGAAGTTCCAAAATTGTAAAATATATTAGTTTCTAGTAATAGCTGGATGATAATCGGTGGGGTGTAACGCAACGTTTTGTCAAACATCCATTCACTCGAGGGGAATATATTTTTTACACATTTCCTGAAAATGACCTACGTGACATATTTCTAGATTGTACTGGCATCACTTCAGCTGACCAATCTGTTGGAGGCATGAATATAACGTCCCCATATGTAAACTATCTCTAGTGTACATTTAAATCATAATTCTGTTTACATTCACGATCTTGTAACACGATAAATAAACATGTAATGATTAAGATAAGCGTGCAGCAATAAATTCACATTACTTCTTGAGTATTAGAAATAAAAGCAACAAAACCCTTTCCATGTTCATAAGAATTCTCGAGTCGATTGTACGATTCCGACTACAGCAGACAGTTATGATACCAGGTGTTCGCTAAAAGGTGAGAGTGATTCATATGCAAAGAGGAAACTAATGTTATGAATTTCATTGTCATATTGAGTTTGACCATTCGGCACTACATGTACGAGGGCTGGTAAACAAGTTCTTAGCCTAAGAAACAAAACCAACACTCGTGAAAGTGTTTTTAAGTTTAGATTTCAACATAATCTTTTCAATACACTTCAATTATCGCTAGTGAATCTTTTCAATTCCAGTCAGGAAGCAGTTTTCTGAAGCCATCCTGAAAACCCCATTCCTGGCAATTTTGAGGTCTTTGTTGCCGCCATAGCACGTTCCACGAATGTGTTCTTTAAGTTTAGGAAACAGGCAGAATTCACTTGGTGCCAGGTCTGGTGAGTATGGAGGGTGAGGAAGCTCTTCGAACCCACATTGTTGCACAGCAGCCTTTGCAAGTCGAGGTGTGTGAGAAGAGGCTTTGTCATGAACAAGTAGAACTCCAGCAGTCAGCATTCCTCACCGCTTTTCTTTGAAAGAGTCTCTCAGGAGTACCGAGCAGTGCTGAAAAGAAAATTAGCATAGTAGGCACCGATAATCGTCTTGTGACTTTTCAGGAACATTCCCTTTCATCCCAGAAAATACTGGTCATAAGGTTCTTCACTCATCTTGAAGACTTGAATTTCGTTGGTGTCGGAGAAGTGGAATGGTGCCATTCCATGCATTGACGCCTCGGGATCATAATGGTAGACCATTTTTTCATCACGCCTTACTGATCTCATTTTGAATTTGACGTCACTCTCCTCAGTTAGCTCTAAATTGTCCTTGGCAATGTCAGGGTGTTTCCATTTAGGTCAGAATTTAGGAGCTTTGGCACACAAGGAACAGATATCTAATTCATATGTTAATGTTCATGAATAATAGTGTCAATAGATCCATGGCTTAGACATGTGTCTTCTTCATGTTCAGCAATGGTAGTACGTCTGTCTGACAGTATACATTTTTCTTTCTCCTTGATTGAATCTTCATTGGAAGTTGAAGTACGCCCGGGCATCGGGTCGTCATCATCAAGGCTTGTTCTTTCAGCCTTAAACAAAGCTACCAAACGTTAAACATTAAATAGCTAGGGCACTTATTCCCATACAGTTGAGACATCCGGTCATGAATTTCTTGGAGAGAATTTCTCTCTAAAGTCAAAAACTTGATGACTGCTCGGTACTCGTTCTTTTCCATTTCTGTGTCCATTTGGACCCCTATCACGTTCAACAGGCTGTCACTGATATACAAACGGCCTCAATAGACCAAATACACTTGCAATGAACTATTCAAACAATGTACTACATTGACTAGTTTACGTTGTTATGGTCCACAGTTGAAAGTTAGTCAGGCTTAGAACGTTTTGACCAGCCCTCTTTAAGCTCTGAATATATTGAATTGTTTATACCTTTGTTGTCGCGTGTCACATTTGCGCACACTAATAAGTTAATATAGTAATACATAAAGAAAAGTGTAAATGACAGCTTGGCCAATGTTTCTTGAAGCTATTGCTGTATGCTTTGTGAGTAATCTCCAGCTGGATTTCTCAGAATGTGGTCACAGTAAGTTATATTAAACGAATATAATTAATAGTATTATTGTGTTTACTATATTGGTATTCTGTATTGTATATCCTTTTAAAATATATGATAATACCCCCTTTCGAAAGCCAGTTTTCCATAGTGGACCAGATTGAGCTTTATTATTGACAACCTCAGGAGAGACGTGAAACTGTTTCTCAATCATTTGAACAGTAGCTGTGTAAATCGTTTATGTATCTAATTTCTTAAAAAAAACACACTTTTGTTTGTTGTTTATTGTTGTTCTCAAGTGAGTGTCAAAAGAAACAAAAGCGAGTTTCTTTATTATGTTATGGAAAATTGAAAGAACTATTAAATTATTTAACCATCACTCATTCCTGTAACATGTTTTTCAAAAAGATATCTGTTGGGTGGGAAATTTTTATGCGAAAAGAAATTAGTTCAATGAAGTTTCGGGTGAGAAATGAATTTGCAACCCCATCACCTCTACATTTTTTAATGTTTTAAAGTTGTGCCGAATAAAGCAAATGTCAAAGATAAGAGATACCCATCAGCAGATAACGCGAATATGTTTTCAAAAAAATAATTCAAATAAATAAATAAAATTATATTTTTAAAAATAAAACCAAGTGAAAGTTTTCTTTGAGTGCTGACCAAGTGCCAGTACAGATCATTTTTCGGATACAATATTGCTAAGTAAAGATATTTTCAATTGATATAAAAAATATCATAGAATTAACTGAGGGGAAGCATTTCTTTTGCTCAACGGTGTATATAATGACTGTCTGTACATATTCGATTCTAGACCAGACTGTCCAGTGACTGACATAATGAGCATCGCTCCACGCAAATGGATAGATAACATGCAACAAAGCAAGTTACCTTGCCTGACAACCCCATCCAGTTAGCCGCCTCTTACGATAAGAATGGGTTGTTCTGGACCTCACCCGGAGTGCTCCAAGGGTTTATATAGTCGTGAATTGGCGAGTTATGGAGTGTTATTTTTATCAAAACCATTGTAATTTAATTGTTATCCTGGATATATGTGCACACTTTAGGGCATTGGTTGTGGCTCGACTCCATAACCTATGGACAACGCTTGAAAGTTAAACACTTTCTTATTCAGGCAAATCATCAACGTTCTTCAAAATAAGAAACGCACAAGTAGTCTGTAGTTCATTGAACCTAACGAAATAAAAAAATCCGGTATGTAAATTGGATATATCTTATTGGAAAATGTCGGTGGCCTGAAATGCCTGTGCATGTTATGGCATTCGTTTATTCGTGGTTATAAAAAGGCAAGCATGACCCAGAAATTTGTCATTCAATTGTTAATATTAAGTTGAAAAATGCCGAGACTCGGCACATCGGAACATCGCCATAGGACGTATCCAAAGAGAGGAATCGCAGTCTTCCGTTGCAGGCAACTTCAACGTCCACCACAGAACCATTTGCCGCCTTTGAGACCGATACACACAGTTCAATTCCACTGCAGATCATCCGAGAACTGGCCGAACAAGAGTTACCACTCCTGCACAAGATCGTTAGAGCCACAGAGACAGCAGGACGCATCCCTGGTTTGAGGAGGATATCAGACCAGACTGTCAGGAACCAGGCGAGATGGAAGACAATATGTTTATCGTCATCGAAATTAGGTTTTGCCCCACATTGTATACCTGAATTCGACAATTCGGTGGAGGTAGTGTCATGGTGTGGGGTTTCATATCCTACACCACGAGATCTGACATGGTTGTGGTTCACGGAAATATGACAGCAAATCGCTCCATCAATCAAACTCTACAACCTCACCTTCTTCCAGTCATTTACCGCCAGAGGGAGCTGTTTCAACAGGACAACGCTCCACCACAGCTTGTGTCACTGTAGACTACCTTCATAATGCCAGCATCAACCTTTTGCCCTGACCGTCAAGATCTCAACCAAATCGAACACCTCTGGCTTGAACTCGATCGACGTGTACGTAAACGTGAGAACACGCAGAAGACACTCCCACAACTGGCCAGCGCAGGACAGAATTTGTACACTTATCCAGTCAGTGCCGAGGAGATGTATAGCCATGATTTATTTACAATAAATTTACTTAAAATCTACCTGTGCGTTTCTATTCTTGAAAAGTGTAATACCAAGTCTGGCTGTTCGTAGAAAACTGGTTCCTTCATGCTCACCAACAAAACACGTTCTGGATACTTTGCAAGATTTTGATTGTGGTGTGTAAAACTAATTGTGTTAGAGTCAGTGACTGTCACTGAGGTTTACAGATGCTATAACCTGTGCTACGCCATTGCTGGACATGGCAACCTGTGAAGATCCTAGTAAGAATAGGTCTTCAGCAACCCATGCTTGCTCTAAAAGGCGACTTGTGGTGATGGGTGACTAACGAGATCGGGCGGTCAGTCTTGCTAACTTGGTTGATGCATGTCGTCATATCCAAATTGCGTGGATCGATGTTCATGTAGTCAATCACTTGACTGTCTGGTCCAGACTTGAATTATTACTGTTGTTATGTAGTACAACTAACACTCTCTCTCTCACTAGATATGGAAAGCCATATATTTGTTTCTTTTGTGTCTGTTCATCGGGTTGTGGCCGGTTTGTTTGAGCCAGTGTGTTTACAGCTTCGTCTTTTCCACGTCAGCTGCTGTCACCACCATTTGCACATCCCCACATGAGTTCACTTGGCCCCCCAGGGTGTCGGCGAGGGGTTTACCCCCCGTCTCCTTCAGGATCAGGGATAACACTCCACAGGCGGCCATGGTCGATCCAACAATGACGAAAGGCACCACGACATCACCATCTCCTCCCTGTGGACATAACGTTGTACATAATTAGCAAGTGAGGTTTCATTGGACTATTTACATCCACACCCCTCAACAGTTCATACAAAGGACACGCAAGAAATAGTACATTGTGTTTGCAAGTGTCATTATGACGCATTATAGTGAAGCTGTAAGATATGTATTCGTTTCTTTAACATAATCCACAGCATTGGGAATTAAACGATACATGTAATGAACATTGATATGAAAAGTGTCCTGTGAATGTGTGTTTTTTGGCAACGTGTGTAATCATACGCTAATAATATTCTTCCAATGTGTGAATGACCTGAACATTTGACATGGCCTTGACACATGGTACATGTAAGTATAAAAGAACGTGAAATTATTTTGTGTGTTATCATGGATTAAAATTAATTATTCAATGCTTTACATGGTCTTGGTGACCTTGACCTTCATCGGATGTTATCGAGAAGCTTCTCAAATTAAGACCCTATCCTAGACAAGGAGAATAGTTAAAAAAGTAGATTATTTTTTATTGATTTAAACACATTTTGTTTACAATGAGATGTATAGAGCATAGGCAAAAAACTCCACACCCTAAATATTTACATGATTAGCGTTATGCAATAACACAAGAGATACCCACTGAAGGCAGAGTCTATACAGAGACAAGCAGCAGGAAACAGGGTCTGACATATACTTGAATCTATTAGTGTGCTTGATATACTTATTGACAGAGTGAAACAACTGTACATTTTCGTTGTAACTGCGATTGGACCAATACTGATACACCAGGGACTAGCTTGGCTTTACAAATACAAATATGAGATAACAAACATTATCTTCCTTGCAGTTCTATAAAATCAACATTCTATTAAGTAGCGATAAACGTATTTACACGGGGAACTGGAGACAAAGTCATGACTTTCTATTAAACTATATCCATATCAGTCATAATTTATCTTAGGTTGGTAGGAGACAACATGGTTTGGGTTGACATGTTTGGTAGGAGTGGACTGCAGAGGAATTCTTTGTTGAAATGGCATCCTGACAATGCACGTTGTGATTTCAGCTCAACGATGGACGTTTGGATGTATCTTGTGTGGGTCAATATATTGCCGGTGCCCAAGTATGTTCATCAGAACAAAGATCAACGAAACACTTTCTCATGTCAAGTTTGCATCACAAGTTCGTCTTATGTTATGCCTACTTTCACATCTAACGATACCAACCTAAACAAACTATGAATCCCAACACAATGAACCTACCGTTGCAAAGATGTATGGAGCAAGTATTCCGCCAATGCGAGCTGCTGTATTAGCCACACCATAACCCAAATTTCTGAAAAGAATAGATAAAACAAAAACGTAAAAGTATCTATGCACCAAACTAATAACTGTCATGTGCCTTCTTGTGTGTAACGAGGGGATACGTTCAGTCGCCTCTAGTGAGAAATCGGCAGAATTTACAATACCATGTGATTTTGTTTGTTTGTTGTTTAACGTCGCACTCAGCAATATTACAGCTATATGACGGGGGTCTGTACGTAATCGAGTTTGTGACTTAAAATTTTAACTCACTCACCCACATAATCGAGGGTGAACCACACAATCCAAGGATTGACATCATGAGCATCGATCCACACAATTGGGATTGATGACATGCATCAACCAAGCGAGACTGACCACCCGATACCGTTGGTCGCCTCTCACGACAAGCATAGTCACCAATACGGCAAGCATGTGTTGCTGAAGACCTATTCTATCCCGGATCTTCACGGCCGTAATACTATTATGAGAGTGGGATAAGTTCTTTTTAATGCGTTTTTTATTGTGAACATTTGATAAACTGCCATAATGTACCCCAACTTGTGAAGGTGGGATAAGTCATAATAATCTTCCTCGTAACATTTTGCTAAGCCGCTATCATGTACTCTACTTTTCAATGATGGGGGAGATCCCACAATTCAATTTACCTTGTGACAGTCGGGTACGTCTCACTTGACAGCAACTGAAGAACACACCAAGCAGCACCAACACCGAGTTTGGCCAGCATAGCCAAGACGTTGATAATGATCCCTTGGTCATCTTCAGCGACTAGAACACATTAACGAAATTGACTATATTGAACATGCATAAAACGAACGCAATGTGTACGGAAGACATGGTATTTATGGTGTTAGTACACTGCCATGAACCGGAAACTGTGTATTCAGAAATGTTATTAAAGTTGTGTCTATTGTTATTAATGTTTCATGAGAATAATGGAACAGGAAACACTATTTGCGTTCCGTTTTGTGTAAATTACGATCGCATTTAACAGTACGACGTTGGTCTTTACACTTTTCTTTACGTTATGGTGGATTTAAATAGTACACACCGATTTTTCTTGATCATTTCAAAAGACTATTAACCCAGCATCTTGTTGTTTTAGAAAGCTGAACCAACTCATCCGTCCTTTAGACTGTGCAGTCAAAGTTCGCTAAGGGTTCAGCTGATGCGACCTTCTGTGGAGGTGCCATCAGATATACACGCTGAAATGTTTGGTATTGGAGTAAAAGTTTTGATTACACACCTGTTCTAGCCACGATGCAAACACCAAAGGAACCGACAGTGGCTGCAGCAAAGAAAATGAAAGCCGTCCATCTTCTGCCAAATCTATCAACATAAACTAAGTTATTCCATGAAGACAAAGGGATAAACATGTTCATCAAAATCTGTCCGGTACCACGATTATAAATCATGGTCTATGCAAAAATAACCGATGTCCATGGGTTTCTTTACAGTTGTGGACGTCTTTGCTATACACCACAGGGAGATGTCTTCTCACATTAAGTCAATTTGTCTGTATTATATTAAACTTTCCATAAAGGCATTACATGAGTCATGTATTCACTGTGTCACTTCCATATAACATGTACCTAAATACATAGGCATAATCTCCAATGAGTTATTCTGTTTCACACATATCGATCAATGCATAAAGATCCAGAGCACTCATAACACTCTCTACAAGATTGTATAACAAGAGTGATGACTTCAACGTTCCAAAAGCCAACTTTCCCTTCATGTCGAGCAATATTCCTGCAGCTCGAGGCTTTCGTCTTTATATAACTTCAGGGGTACAATCGATCATGCTAGGCCACCAAGATTTCAAAAAGCGTCAGGTGACTCTAGCTCAAAGTTCAAGACCTCGGTAAAGTAAAAAGTAATTATGATAGACATTTCTAAATTTTACGCATCAATGACATCAATGATTTCAGATACAATTCCCTATATCGATTTGCACCGTATGTCCCCTTGTTTTCCAGGAAAACAAATGACTTGCCTTGGCATGTGTTTGTGAAGGGTGCCAACTGTTACACTCACCTCTTCGCAAACACCTGTTCTCAGTATTATTTGATAGTGATTCATAAACACATGCTCATGATGTAGTGGGAATCATACAATCGACTCTGCTTTTGTTCGAGATTTCTTATGAATATAGAAAGTGTTTGCCACTTTTATTTGAACGCAAAAGAAAAATACAACATACGATATTACGTACCTCTGGACAGAATGGTGAAATAAGCATTGCTATATTATATAACTTTTGTTTGCAATATCAGTACTGGTTGTACATAACTCTGTTGTGAGGTTTATCCATAGTGTAAACTTGGACCTTTACCTTTCTCCAATGTATCTGGTAACAAAACTGATCCTTTACTTGGCACCTAAATTTGAATTGTTTGATTTGCTTTGGCTCATAAAATGCCAAATTGCGTGGATTGATGCTCATGATATTAATCACTGGATAGTACGGTCCAGACTCGATTATCAACAGACCGCCGTCATATAGCTGGAATATTACAGAGTGCGGTGTTAAACAACAAACCATGCAACCAACCAATCATAAAATGTCAATAATGAAACAAATAAAACGAGGTGGACTTTGCACGCCACACGTGTGACTGACGTAGTTTCTTGTTGTTCAACGCCGAACTCCGCAATATTCCAGCTTTTTGACAGCATTATGCAAATAATCAAGTCATAGTTTTCATGATAGATTTCTCTTACTTGTTGTTCATGAAGAACGTCATCACAGTGGCTGGCACTTCCACCACTGCCAGAAGGAAGATGTTCAGATACAGGTTGCCTGCGAGTCTCCCTGCACCGAACGATATCCCATAGTACACCAGCGACATGCACATCCTGTAGGGCAAATTATTGTGTAATTTCCTTTATAAAACCTCACCAACAAAACGACACCTGTTTGTCGATTCTTCAGAGATTAAATGCAGATCACAATCGGAAAGAAAGGCATTCCCCTTCATTTTTGAGTAATTTCACACATCTGTGAACAATATTTCGCGCGTCAGCTTCTTACGAGAGAAAAATTGCCCTCATCTTTGATGCCTATGGGTAAGGCGTGTCGAAGTTATTCGACCCTTGGCTTTTTCCATATCTATCCGGTGTAAATAAACTGGTCTAACATAGAACCGCTTGGGTATTTTGTACAACAATGTGTCACACCATGCCAAGTATTTGTAAATTTTGGCATCTTCTCTTCACATTACACATGTATTCCGTTTAATCACTCCATCTCCATATACCAAGGTACACAGAATAGTATCAACCCCCTCCCATACCCGATCCACTTCTGTGCTCACCAAATGAACTGTATGATGAGAGACTTCCAGCAGATGCTCCAGCCCCTGTAGATGTCAAGGTACGTGTACTTGCTGCCAGACGCTCTTAGTTTCTGCTCCTCTTCTGCCACTTGTTTCAGCAGCTGCAGTGTGTTGGTGGGCTTCTGTCTTTTGTTGTATCGACTCATCTGATCCACGACTTTCTCAGCTTCATCAGTCCGCCCTTTTACAGCCAACCAGCGCAGACTCTCTGGGACAAAGCTGGAATTAAATCAGTAAAACTAAAAAATGGATGTTTAAACCATTAGTTTGAGAATGGTAGAGTGAAAGCCTCCCTTTTCGAAAACAAGAAATTAAAATACCCAACCCTTAAGTCGTCTAACACCAAATGATGATGAACATGTTTGACATTAATAATGGAAACAATATATGAAGAAATATAAATCATATAGAAACAGCTCAACACTGATCAAAATTGTCACTACTTGTCTTGCGTTCATTGTTACAATGAGTCACACCTGAACACAACATATACTCATTTTGTGCACCTTAAACACGAGATATGGGCACATATTCCAAACCTAATTAGCAGTAGCAGATGACTATAGAATATAAGCCTTGAACATCGTGCTAGAAACATTTGGATGCTCAAGGGTGTTTCTCAGGTCAGTGCTGACACGTGTTGACGTCACTGAGATTAGGATTGGGTTACCAAGCCCGTGGTACTGTTGCACATGTCGATAGTCCCGGGGTCACAAAGGCAGGCAAGTATATTGTTGACCTCAACATGCGTAACAGGTTTCTTTAGTCATGTCAGTGTCGCCGGCAGCTTTATTTCTACATTTATCCACGTTTTCCGGCTGATGCTGGAGTGCAGTTCCGTGGCATTGCAGTAACATGCAATCTTTGGATGAAGAAAATCACAATATATTTTCTGTGAAATCTTGGATAATTCTCAATTTTCAAGATTGTACAAGCAGGCGCGAGTTGGAAGGAAAAAGAAGTGTATGTGTGAGCTCAGAACACGGATATTCTTAATCCTCCACATTAAGACATCTGCTACTTTAAAGTTGATATAGAGGCAATTATCACAACTGGAGAAGGTGGCGCGGGTTGTACACCTGAAACACGACGTACTTCAAACTGAGAACAATCAGCTAAACCTGACACTGACAAATAAAAAAAATAAACTTGAAGATATGGAGTGTCGACACCGAAGGAACAATTTAATAGTCCATGGGTTAAGTAATAATAGCAGTGAATCATGAGCGTGATGCGTGTCTGATTAACTCTACTACTGTTTCCTTGGTGGCCATGTACTTGCCGTCCTTCTTCGACTTTTTTGCCAACTTCATCCATGAAATCAAAGGAATTCCTCCCTGGGCATTGATTGTCCAGTCTTTCCTCACTTGAGGACGTCAATAAGCTTCTGTTTATATTCAGAGGACCACAAGAACAATTAGATACATTGTCATCCATGATGGCATGTCTGAAATAACAGTTGTTTGTCCAGAACCTTTACTTATACATGTACTTAACTTATTATGATAGTTGTAACAAGGATCGTCATCTGTCTTAAAAAACTCTCTCAATTTGAGTAAATATAATTAACGTAATATTTTTCATATCAAAGATGAAGCTATTTGTGCCGCAATTGCAATAGTTTAACCTTTTGCAAATAATATGCCATCCGAATGTTTGAATAAATAAAAGAAGGGAAACAGTGAATTAAGATGAAAGGTGGAGCTGTTTACGTTATCTCAAAGATGGAGAAGCTAATTGTACCTAAATGTAATACTATGAACACCTAATAAAAGGATAAGTTGTTTCATTTATTTAGGTAAATTGATATCAAAACAATATACTGTGTGTCAAACATACATAACCCAACCAATGAAAGCAGGAAATATAATCATGTGAGTAGATATTTTTTCAGCAAAGATCATCGTTCATTAATTTAAAAAAAAAAGGAATAATGGTTTATTTGGTGCACATTAGAGTCTAAATTTGGCCATGCCGTATTTTATTTGTGTTTTACAGTAGTTAAGAAACCATATAAATAATATTTTATGATTTAATGTTGATGCATCCATGTGTGAAAACAATTTAGTGGACAGACCTTGTAAAACAAATTCAGTGAATAGATCCCTATAAAATAACTGTCCTTTTGACTTATGTGAATATGATTTTGAAACTCACACACGCCACTGTCAATTACATGCATTGGGCAAGTTGTATTATAGTGATGAGAAATACAACTTCTATTGGCTGCTGTACTGAATAGTTAGTCTTGTCTTGACAAACATTTTTTCTCCATTTTTCTCGGTTCTATAAGTGGCATAATCGAATTGGTTGTGTCTGTTATATGCAATTTTGGATTAGTCTTGGAGTATTCGCATATTTTACCTCGGCTCTACATGTGTCTGTGTGCTGATTTTGCTAAGAACAAGTCTGTGATTGGTCAGTCGGATACAGACTTCTGCATGTTTTAGCTAGGCTCTAATCCTAACTGGAGATGACTGCGAGTCTTGACATTGACGGGGTTGTATCGGTCTCCTATCTACTGAGAATAGGCGTATACAAGGTACCCTATCAGACATGTGCGGTTAAAGACTTGCTGGCCGAAACCATCTCTTATCCAGGATTCGAACACCATACATCATGATGTCATTATGAACCTGTCGAGGAGTGTGAGGTCACGGTGCACGGATGGGATTAAACAGCCTGCTCTTTGTTGAGCGATATTCAAGCAGCTCAAGCCTTTGGTGTACACATTTCGCAACATTTGAGACACAATTGAGCATGCTTTTTCGACCAAGGTTTCAAAGAGCATCACACGGCTCTTGCTCAGAGGTTCTTTGATACTTGTTCCAACATTGAAGGCCAAGGTAAATCTTTCAAGGGGTTTTGTGGTGGACAATTGGAGGACTTTCAAAATTTGATGCATGAGTGACGAAAAGGATGTTCGATGAAATTCCCCATTTTGACTTGTATCATATGTTCTCGTGTTTTACCCCATGTTTACTTCACATGCGTGTGCTTTTGATGAGAGTCACCGGTAGGGCAGGATCCCTTTATCTTTAAGCGAACACCTTGTGTCATTACTTTGTGATAGGGATCCATGATGTATTCAGAATCGTGGAATATGGGAGGAGATGTATCCCGTTTATTTTGCACGAGGAACCGAATCTCCATTGGTGACTATTAGATGGTTACCTTAAACATATTTTGAATAATGCAGAACGTAAATGAGACTTTTTGGATTTGAACATTGGCAATCACCATATATCACCAATCATTATTTGAGTTCCAACTTTCTCAGGCTTAATTTCGGGATACCGGGATACTTACAACCATCCGGCGAAGAAGGGTAGATGAAGGGCAGCCGCTATGATGTGTTGATCAGACCAGTCAGGCCTCAACTAGCTCGACAGGGCAAATATACATACACCCGTTACCCAGACTGGCATTGCCGATGCAATTGGTCGCCATTTCCTTCCAATGAACTCCATGAAATACGGGTAGCTTACAACCAGAAGAGAGCCAATCGTCATCCCGATGAGAAAACGCAACGCTGTAAACATCTGCCAGTTGACGGAGAATGCTGCCACCAGATTGAACCCACTTTGAAGGACCAGGCTGATGAAGTAAGTCCACTTCCGACCGAGGACGTCAGCAGACTGTCTGCCAAACAGTGCCCCAAAGAACACTCCGGCCATTTGAACTGATGTGATAATGGACTTGAGAATATTCTGGTCACATATGAGATCCCACTGAAGAAAAAAAAGACATTTGATTTGTTGAAATGTTGATGAGATAAGATGAGATAAGATGGCAGTTATGAGTTGATCAACTGAACCTAGCTAATGTGTGGCTTTGTAGTATATATTTACATAAACATAAGGTGTGAAGTTCATTTGATTATATGCAGCTAGGCTCCAATACGATCAAATACTAGTAGCCAATTCCCTTCCACTGATTTACAGGCACTCGTGAAGAGCAACCTCCTCGTGGTGAGTGCTGGGTAACGCTAATCGCTCTTCCCCCGTGTGGAACCGGGGCAGAATATTTCCACAGCCTCCCATTGCTGGTCGTATGAGGCGACTAAAATGGGCAACCTGTTTGCCGTGGGTTGCGTCCCTGTGTCGGCGGAGGACGGGAGTCTGGTAGTTGAGGGCACTGGTTCCAGGAACTGTGTTCCTTTGCCCAACACACTACTTCGACCCTTACTTCGCCTAGACGGGTGGTAAGATGGGCCCGGTCTTATCAATCGGCTGGTCATGCCAGGCCCTGTGCGTAATATTGTATATGCACTCCTGTGTTGTATTATAATGTATATTTTGGACTTGGCCATGCATACTTTGTATGAATTACCAATTTTTGATGGAATAAATTGCCTAGAGTCTTACGCCAGAAGGCGGTGGCTCATGGGCCAATCTGGTGATGTTGACCTCTGTATTCTGTATGTCTCCAGTTTCTTGTCATGGACTGAACCTGCCTGGCACTACATCTGGTAGATGAATATAGCTATTCACGTCATATTTGCTGGAGTATAACATCCCTGTATCCCTGGTGTTTGCATGCTGGAAATCCGATGCGTTACAACACTGTCCTTGTTGACACTCCATGGGGGGTGGGGAGCAGGTATGCTGAAACACTTTTCTTTCGCCATGTCTACCAAACAACCTGGTTCTCTTCGTAACGACAAAAAAAGACGTCTTGAAGATGATGATTCTGGGAACATTCCCACCAACTCCGATTCATGGGCCCGATTCCTGGTGATCGAGGCTGCTGACAAACTACCTTTAAAATTGAATCCGTTTGCTATTTCAAAAGCTATTAACGGACACTGTGGAGAAGTGAAAAATGTCACTCGTCTCCGTAGTGGTTCTATTCTTGTGGAGTGTCTAAAGAAACAGCAATCTCTAAATCTCTTGTCGATCAGTCAGTTTGCAAATGTTGAGGTTGCTGTTTCAGCACACAAGACTTTAAACTCCAGTAGAGGAATTGTTCGAGACAGAGCTCGATGCCTTTCGGACATGTCTGAACAAGAAATTGTTACAGAGTTAAAGGATCAGGCAGTGACTGCTGTTAAACGTTTCACCAAAAAGGTCAATGGTGTTATCACTCCCCTGAATACCTATCTCTTCACATTTGATAGACCAAGTATCCCTCGTTCAATTAAAGCTGGTTATGTTAATATCGGAGTGGAGGTGTATGTCCCCAATCCGCTCCGATGTTATACTTGCCAAAAGTTTGGCCATGGTTCAAAATCATGTGGTCGACCTCATGTTTGCCAGCGTTGTGGTGGTCTGCATGACAGCGCTGACTGTAGGGCAGATGTAAAGTGTGCCAACTGTAATGGCCAACATGAAGCCTGGTCAAAGGCCTGTCCTATATGGAAAACTGAGTCACAGATATTGAAACTGAAACACAACAACAACATTTCATATCTGGAAGCCAAAAAGCAAGTAGCTAATCAGGTGCCGTCAACTTTATCTTATTCTGCTGTAGTGTCTCGTTCTGTTGCTACTTCATCAATAGAATGTCAGACTGAGTTGACGTGGGTTCACTCTGTGAAACCAGTTGATACAACATCTGTCATTCAGCCCAACAAATCAGATTGTCAGCCCACTACATCATCCTCAGAATCGCAGACTGATTCCCAATGTTTACCAGACATTGAAAAGCCAGGAAATGTTCATATGTCGAAGACAGAAAGAAAAAAACTAAATAGACAACATCTTAGGACACCCTCTCCTTCAGAGGTGCCTGTCCACAACTCCTTTGGACCTTTGGATATGGACGTAACTCCGTCTTCTCAGGCCAGTGCTAGGAGTTCTTCACGCTCGCGTGTGAGATTACCTATTGAGCCGCCATGACTCACACGCCTCATTTGATTCAGTGGAATTGCAGAGGACTCAGGAAAAATTTTAATGAGATACAATTGCTCATTCAGGACTTTACACCATCAGCACTGTGTCTCCAAGAGACTTATCTGAAGCACAATGATATATTTGATGTAAGGCAATATAATTGCTATCATTCGTTTTCACCTCCAGGTGATAAAGCTACTGGAGGTTCTACTATATTGATCAGGCAAGGTATCATCCATAGTACTGTTCCCCTCAATACAAATCTTCAAGCTGTAGCTGTCCGACTTACCTTGCACATTGCACTTACTTTGTGCTCCTTGTATATTCCTCCTTCGAATACTCTTCAGCAGGCTGATCTTCAGAATCTCTATGATCAGTTACCAAAGCCCTGTATCATCATGGGCGATCTAAATGGGCACAACCCTCTATGGGGAAGTCCACATTCAAACAGTAAGGGAAAAGTGCTCGAAGACTTTATTTCAGACAACAATCTCTGCATATTTAATGACGATTCCAACACTTATTTGCATCCTGCTACAGGAACATATTCAGCACTGGATCTCTCCATCACAGATTCAGATATTTACAACGAATTTGAATGGTCAGTTCATGATGACCTTTGTGGGAGTGACCATTTCCCTACCATCCTTAAAACTGTTAACCCTACTGATCGTCCACCAACAACTCGGTGGAATTTTACAAAGGCTGATTGGTCTTTATATGAATTATTATCCACTGAAAAATTAACACCTGACATTTTTCAACATGTTCAAGATCCGATACAGTTGTTTTCGGACTTGCTGAATGAAATTGCTGATGAAGCAATTCCACAGTCCTCTGCAATTCCTCATATTCGTAAACCATGGTTTAACAACGAATGCAAACAGGCACGAAAATATAGGAAGAAAGCGGAAAAGTATTTCCGCCGCCATCCTACAGTCCATAATCTAGATCGAGTCAAAATTACAAATGCCAAGGCACGACGTGCTTTTAAACAAAATAAGCGTATGTCTTGGAGGAACTATGTCTCCAAAATAAATTCCCGCACGCCCATGTCCAAGGTGTGGAATATGGTGCAGAAAATAAAAGGCAAAGGTTCAAGATCGTCTGTTCACCATCTTAAGGAAGGTGACACGTTATTAACGGATAAAACAGATATTGCCAATAAACTTGGAGAAACGTTAGCGAAACATTCTTCAACTTCTAATTATGTCCCGGAGTTTCAAAAATTTAAGAAACAACAGGAAAAGATCAAAGTTAATTTCACTTCTGATAATGGTGAAGACTATAATGAAGTCTTCTCATTACATGAGCTACATACCGCCCTTGGGCAAGCTCATGACACAGCAACAGGAGCTGATAACATTCATTACCAGCTTTTAAAACATTTACCAGAATCTTGTCTGGAGACACTTTTAAATATATTTGACCAAATATGGACATCAGGGAATTTTCCTACTTCATGGCATAATGCCATTGTAGTCCCAATACCGAAGCCTGGCCGGGATCATACAGATCCCTCGAACTATCGACCTATATCCTTAACAAGCTGCGTATGTAAAACCATGGAACGAATGGTTAATAATAGATTAATTTGGTATCTGGAAACCAATAATCTATTAACAAATATCCAATGTGGTTTCCGAAAAAATAGAAGTACTATCGACCATTTAGTACGATTAGAATCCTTTGTGAAAAATGCTATTGTCAACAAACAACACGTAGTATCAATTTTCTTTGATCTTGAGAAAGCCTACGATACTACTTGGAAGCATGGCATTCTAAAGGATTTACATGATTTTGGTTTGAGAGGCCGTTTGCCTCATTTTATATCACAATTTTTAACAGACAGACAATTTCAAGTCCGAGTGGGTTCCACCCTGTCTGACCATTATAATCAGGATCAGGGTGTCCCACAAGGCAGTATTTTGTCTGTCACCTTGTTTAGTATTAAAATTAATAGTCTGTCCAAGGTTTTAAGTAATTCAGTGGATGGATCACTGTTCGTGGATGATTTTAATGCATCTTGTTGTGGTAAAAATATGCATACCATAGAGAGGCAGTTACAAATCTGTCTCAATAAAATTCATAAGTGGTCTCTAGAAAACGGGTTCAAATTTTCTATGTCTAAAACTAACTGTATCCACTTCTGCAGAAAATATAAGCCGCATAAAGACCCTGAATTATTTTTGAATGGCACCCCTATCAAAGTTGTAAAGGAGGCCAAATTCTTGGGACTCATCTTTGATAGCCATTTTACTTTCTTACCACACATTCAATCACTTAAAGCTAAATGCCTGAAGGCGCTTGATTTATTGAAAGTTGTATCCAATTCCAAGTGGGGAGGGGATCAGACAACCCTCCTACACTTATACAGGTCACTGATCCGTTCAAAACTTGATTACGGCTCCATCGTCTATGGTGGAGCCTGTAAAAGTAATTTAAAAAAACTTGATACTATCCATCACCAAGGACTGAGGCTTTGCCTTGGAGCCTTTCGCACTTCTCCTATTCCAAGTCTGTCTGTTGAGGCGGATGAGCCTTCTCTTAAACAACGCCGTCTGAAACTATCATTACAATACATCACTAAATTATATTCTAATCAGTCAAATCCAGCCTTTAATTGCGTATTTAATCCTCTTTACGAAGATATTTACAATAAGAAAACATCTCTTGTTCCACCACTAGGAATAAGAATTAAATCAGTCGTTTCTGCTGCGAACATTACCTTTCAGGATATAGCTCCCACAAAACTTTTTTCATTGCCTCCTTGGCAGATGGTAAGACCAACTGTAGACCTCACATTAACAAAACTTAAGAAATCTGATACAAATCCACTTATTTATAAACAAGAATACAATCAATTACGAAACACTTATGACAAATATAAATCTATATTTACAGATGGATCCAAGGATGGTGGCGCAGTTGCTAGTGCCACCGTCATTGGATCCAGAACAGTATCTTCACGTTTACCCGATAATAGTTCCATATTCACAGCAGAAGCGCACGCAATTTTAACAGCACTACAATATATCAAGAAGAAATCAAAATATAAAGACTTCATTATTTTTTCAGATTCACTTTCGTGCCTTCAGGCTATTAAAAATATGTCATGTAAACATCCATTTTTAATTGAAATTCTTGAGTTATTTAATGATCTTGCGACTGGCCAATATGACATCGTTTTTTGTTGGTTACCAAGCCATGTTGGGATTGTTGGTAACACACTGGCTGATGCTGCCGCAAAAGCAGCACTCAACAAATCTGTGACACCACTTCTTTTACCATACAGTGATTATAAACCTGTCATTAGATCTTACATCCGAGATCTAATGCAGAAGAAGTGGGACACCCAAGTTGGTATAAATAAATTACATGCAACAAAAGCGAATATCGGTTATACCTACTTGGGTTGTCAGTCCAGATTTGAAGAGGTCATTTTAAGACGATGTCGTATTGGCCATTCACGTTATACTCATGAATATATTTTAAAAGGTGAAGATCCTCCATTCTGCGTCCCTTGTGATGAAAGAATCACGGTCAAGCATGTCCTGCTTGACTGCATTGATTTTTCCATCACAAGGGATAAATATTTCAAGGTATCATGTATCAAGGATCTTTTTTATCAGGTAAGTAGTCATTTAATTATTGGTTTTTTAAAGGAAATCGAATTACTGCATAAATTTTGATTGTTATAGTTTGTAATTAAATAAATAACTTTTATAATTGGTAGAATTATTCAGTAACTGGGATTGTTAGTGGCTATATCCTCGAAGGGGGTTAAAGTAGTGTAAAATTATTGTCCCCCTGAGAGGGTATGTAAGACCACGTCTTTCAAAGTATGTTTATTTCTGCTCGTTTTTAGACGTAGTATATATGTTCATTTATTCTGGCTAGATTTGTCATTAATCGCCAACAGCGGAAGGGATGATGTAAATCCGGCTGGGGTCCATGCAGGTAGCAAAAGTACTGTAAGTCCCCATGGACCCTAGCATGGTGATCTACCTTCAGCTGCTGGCGATCTATAGCCCTTTTTTATATTGTACCGTTATATATAGTGATATCTTTTATAGTTGTATGCTAGTTTTAAATATTAATCTGTGATATTCTAGTAATTTTACTGTCCATCGTTGACAGCTTTTTATGTTGTATGCATTTATGTATTATTAATGTACTTCTCGTCACGATATGGCTGAAATACTGCCGATGTGACGTTAAATCTTAACTCACTCACTCACTCACCACTGATTTACACGTCTGAATTAGAAGTAAAGGAAACCAGTGAGACAGCCTCGTGTGTTTCATATGTAGATCTATGCACAAAGATACATTGTGACACAACACTCTCCACAAGCGTGTGACAAGAGGGATGACTTCAACTTACCAATAGTCAACTTTCCCTTCATGTCGAGCAATAATCCAGCAGCTCAAGCCTTTGGTGTACACATTTCGCAACTTTTGAGATACCATCGAGCATGCTTTTTCGACCAAGATTTCAAAGAGCTCACACGACTCTTGCTCAGAAGTTCTTTAATCATGGTTACAACACAAGTTTTATGGTAGGCATGCGGACAACGTTTCCAAATTTCACGCATCAGTGCCAACAATGATGTCCAGTGCAATTCCCTATTTAGACTTGTACCATATTTTACCATGTTTTTTTCAGGTGAACAATTGACTTTCCTTTGCATGTGTTTGTAACAGGTGCCAACAGTGGGGAAGGAAACCCTCGCCTTTTCGCGATCACCTGGTATTATCACTATTTGATTGTGATTCATAAACACACGTTCACGATATGAACGGAATTCTACAATTCCTTTGCTTTATTCAGATATATCTATTGCATATGGAAAGGGTTTTGTCGCTTTATTGGTATAGGCGGCTGCACGCCTGATTTGACGGCCAGCTCAAAAGACGAGAGTTATATCAGACAAAAAAACAAGCATTTTTGGAATGATACTCAATGACGCAAAGATTATTAGTATGCCATTAATGACGTCAGAGCGAACAATTGACCATTAGGTTACACATGTCGTGTATATCCCCCAAGTGCCTTGGATGCAAACACTGCCTGTTGTGATCGAAGTCGAACACGTCGATCAAGACCATCTACAAATATTTCACTGGGTAACACGATGAGTTATATACAATATGTACTGTGTTATCACACTGGAATAGGGTACCCTGTTTCTATTCCTGTATGATCAACAAGACATAAATACTAAGTACTTCATCTCTGCACTAGAGTCTCTTAGTAACAGTTTCTCGTTTCTCCCGATGACCCAACGCATTTTTCGATGGTAATGTCAGGAAGTGAATACTGAGATGCAGTGTTCAAAGGTTTCTCCCTCGCCACACGGATGTGGGCTGCTCCCATCCCTATCATTCAGTGGCTCGCTACACGAGTGTGGGTTGCATCCATAGCATACTGTCGCTCGCTACACGAGTGTGGGTTGCATCCTTAAAATACTATGGATCGCTACACGAATGTGGTTTGCATCCATATCAAACTATGGCTCTTTCAACGAATGTGGATTGCTCCCATCCCTATCATTCAGTGGCTCGCTACACGAGTGCGGGTTGCATCCATAAAATACGTGGCTCGCTACACGAGTGTGGGTTGCATCCATATCATACTATGGCTCGCTAAACAAGTGTGGGTTGAATCCATATCATACTATGGCTCGCTAAACAAGTGTGGGTTGCATCCATATCATACTATGGCTCGCTAAACAAGTGTGAGTTGCATCCATATCATACTATGGCTCGCTAAACAAGTGTGGGTTGAATCCATATCATACTATGGCTCGCTACACGAGTGTAGGTTGCATCAATATCATACTATGGCTCGCTACACGAGTGTGGGTTGCATCCATAAAATACCATGGCTCGCTACACGAGTGTGGGTTGCATTCATAAAATACCATGGCTCGCTACACGAGTGTGAGTTGCATCCTTAAAATACTATGGATCGCTACACGAATGTGGTTTGCATCCATATCAAACTATGGCTCTTTCAACGAATGTGGATTGCTCCCATCCCTATCATTCAGTGGCTCGCTACACGAGTGCGGGTTGCATCCATAAAATACGTGGCTCGCTACACGAGTGTGGGTTGCATCCATATCATACTATGGCTCGCTAAACAAGTGTGGGTTGCATCCATATCATACTATGGCTCGCTAAACAAGTGTGGGTTGCATCCATATCATACTATGGCTCGCTAAACAAGTGTGGGTTGCATCCATATCATACTATGGCTCGCTAAACAAGTGTGAGTTGCATCCATATCATACTATGGCTCGCTAAACAAGTGTGGGTTGAATCCATATCATACTATGGCTCGCTACACGAGTGTAGGTTGCATCAATATCATACTATGGCTCGCTACACGAGTGTGGGTTGCATCCATAAAATACCATGGCTCGCTACACGAGTGTGGGTTGCATTCATAAAATACCATGGCTCGCTACACGAGTGTGGGTTGTATCCGTATCTTACCGGGGCTCGCTTTATGCGTGTGGGTAACATCCATTTCATACTATGGCTCGCTACGTAAGGGTGGGTTGTATCCATATCTTACCGAGGCTCGCTTTATGCGTGTGGGTAACATCCATGTCATACTGTTGCTCGCTACACGAGTGTGGGTTGCGTCCATATCACACTATGATATTATACCGGGCTTGCTTCAAGAGTGCGGGGTGGATCTATATCATACTGTGGCTCGCTACGTAAGTGTGGCTTGTATCTATATCATACCAAGGCTCCCTTCATGACTGTGGGTTGCGTCCATATCATACTGTGACTCGCTACGTAAGTGTGGCTTGTATCTATATCATACTGAGGCTCGATTCAGGACTGTGGGTTGCGTCCATATCATACTGTGGCTCGCTACACGAGTGTAGGTTGGATTTATATCATACTTTTGCTCGCTACACGAGTGTAGGTTGGATCCTTATCATAGTGTGGCTCGCTACATAGGTGTGGGTTGGATCCATATCATAGTGTGGCTCGCTACACGAGTGTGGGTTGCATCCATATCATACTATGGCTCGCTACATAGGTGTGGGTTGGATCCATATCATAGTGTGGCTCGCTACACGAGTGTGGGTTGCATCCATATCATACTATGGCTCGCTACACGAGTGTAGGTTGCATCAATATATTACTATGGCTCGCTACTCGAGTGTGGGTAGCATCCATAAAATACCCTGGCTCGCGTCACGAGTGTGGGTTGCATCCATAAAATACCATGGCTCGCTACACGAGTGTGGGTTGCATCCATATCACACTATGGCTTGCTAAACAAGTGTGGGTTGCATCCATTTCATACTATGGCTCGCTACACGAGTGTGGGTTGCATCCATCTCATACCATGACTCGCTGCACGAGTGTGGCTTACGTCCATATCACACTGTGGCTCGCTACGTAAGTGTGGCTTGTATCCATATCATACCGAGGCTCGATTCATGACTGTGGGTTGCGTCCATATCACACTGTGGCTCGCTAAGTAAGTGTGGCTTGTATCCATATCATACCGAGGCTCGATTCATGACTGTGGGTTGCGTCCATATCACACTGTGGCTCGCTAAGTAAGTGTGGCTTGTATCTATATCATACTGAGGCTCGATTCATGACTGTGGGTTGCGTCCATATCACACTGTGGCTCGCTAAGTAAGTGTGGCTTGTATCTATAGCATACCGAGGCTCCCGTCATGACTGTGGGTTGCGTCCATATAATACTGTGGCTCACTACGTAATTGTGGCTTGTATCTATATCATACTGAGGCTCGATTCATGACTGTGGGTTGCGTCCATATCATACTGTGGCTCGCTACACGAGTGTAGGTTGGATCCATATCATACTGTGGCTCTCTACTCGAGTGTAGGTTGGATCCATATCATACTATGGCTCGTTACATAAGTTTGGGTTGTGTACATATTATAGTATGGCCTGCTATACAAGTCTGGGTTGCATCCACATCATACTATGGCTCGCTACCACACCTTAGATGTTACATGGTTGCAATAACTCAATTAAAAGGGACTGAATTAAGGCTACCTACCTCGCTGGCGACAGTGTTTTTATCCTGGCTGAACACAACCTGACAGGTGATGTTGTCCGAGGAAGGACACAATTTCAATGTGACGTTGTTCATGTAGTCGGTCTCATCAACAGAGGCCGCTGTAGCTGGGACACACCACCAATCTGGAGTAGTCCCCGCAAACGACATCATTAACATCCCCCACGCCATCAGCATCTTTGGACCGAATATGAAGACAACCATGAGGATCTGGAAGCGGGACATGCCCCCGACGGCCTCGATGATGTCGTCCGTGTGCATCCTTGTTATCGTAGCGTCTTCACTGTTTGCAAAGGAACAACGGGGTAGTCTTGTATTGATACAAACGGTACAGCACGATGTTAAGAGAGTTGGCAAACGTTACTGTGATCTTAAGGATCTATATATAACTGAACATGCTTGAGGTTTTGATGACATAAACATTTAACTGTGTACACAACAATCCAATTGTCAAGACAGACGAAGGTAGATTGAAATTGTTTTACTTCGTTGTTGTCTACTTAAAGCTTTAAAATGTCTTTCCCTTTCAAATTGATATTCACATCTAATTTGGAAAGAAAATCAACCGACATTTCACGGTAACTTGTGTAAATATATAAAACGTCGACGCCAGAGAACAACCAGTCTCGAGTATCAGTGATGACACTAGGTTCGCGACAATGGAAAGTATGCCTAGTCCTACCAGTAGTACCCGTCACTCACACAATGTGCGTGAACACGTAAGTGTATGTTCATATGGCAGAACTCCTGCCATGCGACGGTGTCCTGTAAAACTCTAAATACCGGTACACTTTAAATAGTTGGTAATATGTGAATCTAAATAGTCCCAATATCAAACACAAAAATTAGGATCGCATAGAATTATCCTTTGTATATTTTCTTTATTAAGAGTCTGGCCTAGCGGTAGCTTTGATTAATGAAAAAAGCGGCAGGTATTTTATAATACATGGACGGTTCAAACACAGCGTATGATAAACATGAGCGGAGTCTCTAAATAAGAACTATCTTAACTTGCAGACCTGGTCTAAATGTAAAACTAAAGTTATGAGTGAGCAATATTCCAGCAATATCATTCGGAAGGCAATATATGACCATGGACAGATGGAAGGGTTGTTTGACCTTTCCTCATTCAACCAGAATTGTTTAATATATTTTCGCAGTTATTTTATAAAGCATTATAAACAAACATTACTCACCTTTATACAAACACAGGGCATAAACGTCCAGTTTGGTGAACAGTAAACTTGCGATCTGTAAACAAAATGTCTTCTGTTTAGCAGTTTGCGCGGTTACAGCTATTAGGGGAAAAGGAGGGGAGAATGATTTAGTAAATGTTGTTGATAACGGATAACTTCGACCCGATCATCTGCAAAATGTCCGAATGTAGAAAATGTTAGATTAGCTGAACAAAAGAAGGATGGTTGGGTGGGGTGGGGTAGGGAGTGGGGTTGTTGGGTGGGGTTGTGGGGTGAGGGCGGGGGTTAGAGGGGCGGGGGGGGGGGGGGGGATGGTAGGAAGGGGCAAGGTAAGTAGTGGATCAAGCGATCCTTACAAAACCTGTATCTAAATGCCGGGTTTTGTGTTGGACAACAGAATGCATCGTAATCTCGTGTCTCTATGGCATACATACCTTAAGGCTTATTTTACAACCGTCTTTCAACGTTTGCAAAAAACCCAATCTCATTTTAACGCAAATCTTTTAACGTACCCGGCAATATCAGATGATAGCTGCGCTCTTAGCGTTCACCTACCTGCTGTCAGACCTGCTGCAGTGTGTGTGAGAAGGTCAGCGTGCCATGATAACAGCGATCTCCTCTCTTGTGTACTCCCCGGGCTCAGATGTCCTTTATATATGTACATGGCTTTGAATTTAACAGTGTGTGCGTTGTGTAAACACGGTTCTATCCTTAGATTGTCCTGCCCTTTCTAGAAGTCGTATTAGGCTGAAATATACATATGGGGGGGAGATGGTTTTCGAGGGTGGACACCCACCCTTGGCTGAGATTTTTAGATTTATAATGCAGATTAGATTAAAAAAATAGGGGGCAAAATAAAACAATGCAACAATGTATATTTGTGGCAGGCGATCTAACCATCTTTCAACAGTTTGTAGCATGATGTTATTGTTTACCAGCATTTTCTGGGACATTTTATATTTTATGAGACATTCCCAAGCCCACCCACCCCGAATAGGAAGTGGTCGGTTTGTTTTAAACATACTTCATTGGCAACGGGATTGGGCAAAAGTTATCGAACTTAGGTGGCCCTTTCCATAATGTATTGTACAGACATTGATTATATTTATAGATCATTTTACTGGCACTACAATACTTATTTCTGTATGTGTCGTACGCCGTCCCAATGACGTCATACTATGTTAGAGTTCACTGTGACGTCAAAACAGCGTAACGGTATAACTGTACTCTTGAAAGTCACATGCGTGAAACCGGTTGAGTAAATTATACAGCTCATCTTTGGACTTTTGTATTTTATATATATATTCTGTCAGTTTCAAGCACGTCTAAAGCTCGTAGACGGCTCCGCGCATTGCAGACGCCAGATCGCTAGTTCATACAGAACCACTGAATGAAATGAAGTAAATCACAACAGTAGGATCAGCAGAATCAATAACATTGACGGAAATAACGGTCCACAGAGATTAATCGACCTTCCTTAAAAGTGTCAAAATCAAGAATTGCACCCTGCACACTTGTGTTGCACTGCTGCGTGAAGCACGTATAAACTATAGGATCTGTTTGCTGTTACGTTTTACAGACAATACGTGCTTCCATTGTTATATTTGTTTGTCGTCAACACCTATCTTTGTGCTAGTACTTGGTATCTGGCCAGGGGGCACGGGTGGCCCAGTCGTCAAAAGCGCCGCGATTCGCTGTGCAGAGTTGCGTCCCTTGGACACGCCAGAAACCTATGATTGTGGGTTCGAATCCCGGTTCGCCCCGATTATGTTTATAGGTTTGTCAGCACCATACCCGTGCTCGTGGGTTTCACCGAACTGGTAAACGTCTGAGACCTGCATCACTTCGGGCTTTCCTCCCACATTAAGCTGACACGCCGCGATATAACTTGAATACTGTTAAAAGCAGCGTTAAACCCAACTCACTCACACATTCATATCTGGCCAACATCTCGGAAATTCCTTTCATAAATGCAGTGAAAATGTACATGAATTGTTGTTACCATAATAATGTTCAGCAATGCTCAAAGAATATAGTACATCGACAACATACTGACCTCACAGACGAATCTCAGACTCACCCCGCTCCCTCATTGCATGATGGGTAATTGCAACACACACCAGTCAATTGACCTTAATGTTTTCCAAGTGCTGATTCCGGTTTAGAATGGATCCCCAGCAACCTATGCTGGTCGTCAGGGGCGAAATAATAGATCCAGTGATCAAACTTGGTGTCCCGACGACATGGATGGTTGAAAACAATCACTGCATCATCTGACCCAGACTCGATTATGTACCGACTGTCATAAAGCAGGGATATATTTTAGTTTGAATTGGCCTGGTGAGCCCCAGTGCCTTGGCGCTTTATTTTGTCGCTCTATTTGATGTAAAGCTACATCTCCACAGCATGACCGCAGGGCGTGAACGCGACGTGAGTACTTGCTCCGCAACTCGTACTTCACAAGTGTCAGGTTGCAAAATGGACATAGACAAAGACATAGCGAGAAGGTCACATAGACCCATGTATTGTTGGACGAGTACATATTTGTAGTTAAGATTTCTTATGATTATGTAAATGTTTTATGTCGTTATTTATGTAAAGTGTGTCTGTGTAAATAGAGTGTTTGAACGACGTAGCTGAAATTTGCTTAGAGTGCTCGAACATTGCTCTCATGTAAAGACTCACACTGTGTAGATATATGTGGCCAACATCTCGGAAACTGCTTTAATAAATGCAGTGATAATGTACATGAATTGTTGTTACCATAGCAATGTTATATAAATGCGATTGTAATGTACAGTAATGTTCAAAGAATATGGCACATATGACCGACCATAATACTGACCTCGCCGACCAATCCCAGACCCATCCCACTCCCTCATTGCATGATGGATAATCACAACACACAGCAGTCAACTCACCTTGATTTTTTTCCCAGTGGGGATTCCGGGTTAGAGTTGATACCCAGCAACCTATGCCTGAACGTCAAGGGCGAAATAATGGATCGAGTGTTCAGGCTTGGTGACGTGGTTGGTGGCCTGTCATCGTGTCCCGACGACAAGGATGGTTGCTCAAGATATCAATCACTGCATCATCTGGCCCAGACTCAATTATGTACTGGCTGCCATATTGCAGGGATATTTTTGAGTGTGGCTTTAAACAACACACATTTTGAATTAGCCTGGTGAACCACTGTGGCTTTGTGCTTTTTATCGCCTAGTTGATGTGAAGCTACATCTCCACGGCAGGCCCTGGGGGCGTATAAAGGTGTTTTCATTAATCTTGCCAGGTGAATGCGACGTGAGTCATATGCTCCGCAACTTGTACTTCACAAGGGACAGGCTGCATAATGTACACAGAGAAAGACATACATCTTGACCCATGTAATGTTGGACATGTACAAGTACATATTTTGAGTTAAGATTATGTAAATGTCTTATGTCGCTTTTATTTATGTGAAGTGTGTGTGTGTATAGTGTTAAAGGTGCCCGAGCATAGTTCCCATGTAAAGCCTCACACTGTGTACATACATGCAGGGATACACACTGTGTACATACACACAGGACGACACACTTTATATACATACATGACGACACACTGTGTACATACATACAAGACGACACACTGTGTACATACATACAGGACGACACACTATGTACATACATACAAGACGACACACTGTGTACATACATACAAGACGACACACTGTGTACATACATACAGGACGACACACTGTGTACATACATACAGGACGATACACTGTGTACATACATACGGGACGACACACTGTGTACATATATACAGGACGACACACTGTGTACATACATACAGGACGACACACTGTGTACATACATACATGACGACACACTGTGTACATACATACAGGACGACACACTGTGTACATACATACGGGACGACACACTGTGTACATACATACAGGAAGACACACTGTGTACATACATACAGGACGACACACTGTACATACATACAGGACGACACACTGTACATACATACAGGACGACACACTGCACATACATACAGGACAACACACTATGTACATACATACAGGACAACACACTGTACATACATATAGGACGACACACTGTACATACATACAGGATGACACACTGTACATGGATACAGGACGACACACTGTACATACATAGAGGACGACACAATGTACATACATAGAGGACGATACACTGTACATACATACAGGACGACACTGTACATACATAGAGGACGACACACTGTACATACATAGAGGACGACACACTGTACATACATACAGGACGACACAATGTACATACATACAGGACGACACACTGTACATGCATACAGGACGACACACTGTACATACATACAGGACGACACACTGTACATACATACAGGACGACACACTGTACATACATACAGGACGACATTGTACATACATACAGGACGACACACTGTACATACATACAGGACGACACACTGTGTTATGATTAGTCAATGTGGTCAGGAGCAGGAGAAGACACAGCTGTAGGAGCAAATGGTGAGTTGGGTCTGTAAGAGCTGAATTATTAGTCAGTGTGTCCAGGAATATTGCTTACACAGAACGATAACACGCAAAGAGATGATTTCGATTAATTAGGTTTCGCCTAAGTTTGCCATCCTTGAATTATGCAACGTTCCAGTGTTGGTTTTACGCCTCAACAAGATGCCTTGTGCCATCAACACATGTCCTTATGGATCGCCACCATCGTCACATCCCCGCGTGTGTTCAACTGATTCCCCATGGTGTCTGCCAGAGGCTGGTCCTTCGTGTCCTTCATTACGACACATAACACTCCACAGACGGCCATTGTCGAACCAACAATGACGAAAGGTACCACGAGGTCACCATCTCCCTGTCAAAATTATATTGGACGTTTTCATCTGCAGTGGTGTTATGCTATGCCAAAATCTAACACACCAGCCGTTAATGGTTGTATTCATAATGTACCAGGCAATATTGGCATATTACATTACATTAATGTCTCGAATTTAGTTGTGTTATATCTGATAGACGGTGAGTGGGCACATATATGGAAGCGTATTTAATGCTCCAGTGGTATGTATGACAAATCAATGCTTTCTTTTTGTTGTTACTTGTTTGTCCACACTGCTCTATGTCATTATAACTATATTCTATTGCAAAGTTGAATGACAGTCACCTTATCATAGAGCTTATTACCATTGATATCATACAAACATTTAAAAAAAGCCTGAAAACCAATAGTTATTTCAGTATCATCAACACTATATAAATAGAACAACTAGATCTTACACAAAACAAAATGTCACTTTCATAACAAGACTCGGAGGATCGACTTCTGCTTTCAACAGTATTCCAGTTATATCACAAAGTGTCAGCTTAATGTGGGAGGAAATCCCGAGGTGATGCAGGTCTTAGACGTTTACCACATGTTGACAAGCCTAGAAACATAATCGGGGCAAACCGGGATTCAAACCCAGGATCTTAGGTAAGGTATGGCGAATTGTAGCGCCTTAGCGTTCTTTTCCGCCTGTGCCCCTTTTGCACGAAGGAAGATATTTCTATATAGTTAATAAGAATTACAACGTCTTACAGTCAGCAAATAGCCTCACGGAAGTGGCTCAATGGACTTCATTGAACAATGAACATACCCCTGCAAAGACGTATGGAGTGATCATGCCGCCAACTCGGGCTGCTGTATTAGCTGCTCCGTAGCCCAAATTTCTGTAGAAAATGTAAACAAAACATTGAAAATACATTACCACAATTTTGGCAAATATTAAGGGCTGTTTGATTGCTGAACGTTATTGGTCGTCACGTCAAAGTCCAAATATGTACTTCGTGAATGTCGACATTTAGGAGACACATAAGATAGATACACCGTGTCCTGAATAACTATGTGTACTGTACCTTATGACAGTGGGGTACGTCTCACTTGACAGCAATCCGTTGGCAGCCCAAGCTCCACCAACACCGAGTTTGGTCACCAGACGTTAATGATAACTCCCTGTTCGTCTTTTGAAACTGAAACATACGTACGGTATTGATTAATATTCTTAATATTTTTTTTAATAATTTTTTTATTAATTTATTGATTAATATGATAGAACAGCTGAATTGAACATGACCTCATATTCACGGTATTGATTCATGTGATACCTTAGCTAAAACGAACACCCCTTCACATACATGGTATGTATAAATATGATAGCACAGCTTAATCGAGCACCCCTTCATATTCACTGCACTGATTAACAAATCACTTCATCTTCAAAGGGGGCGGTCGGGTAGCATAGTGGTTAAAGCGTTCGCTCGTCACGCCAAATCCCGACATGGGTACAATGTGTGAAGCCCATTTTTGGTGACCCCCGCCGTGATATTGCTAGAATATTGCTAAAAGCAGCGTAAAACCATACTTACTCACTCACTCACTCATCTTCACAGTATTAATCATGTTGAGAGCACATCTAAATTGAACACCACTTCACAGTATGTTAATAAGAAAGGTGAATCGGACACCACTTCATATAGAAAGTACGTCATGAATGATGTTACAAAATAAGGCGACAGTTAATAGTTCAAGTATGACGTCTACTGGAGTCAACAATGCACTGATGTGTAGGACTAAAAGGTGAACTGCAGATCCTTTCCTAAAACATGTTTCACTTGCACATATCAATTTGTCATGCAGATGAATTCATGACATAAGGACGTACAAATGTTAGAAATCAGCAGAGAAACCAACAGCTGTCCATTTTCGTCTTAACGTCTTATCAACAATATCCCAAGCATAGGGCAAAATGAGGTTAACCTAACAAACAGACATCATGTAAATGTAGAGAGATATATGAGCTGGATTCATTACAAAACATACAAGAATAGCCATACTGTCTTGAAGTTGTGTGAAGGACAAAATCACCGCAGCAATGTTTACACAACCTTTGTCGAACACAATTTGGAGCAGAAGCTGTTTAAAGGGGGAAAGACTGAAAAGAAACCCACATTATTCTTTGAAATTGTGGATGTGTAGAGCAGGACATGCTTACACTTTTCGCGGAACCTGATGTCATAACTGATTTTCAGTTATCTATTCATATCGTTTCGACGTTACTTTGCCTTTTACGACTAACGGAATCTGTTTCGGTGTTTAATCAAGACAGGTTATTCCCTGGCGTTGACGTTATATATGTATACTAAGGGACAACTCACTGCTTCAGATAGATGCTGGCAAGAGTTTTGTCGAGAATAAACGTCGAAGTATAAACAATAAAGATGTTAAATTCCACACTTAATCTCAATAAAAAGGTACCTGATCGAACTATTTAAGGTCCACTTGTTTCGTTCTCAACTCGACGGTGAAACCTTCTTCAAATATAACAGATGCTGTCATCTTCAGTTATGAAGTTGTCAACATCTGGAAGCACAAGAGCGCATTACAAACAGAATGTAACTGCATCTGGAGTTGAATTTGAGTAACATGAGAAAACAATATCTCTATTTTTTATTGCATGAATCAAACAGTTTCCACAAGGGTGTTGTTGATGTTTTGACAGACATATACATGTAAAATAGGAAATGAGTAACATTGCTTGACACATTTTGACCATTTTGACCCTAGGTATTGTCTTAACAAATTAACCTGTGATTCAAAGCGGCCTTGTTCACGAGATGAATTTAATACTAATTCATCAACATGTGTCAATGACATTGTCTTGTGACCAGTCCCACGCTTTATGAAAACATTCAAATGTACCCGCTGATCTCCCATTCACACAACATAAGATGTATCAAGGAACGTCATTGTATCCTCGTTGGGAGAAATAGTTTTATCTTGTGATGATACCCATGAGAATTCAGATTCTGGTGGGTGAGTGAGTTGGGTTTAACACCACTTTGAACAGTATTCCAGTTATATCACGGTGTGTCAGCTTGATGTGGAAGGAAAGCTTAAAGTGATGCAGGTCTCAGACGTTTACAACTTTCATGAAACCCAGGAGCAAGGAAATTGTGGTGACAAACCTAGAAACATTATCAAAGCGATTCGAACCCACGATCATAAGTTTCTGGCGCGTCCAGGTGACGCAATTCTGAAAGGGGGTTTGCGGCGTCTTACACGACTCGGCAAACCGTGGCCCCGAGTCAGAATTAGAATACATTACCAACAACTTGTGTTTGTCTTACGAGGCGACACATTGGATCGGGTGGTCAGGCTCCTTGAATTGGTTAACAGGGTGTAATCGCACCCGACGGTTGTGACCAATGCCCATAATATTAGTCACATAATCATCTGGGCCAGGATCGATGTACAGGCCATATAGCTGGAATAATATTATGTTATTAAATGGCTGTTACAGGTCCAAGGTCAGTCGTATTGGCCTTAGGGTGACCATATTGGCCCGAGACGAAGACATTTTTATTAGACATTTTTATTAATCAACTATCTTTATTTCAACAATCTTTCAAAATATGCAGTAAAAACAACAAACTATCTCATAAAATCAACACTGTTTACTCCATCAACATGTTCATAGGTAAAAAGTTTTCAAACATTAACTATTAACAGTTTTAACAATATGCAAAATCATAACAAAAGGGAATTAAATCTTCCGAACAATAAACCACCTCTACTCTATACATTCAGTATCGAATTTGCTCTTTTTCCAAACAATGAAATGTCAAATAACATTTCACCATATCTGAGTATTTTGACATATTATCATGGTAACAATACTAACAACGTGTTGTTTAGATTCTATCATTAAAAAGAACATTTTACTGTGAATCCTGGGAACTGTCTACGTGAAAGTGCTTTCTTTTTCCTGAAAATATATTGACATAAACAGTTCCACCAGTGATTGTTGCCCCGCACAACACAGAAAATGGGTTTCTGTCTTGTCTTGTTGTGCTTGCCATAGATACAACCTTGTTTTCTGATTGTACAACATTCAACTCAGACAATGGACCTTGCACATTTGTTTCACTTTCAACAAAATCGAATGAAGTTCCAGGTAACGTAACAGAAGATAGCACATCAGAAGCATCTCTTTGATGTTCCAGGGAAGGAGTCGAATCCTTGAGCTCATTGATAGTTTGGACATTCTTCCATCCACCAAAATGAGCAATCTCTGTTGGAGGTCGACCTGCATGAACTAGAGATGAGGCGAAGGTTTTTCTTGTAGAGTGATTTACCTTTCTGTTACTTAACTCCCCTTGTTCTGATATCACTTTCATCACATTGCCTAGGGTGTTCTTCCCAACTGGTTGATGTGAGTACCAAATAGCTGATGTAGGAGACACTAAAGGTCGAAGGTAGAACCATAATCTGCAGTCATCAGATCTGTGGGAAGTGTATGCTTTGTAGATTTTGACAGGGCAGTTTGGATCTTCTTCCTTCTCAAGAGGCGGGGTATTACCTTCCTGTAATTGTTTGTTTCAGATCCATTCCGAGTCTTCGTACTCTGCTCTAAAAATGAAGAATGAAATACAATTTACTACAAAATATATGACTACTGGAAAACTATTTGCACAATATTCTAATTCCATAAAGTATTCATATATCTTCTACAAGAAAAATGACACTATATGATAGAGCCAATTTAAAAACAACAATACTTAATTATCAATGTTTTTCAAACATCTAAATTATACTCCTAGAATTTTCTACTTAATTCTAGACAAATTAAACATCATTATGAGTAATTAAGATTATTTTGTTATTTTTACCATTATATTCAAGAAATTCTCGTCCTGATGAATCTGCCTTCAGCATAATGTCTCCCCATAATAAGTTAGTGTGTTCTTGTCTTCCCCGGTAACCAAAATAGACTCGGTTGTTTATCCAGACTGTGTTAAGGAGTTCAAAAATTGACATTAAATTCAATAAGCTTTAATCAATGTTTTTATTAATATAATACCTGCTCCAAGCACCCGGATGCAATTTATCGAGATGTCTTTTTTCTAGTAAATAATGTTAGCCTGGGCATATCAGTTAGCTGTAGTAATATTCTGTGTTATTTTAGTTGTAAATATCCCCTTAAAGTTGAAATCTATGGGCATGTACCTTTGGTGAATAATATTTTCAATTTCATATATATTTCATTTTAGATGATCAGCGTATTAAATAATAAACTATCAGTTCTGGTATGATGATATCCTTACATTTCATCTTCATATTCCTAGTTTGTTTTAGCCCAGTGGTTGAAGCGTTCGATTCACCACATCGGTACAATGTGTGAAGCCCATTGCTTGGTGTCACCCATCATGATATTGTTGGAATATTGCTTAAAGTGGCATAACACCATACTCAGTGCCAAAAAAATGATAGTCACTGGCTATGTGCTCACTTGGGCCTTTGATCCTGGTGAGATTAAAAGATTATTTTGGAACGGTATCAGTACTTGTTACATCTAGACAAACAGGTTTCATTAAAGTTTGAAACAGAATATAAATGCCCCAAATAGGTGCATAAGACTAATGGCATCCACAGAAAACATCTAATAAAGTACCGGTACATAAAAATATCAATGTAATTTTTCTACTGACATGGAACTAAAAACTTTGTTTAATGAGCTGTATTAATTGTAGGAAAACATTCAGGGCATTAGTATATTTGATATATGTTTAGCACCTATGTTATGGCTGATCAATATTATATTTCGTTATGCTAATGAAGCAAAACCAAGAATTTGTTTCATTGGTTCAGTAACCAGAGGTGTTTGGAAGAACTTTCAAAAACAGAAACAGATGCTTCAATGGGGACACCAGAAATGGGCTTTTCACACAGTACCAATGTGGGGAATAGAACCTGGGGCTTCGGAGAACGCTTTACCCATTAGGCTACCCTATCATCCCAAATTCAAAAGAAAGTAACATTTGGATTTCATACAACAGATATTTTCGCCAAATATCAAGTCACTATACAACTGATTGAATTACTGATCAGAGGAGCAGCTGAATCAGGCTTAATTTGAATTCTTCCTTGCTTTAGTTGCAATGGGAGCCACAGTGGAAATAATTATCTCACTTATTATTGATATGTAATATCTACCATTGATTGGTAGGCCAAAATACTCACTGATAAAAAAAAAAATGCAACTTAAAAGAACCACCTGAACCATCAACTAAAAACGATGTATATTATATCTAAGGGACCGGTCTTGTATTGGTATATTCTTATACATTTTCTATACAACTCTCCCTTAAAAGGAAAAATGCAAAGCACTTTATATTTTATTATCTATTTTTCATAAACCTCCCCTAGAGAGTGTCATATTTGTGGGTGGCCCTCCCTGTTTGTTATGACCTTATTTCGGCTACTGGCAATATTCATGAGTAAAATCTTTATCACATTTTTATCATTTATGCTATCGTTTTTGAAAATTAATTTAATGAAGATGAACAATAACAGGAAAAACTGTCAAAGATATTGGTCTTGCAAAGTGTAATCATAATTAAAGTACATGTAGTTCTATCTGGTTTTGGAACTGTTCAAGGGTAATTGTAAATATATGTGTATATATCCTATTTGAATACTCATTTGATTGTTATAAAGTTAAACAGTATTGGATCTATCGTCTATTTCTAAATACAGTGGGACCCAACTTTGACTTGCGTGACATAATTGAATCATACCCCAAGCTCTTTATGCATTGTTATGCATCTGCACATAGTGGTCAAAGTCCTTGTCACACACATAGTTTGCTACATGGGAGAATCCAATATGTGCAGTTGAGACATCAGATTGTATCCAAACAAACTGTCTGATAATCTCAAGGGCGGCCTTGGTAGCATCAAGGGTAGCTAATCCTAAATAAAAATTAAACAAGTGACATCATCTCTTCCACAGAACACTTGATCGAAGCCTGCCCCACCTTTGATGTTTATCATCTCGCTACGCTCAAAACAGCTCATTAGCAAGATGAACTCAATGTCAACTCATTGTGGATTAGGGATTAACAGGGCAATTAGTGTCGGGTGGGTATTGTCACTTGCAATTGTCTGTTAATTACTTAACTGAGTAGTGACGGCTTAGTTAGTTTCCAACCACACTGACTGCTATGCTACTTATCAAGCCAGTTTTCTGTACAACATGTTTCTGGGGACCAAGGAAATGTGACTTAAATTTTTTTCTTCTTAAAAAGTTCTACTATCAGATATAAAATAATGACAGTTTTGATATGCAATTCTCCCTACAAAGACATTTAACATTTGATATACATAAACTGTACACAAAACTATAAGCGTACCTACTGTTGAAACTATCATGATGCTAATATACAAGGCGCACATAAAATCACAGATGCATATACTAGTACATAGCTTAACATACACAATTTTTATATGCGTATGTACACGCTTGTACACATATACCTCTACATACCGGCATGTCACACATACAAACAACCATTGGATTGATCTAATTGTTTAAAAATATTTGACATACAAAAACAAGTGAACAGATTCTGTAATAGCATGGTTAATATCGGGAGATGTTTTATCATTTCCATTTTCACAGAATCAAAGTCATATCCTTTCATGACTCAAATTAGCTTGTAGTGATTTAAATTCACATAAAACTGATTCATGTCAATGACCTATCCCGCACTCGTGGCACCTTTTATAAAATACCATTCACTACTTATTGGTGTGTCCAAATTATGCCATTATTAGAAATAATATGTATACACATTCACAAAAGTTAAGCGCCACCATATTCATAGTCTCTTGATTTCTCGTGTGTGAATCAGAAAAACGAAATATGATGATATATGACTGAATTCCATAGTTTCATGAACCCAAATTTGCCCAGATACCACAAGGGAAGGGTGCTTTACGTGTTGCTGCAGTTCCCCTACCCTATAAATAGTGAAATTCAAGTTTCAGACACGTGGTTGCATTTTGCTCCTGTGTGAGATTCCCCTTCCAATAGAGGTTGAAAATCAGCCATGGTGAGGAGAAGGTTAACGAACGCTGAGAGATGGCAAGTGATAGGCATGAAAAATGCTGGCATGTCATGCAGCGCCATTGCAAGACAAATGGGTCGTCATCACGGTGTTATCACTCGTTTGATTGTCAAACATGGTCAAATCAATTATGTCAATGACAGGCATAGGTCTGGTAGGCCAAGAAAGACCTCTAACAGAGAGGATATACGTCTTTTCAGGATAGTCAGACGAAATCCTTTTGCCACTTCAACAGATACGAAGAGACTCAGAGACTCTCGACGATAACCGTAAGGCGTCGCCTCAGAGCGGCTGGTTATAACGCCAGAAGACCAGTAAAACGTCCTCAACTGACTGAGAGGCACATGCAGAATCGTCTGATATGGTGTCGTGCCCGTAGGCGATGGAACTTGGCCAACTGGAGAAGGATCCATTGGTCTGACGAATGTCGAATGCTGCTACGAACTGTTGATGGTCGAATACGTGTTTGGAGGCAACGTAACACTTGTTTTGCACCAAGGAACACCCAGAAGACCTTAGCATGTGGCGGGGGGTCTGTCATGATATGGGGTTGTTTTTCCTTCGGCTGCAAACTTCCGCTGGTGACAATTCGTGGAAACCCGAATGGCCAACAATACCAAGATGCCGTTCTTCGTCCAGTGGTAGTCCCTCATTTTGACAACCATCCTCTTCAGACAAGACGTGTTTACATGGATGACAATGCTAGACCACACAGATCTCGGGTAGTTTTGGCTTATTTGCGTCAAGAAGCTATTGCCACTCTTCCTTGGCCGGCCTGTAGTCCGGATCTTAATCCGATTGAGCATCTCTGAGACATTCTTGGCCGGAAAATCAGACATCGTGATCCCCCAGTTCAAAATCTCGCTGGACTTGAAGCCGCACTTCATGAAGTATGGTTCCGTTTGCCTCAAAGAAGTATTCAACGACTTGTAATGAGTATGAGGCGTAGGGTTGAAGCTGTGGTCAATGTCCGTGGATCATACACACGTTACTGATGTTTCAGTCTTGCAATAGACTCTGCACTCCCTTTGGCGTCTATGTGACACCTGATATGGTCTGCTGATATCATGACAGTTACCTGACAAAAAAGTTTTTTAATGTTTTCTAATCCTTCAATTTCTGGTCTTCGGTAAAATTCCACTCTGCTCATATTCTTTTGGAACACAAGATAAACTTGCTTTGGGACAACTTTTGCATCACATGAGGTTTACATATACGGCTTATAACAATCGTACATCTCGTTATAATAGTCATCATTAAGTGCCAAAAGTAACAGTTCACGAATATGGTGGGTGGCGCTTAACTTTTGTGCATGTGTATATTATTATACAGCATGGATATGATATGAGAAAGCTTTTATATGGTAATGTAACCGGGTTTTCTTGGCTTTATCCATGATTTTATATAGATGACACCAAGACGGCTACGGGGTGTGAGGATTATGTTTATTATAATCACGATAGTCACCCTGTAATAAGAAACAGATAATATAGTATATGCATATTAAAACATAATATATATCATATCATCATCAAAGCAATACAATCATTTCTGTTACATTACTTACAACTAATTATTATGATATGATAGAAATGGCTTACAGTACATATTAAGTAAAATGGTTACACATACCCTATGTGTGGCACAAGGGTGTAAAACGTGTTACCCTTGAAATGTCACCATTCATGATATGTCCTGCAGAAGAAAGAGCAGGAATAAATACTTAGAGTGACTAAATACATTGAAATGAATAACAAAATGCATAGTTGGTGCCATTCCATTAATGTAGATATAACTTGGCATGTATACAAGATAATATTAAAATACACTAAAGCTTAGGTTTAAAGTTCAGCCTCTAAACCACATTCATTCAAAACATCAACATTAATAGAAATATGTGATTCAATGTAAATATAATTACTTCTGAGATGCTTATTTATAATGCCTAATCTTTGATTACTATTTAATACTATTTAGAAATAAAGATAAATTATAAACTAACCTTTTGTGGTGATCTATGAATACTCCCAGTGCAGTGCATAGTGAAGGTGGCAATGTGGAGTTAGTCAGAGCAAGAAGGTAAAGTTTGAATGTGGCCAATCACAGGATCGCTTGGGGTGTGATTGATCAGCAGAGGGCTGGACAAAGAATGTAGTTGAGCTTGGGTTGTGATTGATCACTGAGGCCTGGACTTAGAATGATGGGATAAAAACAAACACACACCTCTGTTGAATAAAGTTCAACAGAAACAAAACTTGAAATAGATTTATTTACAAAAAAGACTAAAATACAAATATATACACCTGCTACATACTTCCCCCCCGGCATGAAAATGATGTCCTCATCATTTGCCTAAAACAAGGGAGAGAAATGCATTCTGTACATCAGTACTGTCGTTGGCGAGCACTCCAGCGTTGATAAGAGAACTGAGATACTCAGCTCTGTTCCTCCAGTCGGGATGCGGAACTGCAGACATGACATACTCACCGCTAGACATCCACCGTGGCTGTGTCCAAGTCCTCCCTGATCTTCTGGGTTGCTGTGCCGGCACATCTTCAGCTAACTCAGGATCATCTTCCACATTGGCAGGTTCTTCTGGGGCTGCACCAGGATCTGCGTCAGTGGTCTCCACATCTGATGTCTCCTCTGCAGCAGGATCAACCTCAGCTGAAATATCTTCAGGCTGATCTGGCTGGCTCCCAACTGCATCTCCAACTAAATCATCTTCGTCCAATGCAGAATCTTCAACTTCTGCTCTAGCCTCAGTTGGCCTATCAGCTGTATCCGCAGCTGACACTGACGGCTCAGACGAAGGGAAATATATGTCTGACTCGTCATCCTCTGGTTCCTTGACTGGAATAGCAAGTCTCTTTGATATTCTTGGTTTCGGGATAGGTCTCGGTGGTTCTGGTGCTGGTGGATCTGGTACAGGGAGTGCACCAATGGGAAGTAGAAGATTCCGGTGTAACACTCTCTTCCTACCTTCACCATTCTCCTTTCCGACCACATAGACAGGGATGGAGGGGTTCGGCTGACGAAGAACTGTGTATATGTCACCTTCCCACCTGTCTGCTAGTTTGTGTCTTCCTTCAAAGGCGACGGTTTTAACCAGAACTCGGTCACCAGTCTCTATAATTGCTGCTCTTGCCTTCTTATCAAAGTAGGTCTTCTGATCCTGCTGTGCTTCCTTGCTGTTCTGTGAAGCTAGATGGTATGCCTCTTGGAGTCGATCTTTTAATGACTTTGTGTACTGCTGCAGTGACTTGGGCCTGCTTGGCTGGATGTCAAGTCCAAATGCTAGATCCACTGGAAGTCTTGGGCAACGCCCAAACATAAGGAAGAAGGGGGAATGTCCGGTAGACTCATGTCGAATGCAATTGTATGCATGGACTAAGGGTCCAACATGAGCCTTCCAGTCCCTCTTGGCGTCTGGTTCCAGAGTCCCCAACATATCACATAGGGTCCGGTTGAATCGTTCACACATCCCATTACCCATGGGATGGTAGGGTGTTGTGGACGACTTATCGATCCCAAGCAGCAGGCACAGCTCTGTCATCAGCTTACCAACAAAATTGGCTCCTTTGTCGGAATGAATCCTCTTGGGTAGACCGTAATGGATGACAAAGTTGTTGAAAAACAAGTCTGCTGTCGTCTTGGCTGATGTTTTCCGACACGGATAGGCTTGAGCGTACCGGGTAAAATGGTCAGTAATGACCAACACATACTGTTGACCACCCTTGGATGGCTCCAGAGTCAAGAAGTCCATGCAGACCAGTTCCATTGGCTGCGACGTCTGGATGCTCACCAAAGGGGCTCTGATGGATGTGTTTCCCTTCCTTTTCAGACACCTCTCGCATATCTTCAGGTAGTCATCTACATCCTTGGTCATACCAGGCCAGTAGAAATGTTCCTTGAGTAGGGATAAGGTCCGATCTCTGCCTGGATGTCCTACACGATCATGCAGGCTTCTGAGTGCTGAAATCCTACATCTGGAAGGTAGTACTAGCTGTTCTTGATCACATCCATCCATGCTGGTGACTCTATATAACACACCTTCCCTCAAAGTCAAATGTGCAAATGTCTTCAATAAAGTAGTCATCTCTGGGTCTCCTTGGAACTGAGTTCTGTCAGGTCTCGTGGCATTCTCCAGATGCTCCATGATAACAGCAAGGGATGTGTCCTTCAGCTGAGCACGACGCCAATCCTTAGCATTGGCAGCACACACATTGTCACTTACATCTGCTTCACTTCCTGGAACCACTTCTGTAGACAAGCACAAACTCTCAACAAGATTAGGTGCACAAATCTTGTTACAGATAGCACTCACCACATCACGAGACAGGTCTTCCATCTGGACTGGGTCTTTGCTGGGCAAACGAGACAACACATCAGCATCAACGTTGCTCTTCCCTGGCCGGTACTTGATGGTAAAGTTGTAACTTGCTAGAGCAGCTAACCACCGATGTCCTGTGGCGTCCAGACGTGCTGTAGTAAGTACATACGTCAGGGGATTATTGTCAGTCATTACTACGAAATCATTGCCATACAAGTAGTCGTGAAATTTCTCTGAAACGGCCCATTTCAGACACAAAAACTCGAGTTTATGTGCTGAATAGTTCCGTTCAGATCGATTCAAACCCCTACTTGCATAGGCAATAACTCGTAGGTGACCATCATGCTCCTGGTATAAGACTGCTCCTAGGCCATGGGTACTAGCATCAGTGTGCAGCTCGAAAGGTCTTGAGAAGTCAGCAAACCCGAGGACTGGAGGTGATGAAAGTCTGTTCTTTAACTCCTGGAAAGCTTCTTCTTGAGCAGGACCCCAGTTCCAAGCAGTTTGGGATGTCTTAGACCTCGACTTCTTGGTGGCACACTTTGGCATAAGTTCTGAGAGAGGTCTGGCGATCTTAGAGAAGTCCTGGACGAATTTCCGATAGTATCCAGCAAATCCCAAGAATTTCCGGATGTCTTCTGGCATAGATGGTGTTGGCCAGTGCTGAATCTTGTCTATCTTCTCTGGATCAGCTTCAATCCCCTCAGCAGACACAATATACCCAACATACCGCACCTTCCTCTTAAAGAACTTGCATTTCTGTGGGGCGAGCTTCAGTCCACATTCTTGTAATCTTCTAAAGACGAGCTCCAGCCTCTCCACATGCTCTTCGTATGTCCGGGAAAATATGATGAGATCATCAATGTATATAAGGCAAATCTTCAAGTTCAGTCCCTCTAGACACTTCTCCATAAGGCGCTGATAGGTCGCTGGGGCGTTTGACAAGCCGAACGGCATCCTGTTGTACTCGAAAAATCCGAGTGGACCTACAGTAAAAGCCGTTCTCTCCTTATGGTCATCATCTATCTCGACTTGGTAATAGCCGCTCTTCATGTCCAGCACTGAGTAGAACTTGTTCCCTCCAAGACAATCTAGAAGTTCTTCAATTCTTGGGAGAGCATAACTGTCCTTAATTGTCCGGTTGTTCAGCTGGCGAAAATCTATGCATAGACGTAATCGGCCATCTTTGCGCTTGGCTAACACAACGTTGGATGCCCAAGGACTATGAGAGTGTCTAATCACACCAGAGGACAACAGTTCTTGAAGATGACTCCGAACCTGGTCATACATCGCTGGTGGTATACGCCGATGTCTCTGCTTGAAGGGCACGTCATCATAGAGTTCTATCCGATGCTTGACCATGTTGGAATGTCCAAGATCTTTATCGTGTTTAGAGAAGATGTCACCATACCTCCTTATAACCTCAAGTCCCTGTGCAACTTCATCACGTGTAAGTCCATCTTCCTCCAACTCAATGTCGTCAATCCACTTCTCAGAGTCTGAACATCTCATGTCTGGTAGGTCTTCTATTGTCACTGGTTGAAGTTCACACAGCAGAGCCTTAGTGGGAACAATCATGGTCTGGGTAGTAACATTAGACACATGAACTTGTATCTCATCTGGTCTGTCATGGCAGTATCTCACAACGGCTGGTATGATGTCTAAGTCCTTGGAAATAGTAGAGTCTACAGTTGGCTGTATAAGGGCACACACTTGTGGATATGGAATACCCTTGCACAGTTGTCCACGAATAATGGCAGAACCATTAGCAGGTATGATTACAGGCTTATATTCAATGGATCTAACAAAGCCCAACTTCCCACCATTCCTCTCTAACTCCTTCTCTCGAAGCATCATACTTCTAAAGGCCAGGTACCAAGGTGTGTAGAGGTTGGCCGTCTGAAGGAATCGGATTCCATTAACCTTTCTGCAGGCATCCAAAAGCACTCCAAGAACATTAGTCCCAAGAAGAGCAGGAACTTTGGCATTATAGCTAGTGTCAGGCACAACAAGTAACAAACAAGTCATGTCATCTTGGTCATCACAACCATCACCAATGCCCTTGACCTTAACCTCAATGTAACCAGAGTAAGGTAATGAGTTACCACCTGCACATTCAATATTAAGAAGGCTATCTACTGAATGTATGGGAATATGAGTGAGATACCTATCATAAAAAGAGCTAGACACAATAGACACTGTGGCACCTGTGTCCACTAATGCCCTAACAGGAATATTCTCAATAAGTATATCTACCTCATTTGAATTCCCAACTAAGTCAGTGTGTGCGAATACATGAGGGCTAGATGTAACACCTACGGGCGCCCCCGGGCCATAGGCGTGGCCGAGTTTAAAGGCCTCTTAAGATGGTCAAGACGTACACGACAACCATAATACAAATGTCCGGGATAGCCACACCTGAAACACACAGGCTCGTGATCCGATGCTTGTCCAGGTGTGAGAGATCTGTTGTCATTAGCTCCAGCCCCAGGTTGATAGAAGTAGGAAGGGGCAGCGGCACTCCTTCCCTCGGGAGATGGAGCAGGATACTGGCTGGATCGAGGATCATACATGGCTAGCTGAAATCCTCGTCCTCCCTGTCCGCGACCTCTTGATCTCAGTGGTCTTCTCCCATACTGCTGTCCGTGGGTGGTAGAACCAAAGGAAGGTCGTTGCTGGTACACTTGGGCTGACAGCTGCTGATGTTGGTCACGTAGGTCGAACACACTCGTGGTCAGATCCTTGATCATCCCCTTCAGCTCAGCGATGTCATCAGGCTTGGAGGCGGGCTGGTTACTGGCCATGTTGACGGATGCGGGCTTTGACTTGGACTTCTGGGTATCTGATTTGGCTCGGTTCTGTTCAAATTCTATCTCACGGAGGCACAGTCTAAGCTCATCAAAGTCGGAGATACTCTCATATTTATGAGCAGCAAGACTCTTCAGGGAAGTCTTCAATCCATCCCAAAGTCTGGACCTCAACATCTCATCCTGCTCTGCTGAGGAAATCTGCTTCTGTTCCGACAACTGGTATAACAGTCTCTCAAGTCGACAGCTCCAGGCAGTCACGTCTTCATCATTTTGCTGGTAGGAGCTGTAGAACTCCGAAAATAATGAAGAACTTCGGCGGAGAGTACCGAAAGCACTCTTTAACTTCGACAGAATACCCACAATAGAAGCATGATGACCAAGCTTCATCACAATAAGAGCTGCCTCACCCTTAAGAGACTGACGAATAGCCTGAAGGATAACAGAGTTGTCATGGGTCTCGGACTCCATGAGACAATTCACCTCATACCGCCAAACATCATAGTCAGCATCCTTGCCGGCCGTTCCACTAAACACAGGAAGTTTAGGGAAGTGACGATAAGCAACCTTAGAACTAAGTGGCACCTGTTCTGGCTGAGAACCATCTAAAGGGGAAGCTTCTTCCTTCTTCACAACTGGACCACCCTGCGTGGCATACTGCTTCAACCAAGACTTAAAGTCATCGGGGTTATCGGCCTTAGGGTGCAAACCCATCTTAGCAAAACTATCAACAAGACTAGCATATTCTTCTTCAGAGAAATTCATCTTCAAAGGCACAAGACTCCAAGTAAAGAATAAACTAAATCAAACATGGATCCAAGGCTGGCAGTAATTATTTCACAGGCACAACACAATGACTTGAAGTGCAGTAGATGGTGGTTTGTGAATGTGTCAATAACTACAAAGACGATGTTTTTTAGTCCCATACAAAAAGAAACATATACAGTGAGAGAACAACAATTGTATTTTCAGCGGCAAATAAACAAATTAAAGGACATCAGTTGGGTTTATATGGCAAATACAAGTATTACACACATGGGTGATTAACAAGATTTGACCCTAGGATTAGATTATAACATGGTTTGCAGAGGCAGAATAATGAAATGTGTGGACTACAATAACTATGAAGACCACAGTGTGTCGGAACGCGTGACAATATGTACAAAACGGGTCGCGGCTCAAGGCAACGCCATCATGATGTAGACATTTCACGACAAACGCAAACGGAGCAAAAACATCGCAAACGCAAAATAATCACGAACGGCAAACGGGAATACCAATTCCCCCCCAAAAAGAAAACAACAAGACACGAAAGCAAAGGGTGATAATTACAAATGGACCCTACATAATGAATGAATAAAGACCACAAGCAAAGGGGAAGACAAAGAAAGTGTATGAGCTGGTTAGATATTTAAACTAAGTGTAATGCAGTGCAGTGCAGCGCAGCGCAGGTTGAATAATATACCCCTTGATAAGAGCTAATAATGATAAACTTAACTATGACATGTATAATCTAAGATTAAACTGAAGTTTAAATGCTAAGTTTATTTAAAACTAAAGTTTATTTGGCTAAGTTTATTGGTTTAAGTATATTCACACAATCATACTCACACGTCACACCTAAAAAAAATTGTAAATGATTAAAGATACTACAGTATGGAAATAAACGAGAACACCGGTGAAGCTTGTACAAGCACAACTAAATGCTAACTAATTAAGCTGCAGCTAAGTATAAACAAACGCAAATTGATATGGATATGTTTACACCGAATGAAAATAAGTGCAGTTGACACTACATCTTATTGAGGGTAAATAACCTGCAGGTATATATGTAAACAATAGCAATGCTACAAACCGTAAAGGCATTTGAAGAAACGACAAGGCGTTATGCCAGGCAAATATTTACAAGTTCATAATGAACAGAAAATTCAAATATGAATGTTTACAGACATGTCAAATGTAAACAAAGACAAAGCAATATTGCAAAAAATGTAGAAACAGTACTTACAGTTCAAGAAGAACAATATAAATATATCCAATTAGATACGAGAAACAAAATAGTCCGGAAAATGAGTCACAATTCACAATCACAATCACTGAACCAAGTCCAGCAAATTGTCAACTTGACCTGCCTTGGAGTCTCTGGGTCAAGGTCGCTGTCAAAGATCAGTAAGTCCTAGGGTCACAAGACCCAACCACATGGACCTGACAATCACTCGCGAGATGGCCAAATAGACCATAATTACAGTTCGTTCATACACTTGCATTCCATGCGGGGATCCAAGCATCACATCTCATAAGAATCCTCACTGGGGGCTCCAAACATGTAACCGGGTTTTCTTGGCTTTATCCATGATTTTATATAGATGACACCAAGACGGCTACGGGGTGTGAGGATTATGTTTATTATAATCACGATAGTCACCCTGTAATAAGAAACAGATAATATAGTATATGCATATTAAAACATAATATATATCATATCATCATCAAAGCAATACAATCATTTCTGTTACATTACTTACAACTAATTATTATGATATGATAGAAATGGCTTACAGTACATATTAAGTAAAATGGTTACACATACCCTATGTGTGGCACAAGGGTGTAAAACGTGTTACCCTTGAAATGTCACCATTCATGATATGTCCTGCAGAAGAAAGAGCAGGAATAAATACTTAGAGTGACTAAATACATTGAAATGAATAACAAAATGCATAGTTGGTGCCATTCCATTAATGTAGATATAACTTGGCATGTATACAAGATAATATTAAAATACACTAAAGCTTAGGTTTAAAGTTCAGCCTCTAAACCACATTCATTCAAAACATCAACATTAATAGAAATATGTGATTCAATGTAAATATAATTACTTCTGAGATGCTTATTTATAATGCCTAATCTTTGATTACTATTTAATACTATTTAGAAATAAAGATAAATTATAAACTAACCTTTTGTGGTGATCTATGAATACTCCCAGTGCAGTGCATAGTGAAGGTGGCAATGTGGAGTTAGTCAGAGCAAGAAGGTAAAGTTTGAATGTGGCCAATCACAGGATCGCTTGGGGTGTGATTGATCAGCAGAGGGCTGGACAAAGAATGTAGTTGAGCTTGGGTTGTGATTGATCACTGAGGCCTGGACTTAGAATGATGGGATAAAAACAAACACACACCTCTGTTGAATAAAGTTCAACAGAAACAAAACTTGAAATAGATTTATTTACAAAAAAGACTAAAATACAAATATATACACCTGCTACAGTAATGTTGAAAATTATGTACAGGAAAACATTGAAATAAATCAATCAATACGTGCATTTATCTCCGAATCTGGTAGATTTAATTAATCAATATAGACTTCTCCTTCAATTATCTACTTATAATCAGATGATTACATTATTGATCAACTGATAGTATTGCATTAGTATTTTATTAATACTTATTTTGTATTTTAGCAGCATTTAGACAAGCCATCGGCTTGTTTGCAAATCCAGGTAATTTTGAAATAAATATGTTTAAAACACATGTAGTAGAACATATTGTTGCAATAGTTACGACGTGAAAAGAAGTAATCCTCAAAGTAGGATCCTCAAAATGGTATCCACAAGAACAGGTAGTAGAATCATGTTGGTGTTTGTTGTTTAACTCTGCATTCAGCCATATTCCAGCTATATGACGGCGGTCTGTAAATAATCTGGACCCGACAATACAGTCATTGACATCATGAGCATCGATCCACACAATTGGGATACGAAGACATGGATCAACCAAGTCAGCGAGCCTGATCACCCGATCCATTAAGTTATCTCTTACAACTAGCATAGGTTGATCATGTTGATGGGGAGGCAATTTAAACCTAGAATCCCAACATGAGTAAGTATGCGTCCGTTAGCTTTGTTTGATGTCTAACGCCGCACTCAGCAATGTCGCAGCTATACGACGTTGGTCTGTAAATAATCAACAACAAAAACCGGTGACAGGAATCAAACCTGGGTCTTCAGCATGAAGAGTGAACACTTCAACCACTTGGCTACCCCACCACCAAAAATTCCCACATGATAAAGTTGTCATCATGGTTATTGTTCAACTAGTTTAAGTGAAAATGAAAACATTCATACCCTTAAAATGTCTTATCTTCCGCTTCACGATGATCACTGATGCAAAACGTCCCTGTCATTAAATTTGTTCTTGATTCTTCACATCCGGAAAAATAAGTTGAGGCTAGTAATCATTCTCACAGAGACAATGAGTCACATTTGCATACAGAGTATCCAGTTAAAGTAAAACATATTTCTACATCATATACATAAGCAAATACTAACATATGATAGACAGGCTACCTGTCCTATAAAATAAAATCACACATTTACTTACATGTAGGCTATAAAAGTTAATGTATCACAAGTGAGTGGCTTACAGGTGGTAAATGACTTTAATACGTGATTATTGTAATATTCACATATTTCTTTCCTGAATATGTCACTTCAGCTGCCAGCATGACCTCAGCTGCATTCTCAATATTTGGCCAATTTTGACGAGGTTGTGAAACGTTTCTGCTGTAGGAATATTAGGTCCGCTTGGATGTCCCTTTGCCACACTGCCTCATTGCTGGCATGCTAGCTAGGCAAACACATATTCCATACAACTGTCAAGTTCCCCGCTGCTCCTATTATGGCCATCCATGAACTGTATTCGGCAAACCTCGCCCCTCTCCGTAACTGCTGCAGAAATTACCGATCGCGTTCAGTGTCTAAGCTGGCCCCCGTCTCTAATATCACAATGTAGCTTGGCGCAACTTGAAGACGCGCATAGGGAGCCGTGAACCAGCTTAGTTCAGTGTCGTATTAACCCGGAACAAGCCATTTTACCCATAATTCCAATAAGGTCCAGGGCGCCATTTTGGAACTTGAAATATTTTAATAAGGACGGTTTTAAGTTGGAATCTCAACTGGGGTCTTTTCAATTGAATCCAATGTACAAACATGTAGTTTGGAAATTTCTGTAATGTGAATGATACTTATGTTTGCAGAATGTCTGGATGAATAAAAGAGTCAATCATCTGCACAGCATCAATGGAAAGAGAAAAGCCCATAGAAGAGTGAGTGAGTGAGTGAGTTTGTTTAACGCCGCTTTTAACAGTTTTCCAGTCATATCACGGCGTGTCAGCTTAATGTGGGAGGAAAGCCCGAAGTGATGCAGGTCTCAGACGTTTACCACTTCGGTGAAACCCACGAGCACGGGTATGGTGCTGACAAACCTAGAAACATAATCGGGGCGAACCGGGATTCGAACCCACAATCATAGTGTTCTAGCGTGCCTAAAGGACGCAACTCTGCACCCCCCCCCCCCCCCCCCCCCCCCACACCCCAGAGTAGCAGTGAGTGGTAAATATTTGAAATTATTAATTATTAACCAAAGTGGTAAACATCTAAGACCTGCATCACTTCGGGCTTTCTTATACGTGAAGCTAACACGCCATGATATAACTGGAATAATGTTCAAAGTGGCGTTAAACCCAACTCACTCATTTAACACCACATCCAGCAATAGTTCGTCTATATGACAAGGATTATAAATAATCAAATCTCAACCAGACAAACCAG